>NW_022988043.1:15890957-16458457 GCF_902827165.1 Trematomus bernacchii
TGCTGTCTACGGGTCTGATTCTGCTGACCACGCCCCCCTGCAGGAGAGGGGAGACGTGCTCTGTTCAGCTGCTGGGCTGTCAGAAGAGGGGGAGAAAAAGAGATCTCCGTCCTCCGTGTTTTATTATATAGAGTTGTTATTCATTTGATTTAAAGCTCAATAAATAACAAAGAAGACCTTTGACCGGCACTTTTCTAATTTTGTCCGGAAGATTTAAACTTTAACGGACATCTTGACCGGCGAAACAAACTGAAACTGAAACTCTGCCGCCCGGTCCCCTCGTTCCTTGGAAGAGGCGGAGAGGTGGGTGTTTGTCATCTGCTGGTGGACTAACCGGAGAGAATTACAGTGCTTGCCTCGACGGGGAGGGATTGCATTGCAGCTGGAGCAAACGCTTGCCTCGGGGAGGGAGAAAAAAAGCCACAGCGGAGAATAAACAGAAGGGTAACCATGCTACCTATGGGCGGGAAGTCTTCTTCGCTGCTTTTGTGGCAGACTACAGCGCCACTTACAGGCCTGGCATATGTACTACAGCGTCTCCAGCGCTTTCGAACGGCAATGGCCGTGGCTGTCTCCTCCTGATTGGTGGAGTTGGCCCAATAGCCGTAGCGCCACCGTCCTGACGTCAGGACAATGTTCAAATCTGGATCAGTTTTTATCAGATCCGTTGCAGCCCCTATTTTAGAGATTTGGGTATGGAGGAAAATAGAGAGCGTTGTGTTTTCTGACACTTGGTGAGTTCCCTGGAACACCGGGGACACATATTCATGTATAAAAGACGTACAAAAGTGCATTTTGCATGATAGGTCCCCTTTAAGAAAAAGAAAGTAATTGTCTATAACTCACATTGTCATGGCTCAACATGACTCCTTTAGGGTTGCCAGTTGTTCCCGAGGTAAAGATGAGGGTGCAGCACTCATTGGCCCGAAGGCTGTCAATCCCAGCATCCAGCTGCTCGTCAGGCACGTCTTCTCCCTGCTTCATGAACTCTGCCCACTACACATATAGAGAGATCATGGTGAAAAATGTGTCCAAACCCAGACTAAAATGTAACTGATACTGTGCAGTTTAATACATTTAAGTGAATTATTAAAACATACATTTTAATGATCCTAATTTAGCTTTAAAAATGTAAATGGTGCTACTGTAGGCATCACATACAGTTTACTATCAGATCATTTGTTTTACTTTGTCAATATGTTTGGTGAGGGAACATACTGAATACAGGAAGGGTGCTTTCTGCTGCAGCTCGCCTTTATACTGGACAATTGCTTTCAGATGAGGTAGTTGATCTTGAACCTGTTGAGAAAGATACATTACACAAAGTCATGTGAGGACAGATTTATTTCTATCTTCCAAAAGTGAAACATTTTCAAAGGTCCTGACCTGCAGAATTTTTTCAAGCTGTTTCTGGTTTTCCACAACCAGGATATTAGCCTCACAGCTTTCAGCAACATACTGACAAGCTTCAGGTGAGTTGGTGGTGTAAATCCCAGTTGCCAGACCCCTGTGGCACAAATCAGAGAAAGGAGAGTATTAATCTCTGTTGAAGGCACACATATGCATTATTCACTGTGGAGTTTGCCATTTTTAAACTTAGCTTAACAAGAAAGCCTAGAAAGATCAAATAAATTGTTTTTCAAGGTTGTGCTTGCCAAAATAGGCAGTTTCAGTTAACATTTATACAAGAGTAATTGAAACTTGAAGAATTCTAAAGTTTGTAATAACTACAAATCCAGTCAAAAGCCTGTGATTCGTGCCTTAACTACACAAGTTCAATGTTACTCAACAGCTGGATACAAGATTAACTTCAGTACTTGGTTTCCTTAGACTTTAAACTGTTTTGTTCTAAACAGGAGTCGGGAGAGACAAAGAGATGGACTTTGAGATAAGCATGCACAGAGAGCAAAATGTGCAGTGTCAGGTGACGCAATGCTGAAGCATCTCTCCAAGTCCACATGGGAATGTATCTACCTTAGTTCTTTAAATGAGATCTTACCCGGCAAAAATGCAGCCGACGTCTGAGATGAACCATTCAGCTGAGTTGAATCCCAGGATCCCCACACCATGGTAACGCTCCAGCCCCAACTTAAAGAAGAAACATTGTTTTTTTAGGAGCATGTTTCTTTAATGACGCAGCAGCACTGTGCCTCTATTACTCTTGACCTACATCTAATTAGTGCGAATGCTATTTATAGCATTCCACTATAGTTCTTCGAATCTTTATTCTTCCCCTTATTTCAGCCAATACTTTGGCTCTCAATAACTTCAGCATACTTTCATCTACAGAAACCATTCAAATATTAAACTATTCAGCCTGTTCAGCAATCGATGGGAAACCTTCAACTTTTTCAAAATATTTCATACTTTTTGAAATATTCAGCTTTTTAAACTATTTTTTTAACATTGAACTCAATGGGAGGAGCCTTCAAATCCTCTTTTACCTACACCTTGCGCCAAATGCTTCTCCTTCCACATACTTTCAGCTAAATTCAGCCACAAATGTTCACAGCATTCGCACGCAATTTCTGCAAGAAATGCATTTTCTAGTTTAAAAAGCGACTCTACCTTATGGGACACAAACATGTCCGTGAAACAAGAGATGTAACACAAGCTGTTAATTTCACACGCCCCAGTGTTATTTTTCAGCAGCCTGTTCTCACACAACGCAACATGCAGTGAGAGAGTGGGGAAACTCTGGGGTAGCCTACTGTTTACAACGCAGGTAAAAACTTCATGTGTACCACACAAATCCCCCTATTTAAACAATGACTTATAGTAGTTTAGTTAATAAATGTAGGACATACACAGGCCTAAGAGACACAAAAAATGTTCTGAAGGAGAGTGACAACATTCCAAAAGAATATGCCACTGCGCAAGTATTATTGATGTTTATTTTTTTGAATGTATGTATATCATGTCAAGTTGCAGTCAAACAAACCTTGAGGAAGCTTTTAGCTGCTGCACGGCACTGCTCGTAGTATTGCCTCCACGTCAGGGTCACCCACTGGCCATCTGTTTTGGAAACCAAGGCGGGACGATCCCCGTAATTTTCCACGGTCTCCATGAAGAGCTGATGGACGGTAATGGGGGTTTCTGAGGCCGGGCCCGAGCCCTCCATCCTCAGCCGCACCGCCTGGTCTCTGCTGGTGCTCCATAGCTGGTCTGCTGGGGCCAGAGCGGTCTGTGCTTTGGCCATCGACAGAGGAACTGCCCTGGGCTCTTCTGTATTGGGACAACATGTGAAGCTGTGTTTACCCGCCATTTGTTACAGGTTAAATACAGAAGACACCACACCGAGACACAGCCAGCTTCAGAGGAGTCAGGTGAGTGAGAGGACTGTGCACATCTCTGGACTGTGGGCTTTAACTCCTGAGGTGTCAGAGCAACACGATCTGCAAGCTGTGCAGTGGATGAGGAAACACATACTACCGGAGACTCAACAGGAATGTCAATGTCTACCTACCAATCAGGTTTGTGGAGAGGAAGTTTGACAAGAGCATCAAATAACACAGACATAATACTGCTGGAGGCTATATGCATATAGGCCCATACTTTCATATAGGCCCATATATGCATATAGGCCCATACTTTCTTATAGGCCCATATATGCATATAGGCCCATACTTTCTTATCTGCTTTCGATTTTTTGTACTTAATGATATATTTTCCTCAAAACTTTAGGATGATAGGGGTAGCCTATGATTAGTTTGCTCCTTTTGCTAAACCTTATTTTGTTCTTCTGCAAATCGTGAAAAAAACTGAACTTCAGTCTGGTTTTTAAGAATGCAAACTAATATGAATGAGAAGTAGAGGGAATTTGTGTAGATGTTCTTTTCACATTGTTATGTATGGGAGCTGTACTACAGCACACACACTCACATATAAACGTATAAACAGTATATACATTAGGGGTTTTGGTGATATATCGGTACTTTAACCTGTTAAACCCCAAGCCTGTTTTTCAGGTCTCAGGCTCGAAAATGAAAAAATAACTTCCCTTCTAAAGCAATGATAAACCTGTGAATTGGATGTAGAAGAGTCAGAATCAATATAGATGTTTATATAGAAGTAAATTCAGATTGAACATAGTAAAAAAATGTAAATTATAGTGTCCGTCCAAAAATAAACCATTACTTATAGTGAAAACCACCCTTGAATGATGGGATAGTAGACTAAAAGCTTTAGGAATCCAAACTATAACATATAATAAGTACCCTGTATCAAGATTGATGAAAAACAAGTGACATTTGACCTTTATAGAGAGGTTTAGCAAAAGAGTCATTTGGTTGGAAATTGGTGTATTTGCCTTTTCTCTGGAACCCATTGGTCGATTTTGATGATTGACATCTCTTTTGAACCGTTAGAGCCAATAGAATCGAAGGGGAATCTCCACATACACACACACGTTACCATTGAGAAATGAGAGCTATGCGAACGCAGTCGAAAGCTATGTTACGCTCTGAAATCTGAAAACTGAAAACTAGGTTTATTGCTGATGGATTATCAGAAATCATTTCAAAGTGACACAGACACATTGGATTAACCTATGGATTAACCTTCAGCAGCGTTTTTATCGTTTTAATGCCATTGAAGACAACTTTTGATCAGAAAACAACAAAGGTAAGACATATTGCCGTGTTGGCTACCTACTGTAATGCTACGTGGTGTGATGTCTGTGTTAGCTTCTCATGTCGCGAGTTCGGATCGGTCAGTAATGATACTAATACCTGTAGAATCTGTGGAATCTCAGTTTGCTAATCGATATCTTGTTTGTGCAGATACGATAAGTAATAAGGGTATTTTAACGTGAGTTCTGTGCTAAGTGTTTTAGCATTTTTTCGCTCAGGGCTAATTCAGAGCCTTTGTTATTACCCTTATGTTTCGTTTTGCTAAAAATTGTTAATATTGTCTGATAGCTGAGTTTCTTCCCGTTAAGTGGGTATGACACATTAATAGGTTTTTAAATGTTAAAAAGCCCTCAGATGCTGTTTCTTGCAGATGTTGCGATTGCAATTAACAGGTTAAAGGTTAATATTATGTAAAATATTCACATATAATGTTGTGTAAATCCTTACATTCAAATATGTGTGATTTATTGCCAAAAAAGACACTACGCACAATAAACAAAGTGTTTTGGACTGAAAGCATTGTTTTCTATATGTATATTATAAACATATACATATGATTACATTCATAAGTTTATGTATGTGTTAATATGTGCCTGCTAAATACATACATTTAGCAGAGCAGTGGTTTATATCCCTCCAATATGCACTGTACAAATTAAAGTAATGATTAATTTCTTCAAAGTACAATTTGAAACAAGTTTGGTCAATTTGTTCCCTCTTTATTGACAATCGTGGAATATCTGCCACAAAATAAACATTTGAATATTTGTCAAACTGTACATGGAGAAGCACAAATAAAAATGTATGCTTTAAAATTGCACTTGTGTTGGGAAAAATGTATCAACTTGATATTCTTATCTTAAATCAAATATTTCATCCAGTTTTTAGGGGGAATGTATACAGCTTTGCTAGATTGGAATGATCTCACAACATGAGAACGAAATTGGCGATTAATGCTGTAAAGTCTTTGAGTAGTAATCTTTATGAATCGCTGCTTCAAACATAGAAAAACATTCTGGCAAGCTTATGTCCAAGTGAGTTTCATCTCTCAGGCCACAGTGGAAGAACAAAAGTTCCTTAAAAAACTGTAAAAAATGATGAATGACACCATCCAGTGTTTTCCGTACAAGTTATCTGTATATGCCAACGGGAAATGGCAAGATTTGGCTCTGATTTGGATTATTTATTTACAAAAGGTGCATAGCTGCTTTGAGACCGTATGCACATTTAACAGCTTAAATAACAACTGAAGCTTATTTAAACATAGCAGCAAAAACACTTTTCTATTAAAAACACAATCAGATTTAAGATTGTTCCCCTTATATTAAAAATCTCTTTTGAAGGTTTAACATTCAGTTGAAAAGAGATTGATATACTTCTCAACATGACCTCTGTGCACAGTAGAACATTCATAAACATGCCTGAAGTTTCTCAGAACACCTATTCTCAGCATTATCTGTGCAATTACAGTCTACTACTTTTCCGTGGCCACTCCATACAATTTGTTAATTTTCTCCTGGTACATCTTCACAACAATGGGCCTCCTCAGTTTCATGGTGGGTCCTGCACAGACGGAAATTAGAAAAGAAAGGCAGGTTAATTCTGTTCTGCTCTTAAATCTCAAGGTAGAGGCACAAACATTTGATCCACTGCAGATTTGAAATGTTTGTGAGACATTTAATCACTGTCGAACAACCTTTCGTGGAATGTTGTCTGGCAGACAACACAATCACAGTACTTTCTATTATGACTTAACTTCAATTCCAAGCTGATTAAACCTGGTTGTCGCTGAAGTGAATACTTCCTTGATGACAGTGTTGTTTGTACCTTTGCCTAGGGTTGCATATCGTTGACTTTTTTACGATACCGATACCGATACCACTGAACCATACCGATACTCAACCGATACATACAGTATCGTGATACTTTCATGTTGCATAAGGGAAACATTTTATCATCCCGCAATTACTCCCATGAAGCGCTTTATGATATAGTTAACATGTCAAATGAATATTAAATTCAATTGTGGGACTTGGACCTTTTAGTACTGAACAAACAATGAAAAACACGTTATCTATGAAGAAAAAAGATTCTGCAATATCATTTATAACAACCATCAGGCGTGAATAGTACATCTTGTCAATGGAAAAAGAAAATAGCACCAGTATAATTAATATTCAACCTGAGATTCGACTGACCAGAGAACACATAAAGGATCATGAGATCTCGGCATTGCACATAAAACAAATAGCATCATTAAAATCAACATTTGCCTGATGAAAGAAAACAAATCCCATCACAGTTCAGTTTTGTGCATTCATCTTCAAGAAGATGAGCATATCTGCTTTCTCTGGATCCAAACGGGCCCTTTCACAGCGTAGGATATCACCTACTGAACTGAACACTCTCTCGCTTGGCACGCTGCTTCCCTGAACACAAAGGTATTTGGTTGCCATACGAGACATCATTGGTTGGAGGTTGGATGTGTTGCCACCTTTCCCAGAAATAAACTTCTTGCAGTGGTTACAGACCCCACCATTCAGACTGGCAGTCATATGCAGCCACACTTTAGATGTTCTAAAATGACTCGTTTGCGGAGTTTCACGGCGAAATTGACATCGTAATTCCGACGGTTTGGGCGCGAGTTTAAGGATATTACGCCTCACTTTTATAAAAAAAAAAAAAAAAGTATCAAAAACCGGATCTGATTTTGGTACGGTATACCGTAGCCGCCAGTAACCGGTATTTCGGTAATACCGGGAACCGGTATGCACCTCTACCTTTGCCCCAGTTTTAATAAAGTAACTCACCCAGTTCTCCTCCACCGATGGAGAAGTCTTGCTCCAGGATGACAAACTTCTGGATCTTCTGGGCGTTGGACGTTGCTCTGGCATTGACGCGCTCTATGCCCTCCTGAATGGCTGTGTAGATAGCTGGCTCCTTATTGGCTATGATCCCTGACACCGTGGTCACTGTGACGTCGTGCTGCTGGCAGAAACTCAAGGCCTCGGTGGTCAGTGCGTCTGTGGGATCGCCATTGTCGTCCACCACACACTGTGGAAAAAGAGAGGGGTCATTATTGTGTTTGTTTTATTTATTCAGTAGCTGTGACCCTGTGCAGGAGTGGAGGCCTGGTTACTTTGAGTGTGATCATGATGGAGAGGAACTTCAGCCTGTCTCCGATCAGCATGGCGTTGCTAATGATGGCCACCTCGGACTTCACTGAGTCCTCGATGAGCACGGGAGGGATGTTCTCTCCTCCGGCGGTGATGATCAGCTCTGGGAACGCAACATTGTCGTTTAACCATTCAGTTACCAACAAGTTCTTTTGATTGCTTTTAACTTGTATTGAAACACATTTATAATGTTTTTTTGTCTTTGCAAACACAGCTTACCCTTGATCCTTCCTGTGATGAAGAGGAAGTCATTCTTGTCGTGTCTTCCCAGATCTCCAGAGTGCAGCCAGCCGTCCTGGTCGAGGGCCTCTCTTGTTTTGTCCGGCATGTTCAGGTAGCCCATGAAGACGTGGCGACCCCAGAAACATATCTCTCCACTCCCGTCCTGATCAGGGTTCTCCAGCTTTGTCTTGGCGCCTGGCATCACCTTTCCACAGCTGGAGAGTCAAAAAATAAATAAACAACAAGCTCATTTTGACCTACCGTGACCAAATGTTGCACTACAACTGCACCCCTACTTTAACTTTTAAGTACATATAAATAATATATTACATTACATGTTACTTGTTAGATGCTTTTATCCAAAGCGACTTACATACTCAATACTGTGGGCAATCCCCACAGGAGCAATTTGGGGTGAAGTGTCTCGCCCAGGGACACAACGACATGCTGACTGCAGTGGGGTTTGAACCTGTGCTCCCCTGATCCCAACACCAAGGCACTATCCACTGCGCCACAGCCGCCCCCATTACAATGTACATAATTGATAGAACATTTTTCAGGTCCAAATTAAAAAAAACATGCTCCTTAGTGAATATTTAAACCTGTGGTTCGCAACCTTATTTGGCTTGTGACCTCTTAATGAATTTCTGATTATAACTGCTTATAATAAACATATTGCAAATACTGTAGGAAGGTAGTAGTGAGGAAACATTAATAAACAACACATCTTTAATCCCATCTCATTGGACCCTCGGCCAGGACGTCTTCAACTGACTTGAGCACATAATATTAATTACGCTATGGTTAGGTTTAGAAAAAGATCATGGTATCTTACACAGGTATGTTACATAACTTTAAGTGGCAATAGATAAAACTTTAGCTCTCCCTTGTGATTATGAAGTAAATGTTAATTGCACAAATAAATGGCTGTAAATAAATGACACTATCTGCATTTAGATTAGATCCCTTTAAGCCTTGCTTTCACTATGCAAACGGTCCGTCTCTGGGTCATGATTTCACTTTCACAATTAAAGCCCAAAACATATACACTGCATCACCGCTTATCAACAGGAGCAATGTTGTCATGGGGACGAAGGAGGCAAAGCAAGCTCCAACCAACACTGCTTAAGGTAACATCACTTGGAAACAGAGGTGAGTGAATCTCAGCACAGCACATCACCAGGACGGAGCTGCCATCCATGGAGGACCTTTACTCCCAGCGGCTCAGGAAGAAATCACTACGGATTATCAAAGACCCCCATCACCCCAGCCACAAACTGTTCTTTCTGTTGCCGTCTGGCAGACGTTACCGCAGCATCCTGGCAAGGACAAGAAGATTCGGAGACAGTTTCTTCCCGCGGGCAGTGAGACTGTTAAAAAATTGAACTGTTGAAACAACATCAAACATTCATCTGCTACTCAGTAGTATGTATCTAATACCTAATATATATATATCATTCCAATAACTTGTATATAGACTCGTACTGCACTATTCCACATCATAACTTTATTTCATTTTTATAACTATTATTATTTTTGTATTGCTCATGCTCTTATTGTTATTATGTTATGTTATTATGTTGCATTGTTGGAGAAGCCTGTGACATAAGATTTTCAACTGCATAATTACTCTGTAGCTATGTCAGATTGACAATAAAGAACCTTGAACCTTGATCTCAAAAGTCTTGTAATATTCTCACATTCATATCAGCATCACATTTTATATACTAGAGTTGTTGGATAATGCTTTGCTGCTGACCTTGTGATAAAGTAGCTGCTGTTAGAAGAGATGGTATGTGGGCCGGAGCTTTCACTCATGCCGTATAACTCCAACAGCGGCATGTTCAGGCTCATGAAGTACTCCAGAGTGTCTTTGGTGATGGGGGCAGCGCCCGTGAAGCAGAGCTTGCAGCGGTCTAAACCCAGCGCTTCACGGACCCTCTTAAAGACCAGATTATTAGCCAGCATGAAGCCCAATGGCACCTGATTCTCCCTATAAGCCAAAGACAAAGTCACATGCACATGTGTTACATATTTGAAGTCATGAATTGTTAGTAATTAAGAACTGGGCCCATAACAAAATAGGTAGCAATGTTGAGCTGAAATTGACCCATAACGAAATAACTACAGGATGGATTGCTATGACATTTGCTATAAACAATTTCCCCCTCAGGATGTTTTGTAGCCACTGTGGGTATCTCCACTTAATAAGGTGTAATCATAAGCTCAAAATGTCAAACCACAATCATGCAGACCTAATGTCAGCCTCAGCTGCATCAGCTGTTCAGCGTGACCGGTGCTAATTGGCCATTTTATAATGCAAACATGAGGCTGGACTTCCTATTATTTTGCAACCCTAAAAGTCCGAACTGAAAGCCAATTTTCCTGATAATAAAATCAATGACTTCTCTGAAAATATAAACTCTCATTACAACAAAAAGATACACGTGGCTAATTATTATGCAGAAGGACATCATTGGACCATCCCAGTTATTATAGGCTATATTTATTTCCTAATATTGTGAAGGCATGCTCTGCCAAACTCTTCCTCTGATTAGCTATTGTAACTATGCCTCACTCCTAATACCTAAACAAAATAATACAAATATTGCAGCTGCAAAGGTCCGATGACATCATTTTGCATGATCATTAGCCATGTGCTGCTGTTTGGTGCTAGTGTGTATTTTCTAAGCTATGGGCCATCAGAATAAAAACGATTTGTTACATGAAAAATGGGCTTTCGATCCAATTGGAAATCTTTCAGATCATTTGGATTTCCGAAAAATGGCATGGCACCAATGAAACAATCTTTGCTCGTTCTTACCCGTTCATGACACTGTAGTTGTACTGCAGGCCTATGGACTTGGCCCAGCCTGCCACTGCGCTCCTCATTGGGGATGCCTTGGCACCGGCAGCTTTCATCTTCTCCTGCATCTTCTCCCACACACGAGGAACCCCCAGGAAACAAGTGGGACGAGCCTCCTTCAGTGTGTTTACTAAGGAGCCCTGGGAAAAAGGAATGGAGATTATAGTCAAGATAGAAAACCTTCGTTATAACTCCATGTTTTATACAGCTGTAGGTTTCCATACCTTGAGAGCATCTGGATCTGCGAAGTATGTTGTCATGGCAAAACAAACACACATCCACATGTCAATTAGCTGGGCTGCCACATGGCTGAGCGGCAGGTAGCTGACCACCACCTCCTCACCGTACTTAAGATCGGCCATGGGAGCTGCCGTACGGACTGTCCATGTCAGCTGCAGATTAAAGAGAAAGGTAGGAGTCATCAGAGAGTCAGATTCATCAGAGTCATTTTTCTTTAATTTTCACAAAGCAAACATGTTTAGAGAGGGGCCACAATTTCTTGTTTGATGCCCTTTTGATTTTTACATTATCAGGAGCTGCTCTAAATTTCGCAGAATCAATTACTGAATCTATTTATATTATATTTGAAAACCCTCCTGAATACCCTATTGAGGCCGACTGTCTGATGGTATTTGGATGTTTTAGCATTAAATGTTAAAATGTAGCAGTTTCAGGAGTTCCACATGGCTCTGTATTGGGTATTTACAAGAAGAACCACTTAACTAGATTCTGTTAAAACGATCATGTATCTTCAAAAATTAAAAACAGGTTTGGGAAAATGTTATTCTTCTTAATCGGAAATATACATCAAGGCCTGCAGTATTCTTTTCAAATGTCTTTCTCTTCCTGACCCAGTAAACATTTTCACACCACGGTGTCCTCTTTGGCTTTGGGAGATGGTAATGGTCAGTTTTTCACATGTTACAAAACTAAACACTTAATTAGACAGACATCTAATCTACAATAAAAGTTAAGAAAAATAAAGTAATTGTCTATAACTCACATTGTCATGGCTCAACATGACTCCTTTAGGGTTGCCAGTTGTTCCCGAGGTAAAGATGAGGATGCAGCACTCATTGGCCCGAAGGCTGTCAATCACAGCATCCAGCTGCTCGTCAGGCACGTCTTCTCCCTGCTTCATGAACTCTGCCCACTACACATATAGAGAGATCATGGTGAAAAATGTGTCCAAACCCAGACTAAAATGTAACTGATACTGTGCAGTTTAATACATTTAAAGGTGGGGTAGGTAATTTTGGAGAAACCAGCTCGAGTGCGCTAGAATTTGAAAATACACAGCCGGAAAAAATCTGCCACTTCCTTACAGAGCCCCTCCTCCAACACACACGAACGCGCACATGACCAATGAGGGCACGAGATAAGTTTGTGCACAGATGGAAGGCTGACAGGCAGGTAGGCCATCCAGTTATTTTAGCCGGGCTGGCTAAAATGATTGGTCGTGCTTTTTACAGTACTACGGCTTCCACAGATGAAATGTTTTTATGGATTTTTTGTCAAAGCACTTCATATATTCATTGCTATCGGGATGTTAAGAGCATTCCATGGAATATAACAAAAAGTGTATCTCGAGCCGGTTTCTCAAACTTGTAAAAATGTAAATGGTGCTACTGTAGGCATCACATACAGTTTACTATCAGATCATTTGTTTTACTTTGTCAATATTGGTGAGGGAACATACTGTATACAGGAAGGGTGCTTTCTGCTTCAGCTCGCCTTTATACTGGACAATTGCTTTCAGATGAGGTAGTTGATCTTTAACCTGTTGAGAAAGATACATTACACAAAGTCATGTGAGGACAGATTTCTTTCTATCTTCCAAAAGTGAAACATTTTCAAAGGTCCTGACCTGCAGAATTTTTTCAAGCTGTTTCTGGTTTTCCACAACCAGGATATTAGCCTCACAGCTTTCAGCAACATACTGACAAGCTTCAGGTGAGTTGGTGGTGTAAATCCCAGTTGCCAGACCCCTGTGGCACAAATCAGAGAAAGGAGAGTATTAATCTCTGTTGAAGGCACACATATGCATTATTCACTGTGGAGTTTGCCATTTTTAAACTTAGCTTAACAAGAAAGCCTAGAAAGATAAAATAAATAGTTTTTCAAGGTTGTGTTTGCCAAAATAGGCAGTTTCAGTTAACATTTATACAAGAGTAATTGAAACTTGAAGAATTCTAAAGTTTGTAATAACTACAAATCCAGTCAAAAGCCTGTGATTCGTGCCTTAACTACACAAGTTCAATGTTACTCAACAGCTGGATACAAGATTAACATCAGTACTTGGTTTCCTTAGACTTTAAACTGTTTTGTTCTAAACAGGAGTCGGGAGAGACAAAGAGATGGACTTTGAGATAAGCATGCACAGAGAGCAAAATGTGCAGTGTCACTGTCAGGTGACGCAATGCTGAAGCATCTCTCCAAGTCCACATGGGAATGTATCTACCTTAGTTCTTTAAATGAGATCTTACCCGGCAAAAATGCAGCCGACGTCTGAGATGAACCATTCAGCTGAGTTGAATCCCAGGATCCCCACACCATGGTAACGCTCCAGCCCCAACTTAAAGAAGAAACATTGTTTTTTTAGGAGCATGTTTCTTTAATGACGCAGCAGCACTGTGCCTCTATTACTCTTGACCTACATCTAATTTAAAAAGCGACTCTACCTTATGGGACACACACATGTCCATGAAACAAGAGATGTAACACAAGCTGTTAATTTCACACGCCCCAGTGTTATTTTTCAGCAGCCTGTTCTCACACAACTCAACATGCAGTGAGAGAGTGGGGAAACTCTGGGGTAGCCTACTGTTTACAACGCAGGTAAAAACGTCATGTGTGCCACACAAATCCCCCTATTTAAACAATGACTTATAGTAGTTTAGTTAATAAATGTAGGACATACACAGGCCTAAGAGACACAAAAAATGTTCTGAAGGAGAGTGACAACATTCCAAAAGAATATGCCACTGCGCAAGTATTATTGATGTTTATTTTTTTGAATGTATGTATGTCAAGTTGCAGTCAAACAAACCTTGAGGAAGCTTTTAGCTGCTGCACGGCACTGCTCGTAGTATTGCCTCCACGTCAGGGTCACCCACTGGCCCTCTGTTTTGGAAACCAAGGCGGGAAGATCCCCGTAATTTTCCACCGTCTCCATGAAGAGCTGATGGACGGTAATGGGGGTTTCTGAGGCCGGGCCCGAGCCCTCCATCCTCAGCCGCACCGCCTGGTCTCTGCTGGTGCTCCATAGCTGGTCTGCTGGGGCCAGAGCGGTCTGTGCTTTGGCCGTCGACAGAGGAACTGCCCTGGGCTCTTCTGTATTGGGACACCATGGGCAGCCGTGTTTACCCGCCATTTGTTACAGGTTAAATACAGAAGACACCACACCGAGACACAGCCAGCTTCAGAGGAATCAGGTGAGTGAGGACTGCGGGCATCTCTGGACTGTGGGCTCTATTAGCTTGCTCTGAATGGAGGAGTTCGAGTGTTAAATTATATAGACGTGTGTTGCTTGGCAACAATTACTGTTTCGCGTGTATTCACGTGGACGCGCATCTTAAAACCAGGCGCAGCTACGACCGAGACTAGTCAGGTTTGGTGCACTCGGTGTAAATTCTAATCACTAAATCGGACGTAGCTAAACCCGACGTTAGAGTTAAGACCTACTTTTTTACGCCCAGCTGGTGCACTCCACTCCTGAGGTGTCAGGCAGAGCAGCCGCGGCGCCAGGATTTCAATTGTGGGTGGGCCAATGTAATTTCGGCTGGGCCTGTTCAAATGTTTTCTCGCGATTTTTGTTAATAATCTAATAAAAATAGGCTATGCCTAGAATGACATTCGTGTTTACTGAGAGCATAGTCGATGTGTTTCCAGTCTCTGTAACCATGGCGACTGAATGTATCGCCATTATAGAGGCCCCGCCTCTATAATGCAGGTGTTATGCCGTAGATTGAAGCCTTGCCGTAGATTGAAGCCCTGTCCGCGGGGACGCGCACAGGTGACGTCATCGCCTGTATTGAGTTTCGCCGAGTTTTCAAAGCTTTTTTTCTCTCTTTTGAATGATATATTTCACATCAGATTAAACAGCAAACGGCTGAATAAATAATGTGCATACAATTGCAAGGTTGCTCGTTTTAAGGAAAGGCAATGAAAGGATAAGATGTCATTTGTCAGTATAGTCCTATTTCTTAAAACCTTCGCTGTTGTTTAAGTGTCTGATACTTGATAACCACGAATAGTAAGCAATGATATAACAGTAATGATATAACATATATGATAATGTAAGACACTGTGTTATTTTCAATCAAGCCTAAAAGATAATTTGTTCAAACGAGCTCCACTCGCTTTAATTGCTCCTTTGAATGTAATTTTCCTCTGTGGTTTCCTACTCAACACATTTTTGTATTGTAATGCCACTCATATTTTATTTTATTTTAAGGTGACATTGAATGTTTTGAAAGGTGCCCTAAAATAAAGTTTATTATTGATTAGTGCCTATATCACACTATTAATGTTCCTTATTTTAGACTAGGTTTTTCCTGGTGTCAATAGGGAAGATCTGCACTGTTCTCTACATAACATGTTCAGCAGAGCAGGTATTTCTCCTGCCAGATATGGCACCCCCCCTACAACTTTGTCCAGGACAGTCACAACTTCACCAAAATCACATTGGTGTTTGCTGTTCCCCTCTAGTTTATGCCCACCAAAGCATTTTACTCTGGGCCCAGCAGGTGAAAAACTACAGAGGGGCTTCCAAATCCGGCAGACCAGGTGTTGGAGCTGCCGGATTTGGAAGCCCCCTTAGATCTTTGTCCAGGATGGTCATAGACTCACCAAAATCACACTGGTGTTTGCTGTTCCCCTCTAGTTTGTGTTCACAAAAGAATTTTACTCTGGGCCCATTAGGTAAAAAACTAAAGAGGGGCTTCCATATCCGGCAGAGAAGGTGTTGTGGCTGGCTGCCGGATATGGAAGCCCCCCTATAATTTTTCACCTGCTGGGCCCAGAGTAACATGCTTTTGTGAGCACAAAGTAGAGGGGAACAGGCAACACCAGTGTGATTTTGTTGAAATTGTGACTATCCTGGACAAAGATATAGGGGGGCTTCCAAATCCGGCAGCTACAACACCTGGTCTGCCGGATATGGAAGTCCCTCTTTAGTTCTTCACCTGCTGGGCCCAGAGTAAAATGCTTTGGTGAGCACAAACTAGAGGGGAACAGGCAACACCAGTGTGATTTTGTTGAAATTGTGACTATCCTGGACAAAGATATAGGGGGGCTTCCAAATCCGGCAGCTACAACACCTGGTCTGCCGGATTTGGAAGCCCCTCTTTAGTTTTTTACCTGCTGGGCCCAGAGTAAAATGCTTTTGTGAGCACACACTAGAGGGGAACAGCAAACACCAGTGTGATTTAGGTGACAGTGTGACTGTCCTGGACAAAGTTGTAGGGGGGGTGCCATATCTGGCAGCACCTGGTCTGCCGGATTTGGAAGCCCCTCTTTAGTTTTTCACCTGCTGGGCCCAGAGTAAAATGCTTTTGCGAGCACAAACTAGAGGGGAACAGCAAACACCAGTGTGATTTTGGTGAGTCTATGACCATCCTGGACAAAATGATAGGGGGGCTTCCAAATCCGGCAGCTACAACACCTGGTCTGCCGGATATGGAAGCCCCTCTTTAGTTCTTCACCTGCTGGGCCCAGAGTAAAATGCTTTGGTGAGCACAAACTAGAGGGGAACAGGCAACACCAGTGTGATTTTGTTGAAATTGTGACTATCCTGGACAAAGATATAGGGGGGCTTCCAAATCCGGCAGCTACAACACCTGGTCTGCCGGATATGGAAGCCCCTCTTTAGTTTTTCACTTGCTGGGCCCAGAGTAAAATGCTTTTGTGAGCACACACTAGAGGGGAACAGCAAACACCAGTGTGATTTTGGTGAGTCTATGACCATCCTGGACAAAATGATAGGGGGGGTTCCAAATCTGGCAGGAGAAATACCTGCTCTGCTGAACATGTTATGTAGAGAACAGTGCAGATCTTCCCTATTGACACCAGGATTAACCTAGTCTAAAATAAGGAACATTAATAGTGTGATATAGGCACAGATATAAGATCAATAATACACTTTATTTTAGGGCACATTTCAAAGCATTCAATGTCACCTTAAAATACAATAAAAAATAAAATATGAGTGGCATTACAATACAAACATGTGTTGAGTAGGAAACCACAGAGGAACATTACATTCAAAGGAGCAATTAAAGCGAGTGAAGCCAGTTTGAACACATTATAATCTTTTAGGCTTGATTGAAAATAACACAGTGTCTGACATATGTTATATAATTACTGTTATATCATTGCTTATATTCGTGGTTATCAGACACTTAAACAACAGAGAAGGTTTTAAAAAATAGGACTATACTGACAAATGACATATTATCCTGTCATTGTCTGTTCTGTAGGAAGGAGGAACATAACAGAGTGGACTCAAAAACGGAAGTTTGTTCCAATACGAAGATTGTGACAGATCTGAAAAGTGTCCTTAAAACGAGCCTCCACGCAATTGTATGCACATTATTTATTCAGCCGTTTGCTGTTTAATCTGATGGGAAATATATCATTCAAAAGAGAGAAAGTAAATAGTATCTTTCGTTTTTCCGCTTAGAAAACGAGGCGAACGCTCAATACAGGCGATGACGTCACTTTGCTCGTCCCCGCGAACAGGGCTTCAATCTACGGCAAGGCTTCAATCTACGGCATAACACCGGTGTTGTGTCAAATTATGCACCCCCGTCGTGAAATGCACCCCCTGGCCTGCCGTAAAAAGCACCCCCCCCAAAAAGATGCTTCTATTAGTCCCACCCTCAAGCACTTTGGAGGGTATAGTTGTAGGACTAATAAATGGAGCAAGTTTCATGTATGTGACACGTTTATTGTCAGAGATAGCAAGGGGTGCATATCGTGGCAACCAGGCTGTTCATAAAAAGCACCCCCCAAAATAAAAATGTTTCTATTAATCCCACCCTCAAGCACTTGATGTAAAAATAAACAATACATTGTAAAGCACAACTACAAGCACAAGTATACAGACAGGACGTCACAATTAAATAAAAACATATATTAAATAAAAAATTAACTGAAAAATAAGTGACAAATTAATGCAAAATCCAGGATTCGACAACCCAACCATCAAAAAGACAACATAGAATAGCGCACTATACATTCAAATGCACGTTCCCGTGTCAAGGGGTGCATTTCACGACGGGGGTGCATAATTTGACACAACACCAGCACTGGGATGCTATTTTCTGTTATCCTGCAACGGGTGCTACGTCCCGCAGAGGGACTGAGCTCAGCGGGGGCACAACATTAAACACACTCTCGTCTCTCTGAGGCGGCACCTGCTGTGAGGATGATGAGTGTGGTGGTTCCGGCGGCGGCAACTCTGTTCTTACTCTTTAAAAAAAAAACTGAACATCGATTGTTGTGACATCGTTAGTGAGCGCGGTATATTTTTGTCCAGTCCACTGTCCTCCTTCGTCTGCGCGCGCCCTCGAAACGTTCTACGACTATGAGTTCGGCCTGATTACGTTAATTAATATTGCTTTTAATTTTATTATTTTTTGAAAGGGAAACACATGTTTGTTCTTATTTCATTATTTAATTGTTAATTTTGATCAAAAATGTTGGAAACTATATTTTCGCCCAGTCATTTTTGATCACTAGCCGCTTTCACACCAAGAGGCGCGTTCACACCGGAGTACTTTTACCCGTACTTTTCCCGTTTAGTTCCGATAGTGCCTGGAATGTTGCGTTCACACCAAAAAAGAGTACTAATTTCCGAGAACTTTTACCCCCATTTTTGGTGCATTTCCACTACAGCGCGGAGCTCGCTTTAAGCGTGCCGTGCCGTGCCTGGCCCGTTTTTGGTTGCGTTTCCACTTGGCGTAGCAAGCGGGTACTATTTCACAGTTTTTCTGGCCCCATCAAATCGAGGTTCTTTCCGGGCCAACAACCAGGCTGAGTCGGGCTGAGTATGCTAAACTAGAGAGAGAATCGCTGGCAAGGGGGCTACAACTACAACAAAATGAACATATTTGACCGTGATTTAATTGTAATACACATTTCAAAATGATGCCGAAGTAACAACATACTGATACCGGTTAGTAAAAACCATGAATTAATGCTTTGACAAGTCTGCAGACAGACGGCAGGCAAAAAAACTTTTAAAATGCGTGTTTTCTAAATGGAGATCGGCTAAGCTAACGCAGTATACCAGGGTTGCCAACTTTGGGTACCTGGCTGGAGTGAGATTTTGATGTCATGGGTTTAATTCGGTTTAATTACACATATGCGCACAAAATGACTGCTATCGTGTCAGCAGCGGGACCTTAGCATATAGGATATATATACAATATATACAAATACACAATAATGGACACAGACTATAAAGGGCACAGTTTCATTCACTAATGAAAGTCAAACATGTTTGTTTCCACTGTTTTATTGTGTGCCTGTCGCGATAAGCAATTAATTGACTTATCGTACGATAAATAAAAATGAACTCGATAACTTTTCTGACCTCGATAAATTGCCATTTACATGAGGATGTGACTAGCAGTTTGAAAGGATGTACTTGAATAATAATTATATATTATCATTATGTCAGTGGTCTAAAATGGTCATACAACGGTGCCGACAATATTATCGTTTATCGCAATAATTTCCGGGAAAATGTATCCAACAAAATTAATTATCGTGAGAGGCCTATACATGAAACACACACACACAAACAAATCTACAGACTTACTCCAAACTGCCAAATATATTAATTAACACACTCTCACTCTCATATACTCTTTGACTCTATTTTGGCCTAGTAGAACAATAAGCAGCAGACTTTTACTTTTTTATCATTTCTACTGGATCTTAGATCTGCGCATGCGCAATACGGGTCGGCAGTTGCGGCTCCAGAGTATTTTTGTTGGGTAATCTATGGTAGGGCTAACCCATAGTGGTGGGGCTCAAGTCAGTATTTGCAATGTAATTACATACACGCTCCCCCCGACAGTGAAACGCCACGCGTGAGGTTTAGATTATTTCCCTGTCTCAATCGTATGAAATAAAAAGGCACATTTGTCTTGTAGTAAATAAATCCAATCCTGCAATTTCCCCACAAGTGAAAGAGTTGAGATGCTGAAAAGCCAACCCCTGCGGGGGGGTCTGGGGGGATTCTCCCCCAGGAGATTTTTTGAAATACTAACATAAAATACACATTCTGGTACTCTCTTGAGAAGAAAAATAAATACATCTATTACTACACGACATATTTAAATTAAATGAATGCCATTTTAGTATTTTGTTACTTTGTTCTGAAAGCTGAACCTGCTGCTCCTCACAGAGAGAAGAGGGAAGAGGCTGTGTGAATTACTTTACATTGTGGATAAGGGTGGATAGCCCCCATTGTTCTGTGTGTCAAAATGAAAGACAGCCCACACACCTATCAATCATCAAACAGTGGGGTCTTATTTCATTACGTGTTGATTTCTATCAACAAGTAATGTTGTATCGATGTATAGAGATGTACTACCGCAAAAGTATTCTCCGTCCGGACTTCCTGCAACAACACCACGCCGTTATCGTGATTCTGATTGGCCAGAAGACATTATCAAAGATGTTCTATTGAGAAGACAATCACTACGTGACAAAAGTTTTCAAAACCGTTTCTAGTCTTCGGTATTCTTGTTTTTGGCGTGAGAATAGTTTGGGCAGCGTGAGAGCGTGAGATTGAGAGTGAAAGTGTGTGTCACACGCTAGATGCGTGAGAGTTGGCAACCCTGGTATACTGTATGCTCCGACCGTCCACAGTCACAACAACGGCCTATACAGACATAAATAAACCAGCGACTGTACTCGCCATGACACAGACAGACTGTGGTTTATACTTGTTTAACTTTTGTCTAGTTTCTGAACAGATATGAGGAGCTGTGAGCTTGAGTGCTAACAGCTAACGGCTGATGTTGTTTTTCTGTGGTTCTCATTGAAGATGACGTCACGGCTCCGCCTACACTGCGTTACTATAGTTACTGCCCCAGCTACTAAACTGAAACGCAGCATAAAGTGAGCCAGTCCTAACAAGGCCTAACGAGGCCTAGCCATACCGAGCGAGGCCCGAGCGAGGCCCTGTAGTGGAAATGCGCCAGAGAGGTGGTACTATCCTGGGGAGAAAAAAGTAACAATTTCGATTGGCTGGGCGAATTGCAAACCACGCCCCGTAAAACTCTGAAAAGTTTTGTGAAGCCGCCATTGTATTTACTGGCATTAGCATTATTAGCATTAGCATTAGCCCCGCGCACCAACGGAAAGAGAATAACTTAGGGCAACACAAAAAAAAACATGGGAGCGGTGGAGTGATGAGGAGGTGTCGGCGTTCTGGCGATTTACTCGGAAGGCTTCAGTAGACGCTGCTGGGAGTCCCAGCAGCTTCTACTGAAGCCAGTCCCCAACTCCGGGGACTTCCGGCCGGGAACTTCGGGTGGCAGTATACGCCGTGAAGTAGTTTGCGGCCTGCCAGTAAACCCAAAGCAGAAGAAGAAGAAGTGACGTCAGCGGCTTCATTTGCGTAATCTTCCCTCAGGGAATTTATTCCGGTGTGAACGCGATCTTTACTTAGTTCCATGGGGGTACTAAGTGCTGGCACTAAGTGCTGGGCACTAAGTAAGGCAAAGTAAACTTGCCTTACTTAGTGCCCAGTAAGTAAGGCAAGTTTAAGAGCCACTTTCACACCAAGTTTATTACACCAAGTTTATTACACCATAAACAAACATGTATGAGCTAATCTGGAAACTCCCTGCAGAGGAGAGCCAGGGCAATGAGGAAATTATGCAGTTAATAAGTTCTGGAGGTATTCAATGCAGGATTTGGGGTTTTCAGGGTTGGTAAATGTTATTTCCTCCTTTAGTGACATCAGCATTGTGGACCATCTGGAGGTGGTGAAGCTGACGGTGGAGAATAAGACCCAGTGCCAGAGTGGGTGGGCCTAGGCCCAGTAGGCCCGCCCATAACGCCGCGGCTGTGTCAGAGCAACACGATCTGCAAGCTGTGCAGTGGATGAGGAAACACATACTACCGGAGACTCAACAGGAATGTCAATGTCTACCTACCAATCAGGTTTGTGGAGAGGAAGTTTGACAAGAGCATCAAATAACACAGACATAATACTGCTGTAGGCTATACCAGGGCCGTATCTCATTTCTGGGATTTCCCCTCCTCGAATCCTCAGTCCTCCGGTAGTGACCCGGAAATGAATTTCAGCGCGCAATTTTCAGATGCTTCAAGGCACGCCGCCGTGTGGACGGGCCACGTCGGCATGCGTTGAAGCTTCAACGCTTCTGCCCATTCACTTTGAATGGGGTGACGTCACGCTTTGCTGAACTGCATTGTGGGAGCGTTGCTTCACTTTGCTCGCGTTGCTCGCTTCAAAAGTTGAGCAATGTTCAACTTTTGAAGCTTCGGCGGAAGCGTCAGCCAATCAAATCATATGCCAGTACAAGCTCTAGCCAATCAAACCGCGTGCTTGTGTGTCCGGGGCGGGAGATTCATGTGATTGGTTGTTGGTCGAGTTTCAGACAAGCTCACCGGCAAGCTTCAACGAACGCCGCCGTCTGGACGCTGCGTAAGGGTCATGCAGAGTGAGATGAGATCGCTGTCCCTTTAAGAGAAATGTTTTAAGTATTTCACGTTTTAGTATCTGATAATTTCCCATTTTAATTCCTTATTAGTTATGGATAAGTTCTTACTCTTTTATTCCTTCTTAGTTTTTTAGTATGTTGATAAGCTTTACATGTTTTAATTCCTCAGTACTTTCTGGATAAGTTTGAAATGTTCAATTGTTGTGTATGTTGATAAGTGTTGACCTGTTTTATTCCTTTCAGTTTTAACTGTTGCAGTCGGGGCAGTGTGGGAGATGATCACGGCCTGGATGTCTGACCCTCCCTGAGAGAGCTGCACTGCTGAGACACACACATACACACACACACACACACACACACACACACACACACACACACACACACACACACACACACACACACTCGCCCATACATAAACACGCATGCATGCACACACACACACACACACACACACACACACACACACACACACACACACACACACACACACACACACACACACACACACACACACACACACACACACACACACACATCTAGAATTATATTTAGGTATTTAAAAATCTATAGGTCAACATATAATGTCTTTATGACAGGGTAAAGTGTGTTAGGAGGGACAAACTTAGTATAATAGTACAATATTAGAATATGAAACGTGTATTCGAAAATTCTATACAACTTCCGCCACTAGGCGTCAGGAGTGCACATAACATAGTATGTTATAAAAAAGTCATTGGATACTATTCACTACAAAAATAAAAACAGTATGTAATTAAAAAGCCATAACAACTATTAATTCAAGTATGTCATAACCATGTCACAGTACAGTATGTCTTAAAATAATTGATAAACTAGTTTGTTATACATTTTTGCTTTAACCCCTTTTTTTTTTTTAAAGATCATAGTATAGCATCTAAAAAATAATTGATAATATAGTATGTCATGAAGGAATAATGTCACTAAAAAAAGTAATAACATGGTAACTCATAGAAAATGTATTTTATAGCTCTTCATAAAAACGTATTGATAACAAAGTAGGTCATAAAAAGTCTAAGTATATTATGCTATAAAAATACACAAAAATTTAGTATTTTTTAAAATAGTCATAGTATAGGTTGTCATTAAAAATAATTGTTAATATAGCACGTCATAAAAACTCATAGTATAGTACACCACAAAAAGGCCATTGTGACAGCCCGTGCCTAACCTCTGATATAGAGTATGCTTTTGCCTGTTACTATTTTCCGTGTTTCCTTAAAGGTATCACAGGAGCAGCCAGATTCAAAGCAGCTGGTCTGGAGTCTCACAGTCAAAGCTCCACTGCAGAGTGAACCTGCTCTCTCTCTCTCTCTCCTGGATCATCCCTGCAGCCTCTGCACATTCTGCCTTTGGTGTTACTGATGGACATACTGATATTACTATTTGGCTTTTTCTTTAGAATAAATACACCTTTATTTAACGGCATCAATTGTGTGTTTTCCTCTTTTTGTCATCGCTGAGAAATCGGTTTTTGGCACAATACAAAAGTCATATTATTTTTCACAAGGGGCAGGAGTTGAAAAAGATGAAAGTGACCACAAGTGATACACAAATGTGAAAACACATTGTCTTGAAGTCTAAATGCTACAATATTCATCATACTAGAGATATTACTGTACATTTGGTTACATTTGCTCGGCTTTAAGTCATATGCTGTGATTGATTTGGATAGCACCTTTCATACACGCATTGCAGTCCAAAGTGCTTCACACTTTACAGTTGACATCTCTTAAAATAGTCACAGAAAACTGATATAACACATAGCATACAGTTACCAGTAAAATACATTTTTATCTGAATGTCTGTCACCACTTTGCAATACAAAGTGACGGCCATGCCTGTAGCAGGCTATGAAATAGTCTACACATGAGCCAAATCTAATTCAACACATCAGTCCTTTAGTAAATCTATCCTTCCTGAAAGTTATAATCTGTTTTTGTAGATACTGTTTTAGAAAGATGTAAGGTAAACTTGTTGTCATTTTGGAGGTAACAGTTCTACCATTGGTGTTTAAGCTTATCCACTTTGACATACAAGCAACAAATCCTTGTGAGAAGGAGGAGCGAGGGAATATTTACCATGTAAATGATTTGTTTAATTAAATGGTTCTTTTTATTTGTCAGCACTAATACGCTGTCCTGAAGGCTGAGGTAAAGAGACAGCGTATATAAACAGCTTTCAGCAGCGTTGAGCTTCGACAATAGATGGAACATTTCAAGCATGCCAATGCACGTATACTCTAAAACCACTTAAGGGCATGAAAGTGCTTTAATTGCACCAGGGCCATAGACGTTATTGCTGAGCAGCGCGGATCAAACGGACAAGTTCCTGCACAGCCAGAAAACCTCTTTCTCACAGTGTCTTTCCAAACCCATCAGGCTAGACCTGCTCCTTTTTCCTCTGACAGTCCCTCTCTCCTAATCTACCTGACTTCAGTACGCTGAGTGCAGAAAGGGGCAGGTATTGTCCTCCATTCTTCTCACTTTCTCGTTCTGACAGTAACTAGACACGGCCCTGTATTGTCCCATTGTTGCCTTAATTACTGGTCGACTTGGGTTCAGAGGAATCAACTTACATCGCCCTCTTTTCCTTGCCTATGGGAAGGTAGGCTTTTTCACATGGACCTAGAGGAGTGGTGATTATGCACCAAGCCTAGCTTTGGATTAATGTTACAGCACACACAATTGCTATTGAGAAAAAAACCAACACATTTTGAGGTTAAGTGGACGGCCACAAAGATTTAATTTCTCTCTGTGGTTGTGTGGATATCAGAATTCTTTTAGGAGATCCCACAAAACCTCAGTTAAGAAATCTTTGTAACCTAGAGTGTCTCAAACTAAAGCGTTCATCCAACATTTGTTGGCCTATTTCTATTTGTGGCTAATGAAGCTCATTTACTACACAAAGGAGCAAAAACTGTTATCAAGAATCAGTGTTAGGATGCTTTTGAGGAAATGTGCTCAAACATTGTCACCAATAGAGGGAGTAAGAGGATCAGTTACTCTTGTTAGAGCTTGGATGTGTGTGGTTATGATAAAATGATGAAACTATTGCATTTGCAAATAACCTGAAGCCAAGTGTAGCATCACAGTGTCCCCATATTTGAAAAAAAGCCAGCATAAGTGCCCTCTTGATTGCTCTTCTGGAGGACATAATGTACTGAAGTGCCAAAGGCTGCACACTAAAAAAGTGGTTTGAACTACTTTCCATAAAATGCATCAAGCTTGGTAGAACTTATAATGTACTTGAACAGGTTTATACACTACCTGTAAATTGTTACAATATTATGGTATTATTATTATATTGATTATATTATTCAGTCACAGGTGAAGATGGCCGCCGAGAGACTTACTGATTTGTGACCTCAACTTCTGAGAGCATGTATAGGATTATTAAATAATAAAGTTCTCAAAGACTCAATCAGAAGCTTCGGAGATTCACAGGTCACAAGATTTTTAATTATTGGATGTCTTACAGCATTTGAAGGGAAACTTAAACAGTTTCAACTTTGTGTTTTTGACCAAAAGTGAGCCTTTGTTGTTGCACATGCACATCTACAGGAAGCTGTGTGGAAGCACGTGCACACATTTGTCAGAATCACTTTACTTTTGCATAGAGTTGCAATGCCAGTTGTCTTTGGGTTAGGGTACATATAGCACACACCATTGCCCAGTTCCTCAGAAACAAAACCAGCACTTAAACAGTTACAGAGTGAGCACTTGTTGAAATAAAAACTCAGAAACACCTTTTATGAATTAAGAAATATCCGTAGCAAACATCCAGAGTGTTCCAGCTTGTTACACGTCCTTCCATGTTTGTTTTTTTCATGGTGTTCCAGTTGTAAAGCTGACCTCCTGCTGTTACCCTCTAACATGTGCAGGTTGCATGCTTGACCTCATCCTGGAGGGAAACCAATGGGTTACACATGGCACTTTAAATCCTTCCTCCGTGTGTGTGTGTGTGTGTGTGTGTGTGTGTGTGTGTGTGTGTGTGTGTGTGTGTGTGTGTGTGTGTGTGTGTGTGTGTGTGTGTGTGTGTGTGTGTGTGTGTGTGTGCGTGCGTGCATGCGTGCGTGCATGTGTGTGTGTGCATCTACAAACAGTCCGGGCTTCATTTTGCATATCTGATAAATATTTAACTTCATAGAAAAAAAGAAGGGTAGCGGTTGCACCATCCAAACACTGCAGTCTATGAATGGGATTAGCTTGAACTGGGCCTGCTTCTCTGCCACTTGAGTGCATGCATACTGTACATCTTGAAGAGCATTGAACATAAACACAATAATAAGCACAACACCAGTTTAAAAAACATGCATACAGTGTTTATTTTGCAACCAGGACACGTTAAATAAAACTACAAAGATACTTCACTTATACAAAATATATATCCCATTCACATACAAAATAACAATAATTTACTGTATAAATTAAACATTTCACGTTTTTTTTGCTATGTACAATTTCATGAAAACAATGTTTTGGCCCCTCTAGATGATTTCCCACAGGGCTTCCGGTGAGGTTTTCATGTCATCGAACACTACACGACAATCACGTCAACGACAGTTTGGGAAAAGACCATTTCCACCGCTCAGAAGAAAGCGTGGAATTTTCCGATTGACTGGCAGATGGGAGTTTGCATAATTCACCAGGCTATCCAAACAAATATGTCCTTGTTAGATTTTAACTGTCAGATTCCGTTAGCTTGTGTTTGATGAGAACGCACATTAATTTCCCATCGCTCTCACATCTACGGCTCTTTTTTTTCTCCCTCTCTGTACGCATGGTCTGCTCTGAACATCACAGACCCAGGGGCATGTGTTCCTGTCTTGCAATAATTAACATGAGTTACAGTTGAGCAGACAGGGAGAATATAGCCTCACATTTTTACAAAACTTCTGATTGACAAAAGAAACGTTTTTTTTTTTTAAAGGCTTCAAATGATTTCTGATTCTTGGAAAACTGTACATTTTCTGACTTGAATGTCCCCGTGATGCTGCATCGTGTTTCTCCTTTTGTCTCAAGTGCTCAGGTTGCTGCACTAAGTACTTTTTCACTGAAACTGAATGCAAAACTCAATAAGTACTATTTCATCTTGTAATTGGAAGCAGATTTAAGTGCGCTGTGGTTTTCAAACATAATTTCTATTTATCCTGTCAGAGAATGATTGGGGTGACTATCATACCTACGCCGATGGCAAGCTTGTACATTTGACCTTTCACAAGGAGTTTAAGTCAGTCACAGCAATGCACAGAAAATCGTGACAGCTAGGACAGCTGGTGCACAGGGGGCTTTTGGTTATATTTCTGTCTGGGGATATTGTTTACGTTAAAAATAATTTGGCTTGATATCAAGCAAGTTCAAGAGCGGTGGTGGCCCAGGCCGTAGGGACTTGGCATGGGCACCGGATGGTCACTGATTAGAGTCCCAGAATGCCTAAGTAGTACCAAGGTGCCCCTGAACAAGGCACCGTCCCCTAACCATACATAATGGCTGCCCACTGCTCCTAATACTAGAATGGGTCAATGCAGAATCCTGGGCAGCAGTAGGGACTCGGTTTGGGAACCGAAGGGTCGCAGGTTCAAGACTCGATCGAACCAAAAATACGGAGTGTTGAATGGTAGCTGTATTGAGTATGTAAGTCGCTTTGGATAAAAGCCTCTAACAAGTAACATGTAATGTAATGTAGCTGGAGAGGTGTCAGTTAGGCTTCGTGGCAATGCTGAGGTGTCCTTAACTGTATCCCCTAACTGCCCCCCCCCGCCCCTGCGCCGGAACACTGGCAGTCCTTTCGCTCGGCCACCTCTTATAGTCTATAGGTTGATTGTACATGTGTGTATTCGGGCTTATGTGTAATTTGAATGTGTTAATAATGTTGTGTTTTTGTTTTAATATTTTAATTTAACTTTTTACATTTTATTTTATTTCCTTTTAATACCACTGTAAAGTGTCTTTGAGCACCTGAAAAAGCGCTTAGAAATTAAATGTATTATTATTATTATTATTAATTGTGTTATTGTTGATACAAGTTGATCTTATTCTTAATATTAGTCTTGTAGAATTTAAGAAATGTACCACTGTGAAAAGGGGAGAAAAACATCAGTCTATACCTTTAGGCGAAGTTGACGAGAAAGTACTTTTTTCAAATGCCTTGACGAGACACAAAATGAAAGAGCGGACATAAATATCATCACTGAATTACATAATATACAACAATATTCACCCCCCCTCCCGTAATTAAAAGACAACTTAATAAGAACAATATGTTCAGTAAATGTCCAAGACTACACATAAGAGCACACAAAGAAATTAAACAAATGTTTTTTTTTTCAAAGCCTTGTCCGTTTCTACATGAAGAGTTCTATCCTAAAAGGCTGCATGTCCATCATGTAGTAAAAATGTAAAATATCCGGAGAGGTTTTCAGTTGAGTGGAATATTTTTTAAAAGACTTAATGCTTTCAATCACTGTACAAGATGTAGCATTTCTTCTTTAAACTTTACATTTAAGTGGTAGAAATCCTATTTTGGAATGAAACTCTTCACATCCACGCTGATTATAAAGACTCGAGTGAGGGACCCGAAACAGATGTGATGCATCTGAGACAAGGGAAGAGGAGATCCTTAAGGCACTTGAACACCATCAAACCGAAAAGACTCCCACCCACAACCGAGCAGAAAAAGCCCTCAGATCTTCCCAAGCCTCCCTAAATGGCAGTTTGTCTGCACACTGCACCACCCAACCCCCACTCAAGGGGAACAACGCTAGTTATCTCTACACGCAAATCCACATGAGTGCTGAGTGGGCGAGCGCTCTGTGATCTTTTCATTTTTATGGCGAGTGATTCATCCCCAAAGTGCTGTGATATCTACCTTCAGAATGGCGTTTCTGTATCCCGTTTCCCTCTTCTCAGAAAGCTAGTTGTTACGTGAAGCACAACAAAAAGGAAACATTAGCACTTTGCATATGGACTCAAAAAGACAAATAAATAGATTACTTTGAGGGATGGGAGGATTCTGGTTTTTGGCTGTTAGTCGATTTATACAAAACTGTAAAGTGTGAATCAAAGTTTCTTCATCCTCTCCTTGCTGCTGATGAAAGCTGTGACTCTGAAGCACCGGGAAGAGGTTTACCTCCCCGTTTCCGAAACAGACAGTTAGCCGTTAATCTGCACCAGCTTGTGTTTTCTCTGGTGAGCCTGCAGTCTGGAAGGTTTTCAGGAGGTATGCTGACTGTAAGGGACATCCATGGGCGATGGAAATGGAGCCTGACTTTCTTCCTCTGTCAGAGCGTCCTCTTTGGCCCCCACACTCAGTGACAGCCCTGCCTGTCCCACTCCTCTTTGGTGCTGAGCAGGGTGGGAGGGCCACTTGGGCTCAAAGGCCATTTCTTAGCAGTCACTTGTCATTAGCCACTCAGTTGTTCGTGTTGGCGCAGCGCCTCCTATAGTTTCATTGTCTGAGGGCCTGGCTCCTGACGGCCATCGTACAGAGCAGTTGTGTTTGGCGGTGGCGTTTGGTTAGTGGTGGTGCGCAGCTAGTTGCCCACCAGGGGGCTGAGGTCGCCGTGGTGGTTCTTTAGCTTCTTCTTGAAGAGGGAGATGGTGGAGGGCCGGTACAGGATGATCCAGGGCTCAGAGGACGCGGTGCTCTGACTGCAGCTGTCTGAACCGCTCACCGTTGGGATGTTCTGAGACCTGAGAGGGGGAAACAGAGCAATTAGAAAAGATGATATTGGAAAGTCAGGGATTTGTAAATGGTGTCACACTGTCTTGTTAATGTGTCACTCCATGCCTGGTTTCCAATACACTTTGACTAATGGCATTAACAGCAGTGGATGCTTGAATAGGCTTCATTATCTTCCACTTTATATGTTTAATCGAACTGAATCCACTACTATTAATATTCAAAATCTAAACTCTTAGTTCTCTATACCTAAAAGCAGCAATTTTACCTACGTTGGTAAAATAGATATCACTGAAACTATGGAAAAATATTAAATATTGTGTAATTCGGTTAAAAAACGTAAAGGAAGATATCGATGTGTAGTAAAAACTCGGCTTTAAACTTATTTCCAAATTCTTGGTGTTTACTAAATTAATATGTAGTTGGAAGAAAAACTGGGTAACAGAAATTCATTTATTTTCAAGAGACCCTTTAGTAAAAGGGCTCTATAATGCTAATGTTCAGGTTCATATTAGTATTTAGTCTCGACTGGGACATGTTTACATGCTTTAATGTTCAAAAAGCTCTTTATTCTTCTCACACTGCCTGTGCTGCAGCACCTCTTTTCACCCTCTGTCTGAAACCAGAGCCCTCTGATTGCTCAACTGCTTAGAGTTATGTAGGGATGTCACTATGTTACGGAAGGAAACAAAGGAGTCCAATCGAGGTGATGAAAGAAAAAGATTAAACAAATACAAAGAAATACTTAAGATGGTCAATAGAGTAGTTTGGATTCCATTTCCTTTGTGGCTTCTTTATGTCCCCTGTTTAGCTGTAACTTAAAGGGGACCTATCATGCAAAATGCACTTTTGTACGTCTTTTATACATGAATATGTGTCCCCGGTGTTCCAGGGAACTCACCAAGTGTCAGAAAACACAACCCTCTCTATTTTCCTCCATACCCAAATCTCTAAAAAAGGGGCTGCAACGGATCTGATAAAAACTGATCCAGATTTGAACACTGTCCTGACGTCAGGACAGTGGCGCTACGGCTATTGGGCCAACTCCACCAATCAGGAGGAGACAGCCACGGCCATTGCCGTTCGAAAGCGCTGGAGACGCTGTAGTACATATGCCAGGCCTGTAGGTGGTGCTGTTCTCACTGAATCTGCCCTTGCAAAAACAACGCTAAATAAGTGCAAATTGAGCGAAATGAGGCATGGCTAAAATGCATGATCTGTTTGGTATTTTGAAAAAAAAAAAGTATAAATATGCCTTATATAGGTATGGTCCTACACTATATTATTAAAATATAGCATGATAGGTCCACTTTAAGTTATGAATCACTGACAGGAAGAAACAAACGTCATGTAGCATTTCTTTCATGTGTGATCATAGGAAGTCGCTCTGGGTTGAACCTTGGCTAAACATGAAGAACGCAATCATTTGTACTTTGTAGGATGCTACAGTCACATTCAAATGTAACAACTGTGGGAATGTCTTCCTAGTCTTTCACATTTTCCAATATGACATGAATGAAGAATAATCCTACAGATGTAAGCTTTCACATTTGATGCTTGGATGATCATGCACACCTCGAAACATCCTAATACTTACTTGACCGTCATATGGAGCAGCAGCTTCGCCACCATGGCGATGACTGTCAGAATGAGGAGAGCTGCCAGAGCGTAAATGGTCCACACTGCGGAGAGGGAGCAACACCGTTAAAATCAATCAGATCAATCCGATGTATCACCAGGGTAATGAAAAGGAAGTAAAGCAGACTGAAAAGCCAAAGATTATTCAAACAGCGCTGCAGGCACACCTGTGAGCAGCCTTCAGCCAGCAATTTGTCAAGAAATAGTGATGCACTTTGCATTTGTCAGATCGCCCTTGGAGACAGAGCGCTCAGAGTTTGGAAAGAGTGATATTTGGGGAAAAGAGAAAAGCCCTGAACACATCAGTCCACCCTGCGCAGCTTTGACAAGACGCCTGTTTGTGATCAGCAGGGAGACCCAAAGTAACTTCAGTTGTGAGTCATTGACAGGAAAAACAAGCGTCAAGTAGAATGACATCTATGTGTGATCACAGGAAGTCACTGTGGGCAGAAGCTCCCAGAAGCCTCTCATCAAACTAAGAGGATTTCTTAAATACTTTCAGAGAAAACCAGGTCATGCAAATTGGAAGCTCGAGCTCCAAGAAAACCTCCCGCAACATCCCTGCAGAGGTAGAGAGAGGTGCAGTGTATGGTGGGTGTTAACATACTAGCGCTGTGGCTGGTGGTCTCGCCGCGTCCAGCCCACTGACCTGGCATGTTGTGCTCCGGTTTCCCGGGGCTGGACGTGATCACGTAGAGGATCTGGGAGGAGCGTCCGTTGGAGGTGCTGTTGGACCTCTCTGTGACGCCGCCAGCTAGCTGCGGCCCCGCCGTGCTCGAGACGTCCTCCGCTTCATCATCCTCACCTCCTTCGCCCTCCATTGCTCTCAGTGCTGGGGAGACAAAAAGTGAGGTCATTTGGACAGGTTCTCATAGTAGATGTTGTTAACTTCAAGCCGACACAGTGCAACATTATCATTTATTTGGGGCGGTGTTCCATTCAATGTACGTTCAGTATTCTCGTCGTAGATCTGCTTTTGGTTTCCACCTTCTCCTGTGCAAGAGATCTGTGGCTGTACTCACAAAGCTTACACATACAAAGAGTTGCTTTTAGTGATGAAATTCTACTAAAGTTCTTGGAATTATGGTGTTTTTTTTAAAGTTTCCCCCTATATTTAGAACTGGATCTTAGTAAAATGACACAATTATCTCAGTGCTTCAGTGAGCTTCTAAGTGTGAGTTTTTAAAGCAGAGGACAAAATGCCAAAAGACTAAGAGTGATATATTCAAACACTGAATGACATTTTTGACACAGTTCATGAAAAGCTACAGATTAGTCGACCTGTAGCAAAAACAATGTGCCGTGACATTTTGTGGCTGATCTCATCAGAGCAAAAATAACACCAAATAAAAGTGATCACAACACTTAAGATATTTGGCAATTGCATAAATACAACATTGAAATTCACACAGTTACAGTGCAATATAGTTGGTGGTTACTAAAGCACATTTATATGGAAGCAAAAAACGAATTTATTTTAGGATATACGGGATGCCAGTTGTGACATATAAATAAATAATAAAGCTCCTTTTATATTTTATTTAATTGATGTATTTAAATGTCATTTTAAAGACAAGTTTCAGTTGTATATTGAAATGCTTTTAAAGTGTTTTATTTGTTGTAAAGCACTTTGAGAAAAGGGCAAAGTGTACTGCAAAACTACACAACTTTATGTGCATGTTTGCGCTGTAATATCCTTACCACCATATCTTTTGTGAATTCTCCCCAAAGTCTTTATTTCGCTCTTAGTCATTTGCATAACCATGAATAGATAAGCATACAACATAAGGAATGGGTTGGAAATAAGTTCTGAGATATGGAAGAGGCTACCATCCACCTCCATTACTGAAGCAACTTTATCGTTCATTTTTGTCATCTTCATTAAAGTGGACCTATCATGCTATATTTGAATAATATAGTGTAGGACCATACCTATATAAGGCATATTTATACTTTTTTTTTTTCAAAATACCAAACAGATCATGCATTTTAGTCATGCCTCAATTCGCTCTATGTGCACTGTTTTAGCTCTGTTTTTGCAAGGGCTGATTCTGTGAGAACAGCACCATCTACAGGCCTGGCATATGTACTACAGCGTCTCCAGCACTTTCGAACGGCAATGGCCGTGGCTGTCTCCTCCTGATTGGTGGAGTTGGCCCAATAGCCGTAGCGCCACCGTCCTGACGTCAGGACAGTGTTCAAATCTGGATCAGTTTTGATCAGATCCGTTGCAGCCCCTTTTTTAGAGATTTGGGTATGGAGGAAAATAGAGAGGGTTGTGTTTTCTGACACTTGGTGAGTTCCCTGGAACACCGGGGACACATATTCATGTATAAAAGACGTACAAAAGTGCATTTTGCATGATAGGTCCCCTTTAAGTTATTCTTTCTATCTTTTTATTAATCCTGTATTCCTACTTGAGTACTGTTAAAGATCTGATACACCTCCTATTCTATCTATTATATCCAGGCTTTCACAGCTCCAGTTAGGCGAGCAATGTATGCTGTGCCGGAGACCCAGATGTGGAAAAGCTCTGCCATGTCATTTCTACAAGTTGAGGACACGTATCACTTAACGCCCCTTTAATTACCCCTGAGGGTAAAGTGTGCTGTTTAGCAGGCACGCAGTAATAGGATACATCACGCTGATCATGTCGTTGAAAGCATACACGGCAGTCACGAGTGAATATTTAATGTGTTTGTAAAGAAACAGATCGACTTTGCAAAAACACTCATGTGTGCTGTAAACATGCGGTGTGGTGAGAGCTTCTATGCCCCCCCCCTAACACATTATTCAAAGAACTGTTTGCAATAAATTATATTTGTTTTAACCTGCTTACAGTGCCAGATGTGGCACAGTTTGTTCATCAAAGCAGCAGTGCCAGAGAGCCTGAACTATTTCGACTCATTTATGAGTTCCCGGAGGAAAGCAATATATAAATAAAATCAACTCTGCCTTTAATTTACTTCTCCTAAATACAGACGTGTTTTATTTAAAATCACTATGTTATTTGAGAATGTTCTTGCTTCTGAGAAACAAACTGTGGCATGTTGCACTTCACTCTTTCATTATCTTTCCTAAATGTTCATTTGCAGTAAGCTTTGTTTGAGAAAAACATCTCAGAAATGTATCAGTTAGAAATAAATTAAGCTTTGAAAATTTGCCTCAAACTAATCTTAGGTTTGTGTCTCTTTGAATTGAGTGGGAACAAAATCACAATTGATGAGTACAAATACAAATAATTGTAATTCTCAGCTTTGATTCACATTCACAAAACACCCTAAGGCTAATCACTGCTTCTAATTAGCGGAGTTATGAGAGACAAAAGCTAAACAAATGTTTACTGGTTCTCCCTTTGACGTACTCCAGCTGCTCTGCCTCAACTCATTGTGATTTAATGAGTGTTCTTAACACATTACAGTTCAACCTGACAGTGATGTTCCCAGAACTTCCCACATGTTTCCCATTTGCAAAAAAAATACCATTCTTCAACTGAGAGCGTTTATTTTCAAATGACTGCTTCGACTGCTAAACTTGCCATAAAATAGATATGAGCTATATTAAGTGCGTATACTTTAACTTTGTCTTCCTGTTGTCTTCCTGTTTATGTTATTTGTTTCTGCACCCAGGTCACTACAGTATGTGTTCTTATCTCTATCTCGCTGAGAAAAATCCACCCTATTACAGGAGGTGACCTTTTTCTCATATCATGTCACAGATTCCATTTATTGCTACACTATGCCTCACGTAAAACAAGAACCAAGATGAGAGCAGAAGGGATCGTGCCAGTCCAGAGGTCAGCGGATTTTGACATTCCAATATTGTTTTTACTGTAATGCTAGCGGCAAGAAAAATGACAGAGGATTATAAATGAAGGCAGAGGGGAAAGAGCGGGGACAGATTGCCTCCAAGAGTAGCGAGCTGTGAGCTTGAATGTCACCTACACTGAATTATATCACGGTGTGCTCCTCTCATGCCTCCAGAAATTAGTCTGTTTAATCATTTTTGGTGCAGTCAGGCTCATTCTGAGATGATGTTTAGTAATACAATAAACAGAGAACAGCTTTACTTTTTTTACCATTCACTTTTCTACATTCTAAAGAGTAGTTGGGGGAGATGAAAACAATTATTTTCTGTGAGGTCTTGAACTTTCTGAGAGCTTTTAGTCCCCCAGCTGCATGTCTGCTCTACAGTGGAATCACGTTATCGTAAGGCCCGATGAATCAAGTATTTTGTATGTAGGTGGCATAAGAACTCGCTGTGCAATTCACCAAGGAGTGCTCTGGAGCAGCAAAGCAGCCTGCCGCTGCTTGATAAGAGAGTGAGTTCCTAGAAAAACAAAACATTATTTAAATATGCAGAATCTCCCCGGGGCTGTGAGACATTGACTAGCAAATGGAAAGAGAAGAGGGCCTGCCAGTGGCGTGACAACTGCCTCGCCACAGCTAAAAGGCGGTAGTCCTTGAAACCAGGGCTGCCATGCAAAACTCCATCATGGAGGAGGCCAGTCAGCACGCACCTGATTATGCAAATGAGCACTGTAGTTCAGGATGTTGGCTATAACTCTAACCATACATTAGAAAAGATATTGGAGACATTTTACAACATTTGTCCTTCGATGCAATCATTCTCATTGAATATACAAACAGTCCAAGTCCTACCTTGGTAAAGCAGAGCAAATCCCTGGGCCTGGTTGGTGCGGTCAGAGTAGAAGTACAGAATGACATGGTCTCCTGTGACGTTCACTAGCTCCCTCGGAGGGCTGCGCCAGTCGAAGCGCGCCAACACCTGGTTGTTGTTGCCGTCAAGGAGCTCCACCATGTCCGTCTGGTCGGAGATTTCAAAGAAAGTGAAGTTGAAGAGGATGGCGTAGGCTCCAGGGACGTGGATGGTCCAGTAGCAAACTCGGCCAGCCCCGTACTTGTCTGGGAAATCAGGGGAGTAGATCACTCCGGATGGAGAGGAGTAGTTTCCACCACAGGCCCCCACACGTGCTGGAAGAAAGAGAAAAACTAGATAAAATTTGACCGTGTCAAAATGTAGAAGCTTTTGAGATTGTTCAACAAACTGGGTACTGGGTTTTCGTTGGTCACATGAGAGCCTCTGTAACGAATCCGTTACGATTGGCATCGTCCCTAAAAATTACTTTGAATGAGTCATGATGTGACTGATCCACATTAAATACAATTTATTTGACAATGCTATTTTAAAGCAATGAGTCACCTCATTTTGCCTTACATCAAAATCGCAATGAGTTCCATGAAGTGAGGTGAGAAGATTTCAATTTGGGAAAGAGAGAGGTATTGGATCAGTATTTAGTACAGGCAGGCTACAGTGTTTGCTTCTGAAACTATGCACAATTTGATGTCTGTATTTCTGAATTTGTTTAAGTTGGTTGCTTAACATGAGTTAAGGAACAAGAGTTGGTATTAGGAGTGAAAAGGTACGATAGCTTGTAATGACGTTCCTAAAACATTCAAAATGTTACTCAAATTAAAAAGATTTGACTTTTCATGCATGACAAACGGGTACTAAACATGTCCAATATTTTACAATACATTGTGTCAATGTAGAGTCATGTGGAAGACTATAGATCACAACTGTGTGTGAGGAAAGAAGGGCTGTTGGTGACAAGGACATTTATTTCTGGGCCTTCTGGCGGCAAACTGAATCCTTAATTAAAGAAAGTATTTGGAGGAAGGTGGAAGGTTAAGATGACAAACCCAAGGACAAGTTCCCCCCCAGCAGGGGTTATTACCACAGATACAAATGTATTTTGTAACTTATATTTCCCTGGAAATCTTAAAATCAAAGTTGTTATGTCCCCCCCCAGACTTACTGTCAAAGATGATGACCCAGCCGTCCCCCCCGCAGGGCTGTGTGTGTTCTCCGAAGCAAACATGGTTACACTCCATGCTAGGCGACTCGCCGTGGTCATGTTGTTCCACTTCGTTGCCACAGAAACAAGCATATCCTGACTCCATGCCGGCGAGCTGCAAAACACAAAAGGAGTTATGCAAATCATTGCATCAGAAATTCAAAACAAACGTTGGTCAACACTTTCCATAATGCTATTCATTATAAATCCATTTGGCATGGGGGCCGGCGAGGAAAACATTGACTGCTGAGGGAACAAACTTTTAGCTGGGAACATGACGATTTTGAATATTCTTTTTAAAAATGTGTGTTAAATAACATTGTTAAATTAAATTATTTGCATAGTTTTATTTGTGTTAACACTCACTTCACTGCATGGAGATTAAAGTCCCTAATTGCTCTTTCTATCCTGATTAGAAGGTGCTATAATCTGAGTCTGGATAATAACAACCTCTCAGCCAATGAGAAGCCTCCCTTCAAACACACAGGGTGTAGAATAGAAACAGAACATAAAACATAAATAGCGACTACCTATCTTTCAAATGAAACTGTTAGTAAACTGTTCCTGAAGCAGAAATGTGAAACGTCAAAAAACCTTCACACAATCTTGACCTCGTCACTACTGGCTTCTTGTTCTCAAAAGAGCTATTGTCCCTCATTAAAAAGGACACCATTGTCCAATTTTAGGCCCTAAATGAATCCACACAATTGAAGGTACTGCATCATTTCCCACTCTGCGTATTATGCCATGGGATAGGAATGTATGGAGCCCGTGCTCGCACCAAGATGTATCAAGCTACGTCCTTGTTGCATTATTCTATCTGATGGAGTAACACCAACGTGAATACTTCTGGCAGAAGCAAACAAGCGATGGATAACTCATCGGGCATGCTCTTTGTCAAAAAAGTCACACAGGATTCCAAGCATTGACGTTTGGCATGCGCATTAAGAACGGTGACCGTCCAAGGGTAGGCAGACGATGCCAATCTGCCACCACTTCCTGTAACATCTGCTGAATTGAGAGAGGAGGTGGGGGGGGGGGGGAGCTGTCAGTATCTGTCAATGCAAACGGAGCTGAACCGGATCTGCTGGGACAGAAAATGAACACCTGGCACTGCTTATAGTTGGGACAATGGCATGCCAGATACAGAGATGAGAGACAAAAACGCATTGAGGAGGAGGGGCCACCGGGCTAATAACCATTCATTTCCAGCTGTCAGCCTTGATTGCGGTGATGATTTGTCATCTGCTGGTTGGTTCGAAACAGGAAGTTTGATGGCTGAATAAAGAGGGCATAGACTGAACTGGGGACCATTGTGATAGCTGTCAGGAAATTGCCCGTAAATGCCCAATGATTTACATAAAAGCTTGACTATGGCTAGAGCCAATTGACGTGGGCAATTGACTGGACACTTTTTCATTCATGAAAAAATGAGGGGGACACATTTGAATTTCAGTACAGTAGACGTTTGAATCTCTTCTTCTACAGAAGCTGACTTCAGATATAAACTTGGACGAGTTTGTTATTTAAGGTCCCCTATTATACTGTTTTTCATCAATATATTATAGGTCTCAGATATATACAAAACATGTCTCTGAAGTGTTTGGCTCGAAATACCAAACAGATCATGCATTGTAGCATCCCATAATCCCCTCTGTTTCTGCCCTGTTTCAAAAGTGCTGATTCTTTGTCTGTTACTTTAGATGAAATGTTTATGTATAGAAGACATGAAAAAGGTGATTTTGCATAATAGGTGACCTTTAAGCATTTCTCACCTTGTATCTCTGCTTCCTACAGAAGCTAATGCAGTTCTGGATGGTGAGTTTATTGGAGGTCTCGCTGGTGCCGGACAAAGTGGGCGGGTCGCCGCTGTCTCTGAAGCAGCCCAAGTTCCCAGGCACTGTAGGGAGAAAAGTGGAGAGTGAAAAAACAATCAGTCACACACATCAACTGAGATGCTATCTGTCTAATACGCTAATTATTAGCATTTCCTGTGCAAATATGAGGGTGTTTTTTGTCATTTCGAGCGTCATGTCCAGGTTTCCTTTTAGATTCATTGCATGATTTGTCTCTGGTCTGTATTTTAAGAAACAAAACATTCCCTGCATGCCTTGAACAGTCATGTGCCTCATGGCCTCATCCAGTTCTATCATCATGTTTGTGATGATAGAACTTAAACAATTTAGGCAAACAAAAGAACAATCCCCAGTGACACACTCAAAAAGAATCTTAAACCTCTGTGTGAATGTTTTGGTGTGATTTGCCAAGACAACAATTTGGCTTCTGAAGAAAAGAGAAGAGGAGGAGGAGTTGGGAGAGAGGGACAGGGATGTTTTGAGTCCCAGCAAAAGGGAGCTGGAATCTAGAAAATGTACCGTGTCAGAAGGGAGCACAAGTTGCATCAGATTCGGGATTTAACATTTTCTGCATGTGTGACTGCGTGTGCGGCAACAAATCATATTTCCTCAATTCTATGGGCCAAGAAACGTTTTTTTTATTTATTTTTTATGAAGTGCCTTTCCAGAAGGTATTTGACTAATGACAAAGTCTGGAAGGAGGCCAAGTCCAACACCTTAGATCTACATTAAAAGCAGGTTTAATTTGAACCCCTTCAGAGCACAAAGGGACTACAGATGAAAAATAGCCTCTTGGCTAACTCTGGCACATTTACAGAAATGTTGATTAATGTGCACTGCCCCTGTTAAATAAATGAATAAATAAACAAAAGGGATATTAGCGCATGAGCTAAAATTAATGCTACAAAGTTTTCAGTTTCAGACTTCTACTCGGGTCGAACTTTGGTCTAATTTTCATCAAACAATGCAAGCAGCATCAACTACTTCTGAGTTTTACTTTTGTATACCCTCTTGGTTTTCACCGTTGTTGCAGCCCATCACATCAAAAACGACTGAACTCTAAAATGTTTGTGAGGCGAGACCTGGGGATGTTTGACACAAATAGGCCAACAATCACAGATTGATCACAGACCACACAGATGGAAGATGGATGTTGATACCTTTCCTGATCATATTATCCGCCTGCCTCCTTTAATCCACTTTGTATTCGTCAAATAGTAAGCAATCTTAAAATAAATCCAGCACAGTGATTAAACATGCAAGGCCTTAAACTCAACGTTATAATTAGGAAGTGCCAAAAAAGCCTTGAGGAGACTATATCCCATGTGGGATTTGTTTTTCATTGCGATTCAAACCGACTTACTCTTGTTTAATTTCCACGTTTCTGAGTTTGAACAAATTTGACAAACAGAAGTAAAACCACAATCAAAAGCAATTTCCGTTGCAAGTATGAAGAATCTCCCCCCGAAGATTTTCAGTCTAATTGGAATTGCTGCCATCTGACCGTAGGGGACAAAAAAGCTCATTAGGAAAAGACAAGAGCAAGGATTGGGACCAAAGTAGCTGTCAATATTGGTCTGAGACATAACAAATCAAAAGCATGTGACATTACAAAACACCCTTGTTATTTTTTCAAGTGCAGTTTAACTCAAACCTGCTTTAATACAGAGCTCAAAGTGTGATGCTTCCTAAATTCGTGCAGCATGTAATTACACAATTAGTAACGTTTTCCAAGACCAATCCATGCGACACAAATACTTAATTTTGTTCGAACTCTAAAAAATTGGAACGATCATATTTGTGTTGAGTAACACATTTAAATATGAATGCAAACTCTATTTAGCAGAGAACTCAGTGATGCTGTCTCCCCACAAAGACAGCATGTGATCATAAGTTAGATATTACACAGGAGCATGTCCTGTCTGTCTGTGAGCAAGTCTCGCTTTGTGGATCCTGCAAAGTCTGACAACAAGCTCAGAGACCGTGGAGCGTTGTGTCCCCTGATTCTGTCTCGCCTCTGAAAATCTCTGGAGCTTTTTCGTTGTTTTGTGTCTTTTCCTGTCACACATTTGCATATTGAAAGCTGCTCGCCTGATATCAGCAGGTTCCCTCCAGTGACGCAAGTACAAGCGTGTCATGATTTCATTTTGAGATCTAATAGTAGGGATCAGCATGCAATCTGAATATTTCTAAAATAATTGTCGATCTAGGGCTTTAATAAATTAAATAATTTAATAAAAACATATATCGTCTTTCAATGGAATGATTTCTTTTTAAAGGGAATACTCCTTCATTTATCATTTGTTTTTACACAACATTCAGGGTTTAGCTGTAAATATGCATTGCAACAATTTTACTTTAAACTGTTACGATCATTTTGCAACAAAAAAAAGAATCGGAAGAAAGAATACTGACAATCTTTTATTAGAAAATTGTTTAATTCACCCCCAAAAAAAATTGTTCACAATGTAGTTATCTGAAATTGAAGATTTATTTAACACTAGAACCGCCAACCGGGTCAATTTGACCCAGAGCTGTTTTCTTTTGTGTGTAACTTTTTTTCAATAAAATATTAAAGTCTTCCAGTCCGTGACTTTTCCTGAAAGTGTGTTATGTAGCACCCTATGTTGTTAAAAATTGTCAATATGAAGTCAGATTGAAGAAATTGCCCCAAAAATTGCCATTTATACCTATTTCCGCCAAGCGGGTCATATTGACCCCACCCCTTTTCATATAAACATGACGTGTTGCTATAGCAACGCCTTTTGTCTACTGCGGTTCCTTATAGATTGAGAGATAGATTGAGAGAGAGAGAGAGATAGAGACAGTCTGTAGTGAAGGAGTGCGCTCCCGCTCACGGGAGACTGCTCGCGCTGCGCTCCGCAGCAAACAGCTGTGGGGCGAGTTGAAAGTACGTTATGCTGGCCGCGGTGTCTAAATAAAGCTTCCGGGCCAGCGGGCCATTTATAATGTCGAGCCCTGAGAGTCCACAGATTATATTGGTATACGTTTCATCCCTGTGCGATCAAAACTCACTGTTCAATAAAATAATATTTTACCTTGAAAATCAATGCATTCTAATAGCGGGTCAATTTGACCCAGGTGGCGGTTTTAGGTATAAAAAATCTCTGGCGGTTCTAGTGTTAATGAATAACCAGAAAACATGCTATATCATGATATCCATTGTTATTAAGATAGGAAATTGTCTATATTCATTGTCATATCACCCAGCCCGATATAGAGGGGAACCACTCAAAACTGCCATCATGAAATGAAGTCACCCTGATAAAGACCTCACACGGGCATTGTTTTGGGGGGTTGTTCCCAATGTCAACTGTCTGGCTGGCACGAAAACCTCATGCACAACAGATGCTGAAAACTCTTTCTGTTTATGTAAGAATGAGGCACAAAGGCTTTGGGGGAAAAGGGTGACATTGTGTCCACAAGAATGTCCACCAGCGACTGGAAAAGTGACAAAGGGGACTGAAGTGAAACGACCAGAGACGGCCGCGCAGAACTGTGTTTGACAGCTCAATATTTCAAGACAAGGTCCTCAGACTCCCTCAGACCAGCAATTAACCATGTACAATGTTCCCAACCGTGCCAAAGCGTTATACATGGATTTATATGGTTGTTTGAATCATTTAGCGATACTCCATGGCGCACACTTGCAGGATTATATGACATGTTGAAGGTAAACATGACAGCAATAAGAATCTTCGAGGTACTTCAAGGACAGTCCTGTGACAGCAGGTTCTTCTCATCCGTGACTTAAGTATAGACTGGATTAACCCCAGTGGAGTGTGCAGGGATGGATGTTTGTGGGGGGGGGGGGGGGGAGATAAACACCTGGTTGGGAATCTGCAACTCTCAGAGCAGGTACCACTTCAATGGAGTTTTGAGAAGCAGAGGAGAAAATGTTACTGTAGGGTTCAACAAGCGGATTAAAGGCAGCACTACTCCTTTTTCATTTTGATTTGACAAGATGATTGCAGACTACAGTCAATTGATCAGTCCTCTCGTCCCAGGGGCTGTGAAGAGCAGCAGGCGATGGGATCGTATCACACCCGACTACTGGAGATTTGTAGGGACTGGACACAAAGAGGGCAGCAGCCTCAGCTCACACATTCTCTGCATGTAGTGTTTATCAAAAAGAAGTGTACAAAATGAATGTAATCTCCTTGGCAAAGCACTGTTCCTTCAAAACATCTGCTTTGCAGGCGCAACAAGTGCAAATATCTCCAAGTATAATAAAAAGAAAAAAACACACAAACACATTCACTTCAAAGCTGTCGGTGGAATTTAGACTTTAACGAGCCAGAGGGGAGAAATGGAGGAAACACAAGGTGCATAAACGCTCCAGTCAGCCCAGACCAGACCTCTGAAAACCTCAGGAGATCTCTGCAGGAGGGGCAGACTCCCACAAGGGAAACAAAAGAAACAACACACTGGGAGCTGAACAAGGCTTGACTGCAGCCAGACTCGTCACAAACGCGGCAGTCTGCTGCATGCGCTCAGAAAAAGAGCAGTCAGGTAGCCTTCCCACAATGCAACACACAGTGCACTGCAGACAGGAGGCTGCTGGCAAAACAACAACGTTCACGAGTGTCTGTGCAGCAGGCAGAAGGAGACACCTCTGTTGACGCAGCAGACACAACAAGGAAACATAATTACAGTTATACATTTCTTTGACATCTAGAGGGTAAAGAGCAAAAGCAATCACAAAAATGCATTTGAAGACGCGGGGAGCAAGAGATAGAGTTTAAAAACAATGTTTTCCTTATAATAGGGCTGGGTGTCTCTCTCTTTTCACAATAGATTTACTCTGAGCAGCGTGCTTGCTGAGGTAAGAGAGGGAGATAGAGAAATAATACGGAGCCCTAAGCAACAAGGAACCTTTAAAGTCTGTTCTTCATAATCTCAGCTGAAACACTGGAGGATTTCACTAGAAAAGCTATTTTCACAGTCAGTCCTAATCCTATAATCTAAAAGAGAAGCCGTGATGACACTGAATACATGTAGATACAAGAGCCTAAGGGTTGAAAATACATTTAATAAAGCACCGACATTAAAGCAGAGGAAAACACAAAAACCTTTCAAATACAAACTGAAATGTGTCTACCAACAAAAACATATTTTTTCATAGGTTTTTTTTTGGGTGGGACTCCCAATAAGCATAATAAGGCCCCTTTAATGTAAGATATCTGATGTTTATTAGGTATTATATTGACAATAATACAAAAAAACTTGATTTGATACCAAAACGATACAATAACAGCTGTTGTGTGTAATCATTATTAGTTTCAGTTTTTTTATTTGTATGCATTTGAATATTTCTGATTTATAGCCTCTTTGCTCAAATCTTCTGACCATTTGGCTGAATTAAGTCTCAATTTTTTTTTCCGTTTTCTCCCATTACCTGAAGTCATTCATATTCATTATTCGGGGGGAGAGTTCCTGTCAGGTGATTTTGTTGAACTCTGCTTGTTTGTTCTCTGAATGGACCGTCAGTTGGCGCCTGATATATTCTGGATGTGGGAGCATGAAAGGTCAGTTTAGGGTCTGACTGATAGCGCCCACACAGATCAGGAAGGAGATATAGTCACTGTGGCTCTCAGTAACTGACGGCGTGGGGCTTTCCATAATGAATGGTTGTAGTCATGGTGAAATACAATCACAGTTGTTTCTCTATTTGAAGAACAATTTAGTTAATATTCCAGAGATACTTGCTGAATATTTGACAGAGAAATTAATTGCCACTTATTTTAATGATTTACTAATTGCTTCAAGCAAACATGCCATACGTTTGCTGGATCCGGTTCCTCAAGGATTTGATTGTTGTCTCTGTCATGTATGATAAACAAAACAAAAAAGTGTTTTGACTGCTGGTCCAATAAAAAAAGCTATATGATTGTAACATTATGGGAAATAGGGATGCACAATAACATTGGCAAGTCATTGCTATTAGCGGATAAATGTTTTAAGATGAAATATCGGCGGAAATGTACTTTTCCTTCGATAAGGAAGGCAGGTTTATCACATATGACTAATTAATTCATGTTTGACATCATGTGACCTGAGTTAAAGTTGTTCTTTTATTACTTCTAATCAAATTGTGCTTTTGAAAACTATTGTATTATATGTCTGGCAGTGGGTATAAAGATAAGCCATTAAGATAACAGTAGGCTTTATAATATTTGGATTCCACTACAGAAGAGACTACAGGATGTTTCGTCCAAGAAGATGAAAAACCTGTGTGTCTACTGGTATTGGTATAGATCGGCCCAAATGTTTTGAACAATGTTTCCTCTGTTGTCAGTGTCCAAAATCACATGCTTTGCCTTTTGACGGTGTTGTATAATCATCAAAATATGTGTTTTTTATGCCACATTAGCCAATAGACACTTTTTGGATCATTTTCTCACATTGAGTTGACATCTCAGAGATTGAATTTTGATAGAATTTATGATTAGATGGATATAAATTGCATCTGAAGATCTCTGATAGTTATCTCTGGTAGAAGAATCCACTATAATTTGATAACAATCACTAACAATTAACCTCAACATTTACTTTGTCCAAAATCATCCATTTAACAGCACCCCTGCTTCATTAACATCCAATTATAATGTAACCAGACAGAAAAAGTCATTAGTGCTTCGACAATAGAGAAGGGATGTTAAATCCAAGAGGTCAAAAGAGGAGAAGCAACATTTATTAGCACATTCCTAAAGTGCTAAAAGGCTTAATGGGAGTAATTTAAAACACAGGTATGTTGGAGCCTTGGAAACACTGCCAACAACCCATTAATGCACCGCTAGCAGGTTAACCATTCAAATCTGATGCACACACACAAACACACACCTCGTGGACACTTGCCTTTCCAGGAACACAACATAGAAAGGAAACAACACTTATCACAGTCGCTGTTTATGTGATTCCCCCCCCCCCCTTCCATCACGTTATGTCTCTCTGCCTTTAGTCCTCGCTCTGTCTGCCTTTCATTGTGTCTCGGCTCCATGTATTACCCCTTTTGTAGTACAGTATATTCAATACATAAACAAATACAGCTGCTGCGTTTCATCTAGCCTGTGATTAGTCTTGTCGACTGCACACACAAGAAAAATGAGACAAATATGTCACTAACTCCCCCCGGACGACATTTCTGGAAACTCTGCGTTGTTTGTGAGGAGGTGGGAGTAGCTATTATGAGTTTCTGTTGGGGTTCATGCTTTGCTTTTCTATGCAGATCATAAATTATCCAGACTGTAAATGAGAACGGTTAGACAATAAGGGGCTTATTATTGGACGGAATGAAAGAAGTGTTTGTTTCCTGCAGGATGACTTTGCAAGTGGGATGTTCAAAAGACTGCTGGGAGGTGTGAGGGTGTCAGAGAGCCGCCACTGTATGTGGCATACATACACATGCATGTTGTCTGTATGTCCTCTTTTATCACATTTTAACATTTGTGTGTGTGTGCGTCTGTGTGGTATAGGCTTACAACAAGATTGAAATGGAAGAGATCAATGCCCCAGCCCGAGGCCCTGGGAGAGTGACTAACCATCTAATTAGAGGGAAGAAGGAAGAGCCGGAGCTTTAAATGAATTATTAGTGCCTCCTCAGAGACTGGGCCGAACAATGAGGGGAAGAGATGAAAAATGGCCACCACACTGTATCACTGACAGACCAAATAGTCTGCAGTCCCAGGGGACTTGATACTGGGGCGACTTGGGGATGAAAAGACGACACTTTGTGGCCGCCTCAGGCGTTAGATACGCACAGAGCTGCACGTCAATTTATCATACTTCACGTTCAAAGAGATTGACTTGTTGTTGTCTACTGTGGCAGGTTGTGCTGGTTATCTGGATGTGAATGACAGCAGGGAAGTCCCCAGGTATGTGCAGTTTGCAAATGATAGGAACAATGCTACACTTTAGATGGCAGCTTGAAAAGTCCCGCGCTTGATGTTTTTTCTTTATTCATGAACAGAAATGAATGCATTCAGACTGTTTGACATATTTGGGTTGGGAAATATTGTTTAAACTTAACTTAAACTTTCATTTGTTTTTTCAAAGGGAAGTTGCATAAATATGAATTCATCAATGCCTTTTAATTATTCTTGAAAAATTCAACTGGGAGAACTGGCATACGAATACTTGAGGAGGAAACCACAAGAGGCTGAGATATAAAAATGGAAAGCATTGGATAAACATGGTGTTAATCGTACATCATGGGTAAGAAACTGCTATGAAACGGTCTACTGCTACAAACAAAAGTAATGGCTATGAAAATAATGAACAATAGCGAATAATGAAAAAGAGCCTTATCAGCCCTCAAGTTAACAAGTAGCTGTTTGATAAGAGGGTGCAGCAAGAAGAAATGACATGCGCTCATTAATCAAAGGGCCTTATTTAAATGGGATTATCAATGTGCCCTGTGAAGTTAATTAACATATCTGCCCACTGGATTATTACATACTGCATCTTGTGGGCACAGTTTGAGGGCAGCGCAAGAAGCCAGATAATGGATTGATCAAATCAGAAATCCAACATAGTGTATCGTCTGGGGATCATGAATGTGGTCAGTAAATGTTGTTGTTATCTACCCAACAGAATACGTAATTGCAAATAAGAAGGCCATTCGGGAAGCATACAAAAACACTGTTTGTGACCAGAATAATTTCTTAGTCACGTAATTACGTACTTAACTAACGCCATTCCTGGATTATTTTTTTTACACAAACAACAATCTTTCATTAATCTAACAGAGTTGTTTCCTGTGAAGTCGGAAATGTATGTTGAAGATTGTGTGCAAGCAAAAATGTACTCATATTGCTTGGAATTCGTAGGAGAGACATCAAAGAAACTGGTATGAGACTGTGTTGGAATGCTAGCATTGTCACTGTGAGGATGCTATCATGGTGATGTTAGCATTTAGCACAACGTACTGCTGTAGTACATCTAGCTGCTAGCATGGCTGTAGAGATGTTTCATCATTTTCTAACTTATAATTCTAATACATTGAGATGAAATTGGTCTCAACAGACAAAATGGCAAAAACACACACAACATGCACTGTGAGCTCGCATTACACTAGCTAAACACTCTCCAATAAAAAAGTGTAATTTATTAGACCTGCTCAGAAACATGCTTTTCTACATTTGGCTGTGAGCCCTCATTCCTAAGAGCTAAATTGGTTGACCCGATATTAATCCCCCCCCTCTCTCCCAAGACAGGCACTAAACAACGGCCATCTACTTGTTCTCATTAGCAAACATTCTACACAGCGGACTCGCTTCGTAATCGATACCTTTAATTCCCTAATGGCCCCAACTGATTTAACCCCAGCCCTGTGGAGAGAGGGAACGAGCCAGAGAGAAAGGTTAGGAGATTAGATCTACGTGATGTCCTGTGGCTTGTTTTTGTGAGTCTCTACTCTCTAGTTTCTGTCTGAGGGTTTCCTCCCATCACTACAGGCAGGTATTTCCCCTGAGGGCAGGTTCTGGGTGGAGCTATGAGAAGGTCAGAGGTCAGAGTAAGATAACAATGAGCGTGTTCAAAGCTTCGCCAGGGAAGGATGGGCCAAATGCAGGTGAAAGAGGACACGTCATGTCAAGCTGACAGCTGAAAATCAGCACCTGTCAAGTGCCAAATACATTCTGAGAAATGATCTGCAGTGCATTTAAACTCTCTTGTTCCTGTGTGTGTATGGGGTTTAAGTCTTGTATTAGCAATATTTAACATATTCCCTATGTTGAAGTCAGTGGCAAGAAAAACGAATGAAGACAAAATCGTGCAGTGTATAAATATGCAGGTTTCAAATAAGACCTCTAAATCAACCTGCGGTAATTGGATACATAAAATAGCTCGTAAAAGAAGGAGCTTGGCATTAGCAAAATGTATAATTAATTTGGTTGGAAGGAAATAATCTTGCCAGGTAATAGTTTAATTTACAAGCCTGGGGCTGTGAGGCCAAGAAGCTCATTCTGGACACTGGTTGCATGCCATGCACGCACATATTTTAAGAACTACAGCTCTTTATGAATGTAGTACTTTTATGAGGAACCACATGATGTGCTTTATTGGGTTCTACTGGATCATCTGTTTGCCATTTTTCTGTTTTTGTTTTAACAACTCAACAAGAATTTTTTTTATGTTCCTTTCTTTATCATTTTTAAAACATGTGTGAAAAACTTAAACATGAAAAAACTATCGTCTAAACACAAGCACAGCATGACTGACTTTACCCCAACCTTAATCCTCATGATTTGAACCTACAGGAGCCAAAATCAGCTCACTTCTCAAAAATGTCCTCACTTTGAAGGTCTAAATCTCTGACCTGTTCTTACCCTGTCAAAAGTACAGAAACACACACACACACACACACACACACACACACACACACACACACACACACACACACACACACACACACACACACACACACACACACACACACACCACACACACACACTCAGTGATGCCTGAACCTGTGTGGTTAGGAGGGATGGTTGTGGAGAAAGCTGTTCCAGGACCACCTAGGGGAAATAGTCTGCCTTTTGAAAGCATTGACAGAGAATGAGATAAATACTGCAATAACAGATCCTGAAAGCATCCCTGGTTCAGGCAACCACAACAGCCACGAGGCAGGGCCGTGGTGCTTCAGTCTGCGCACAGTTTCCAGACCACATGTACAACATGTTCAGCTTATCTGTCTCTTTCTTATTTCAACTCGCAGTTGTTCTTGTGTCAGGCATTTATTCAGCCGTTGGACTTTTGCTGTCAAAAGGAATAAGGCGTTAACGTCTATTCTACAATTACCTAGTGTATTCATCGGGATACACTCCGGGGCGATGCAGAGACAGGTACAAAATCAATCAATCAGTACACACAATGAGGAGCTTGTTCCAGTTGTTGGTCTTCAACATTAATTGAGCTCTTCTTAGCTCCACCGAGGCGTTAGAGGAAAAGGCAGGTGATCACTGAAGTCAAAACAGACGGAATGACAAAGATCTAGATAAATAATCCAACCAGTAAAGGATATAATCCTTAATTGCATATTTAAGGGACTATAGCCCTGCAACCGGTTATGTTTCAGTTTATTGTGTCAGGATTTTATACAGCAAGAGTAACTGCATCGCAAAGAAGTGGTGTTTTTTTCCGAATTTCATAGAACTGTTCATTTACAGCTTGTACTTGAGCAAAAAAAGATGTGACATTTACAGCGAAGCAGAGTGAGAGAGAAAACAATTACTTTTGTGTGATGCCATGTAAACCACTGACCCTTGGACTCCTCAGTTTCATCCCAAAGGGTTGAACAAGGGAAACTTGGGGAATAGATATCAGGTCAGATTCATTCAAGACTGGCTGGCGGTCTACTCAGTTGTCCCACAACTTCAAAGCACCATTTAGCAGCTTCATAAATCACTCTTAATGAAGGCAATATTTCATCATTGCATATTTTCTTCAACGTTCGGTCGTAAAACCTTGGGCCAAACACATAACTACTTTGTTTTAATCTTTTCAAGGTGTGGCTGTTGAGCTTGCCAGAGGGATATGATGCCTCTGGTGTTGAGATTATTGTTTCATGGTGACAGAATCAGACGTTTCCTTAATTGTTTTAATAGATTAAATTATAGCCTACCGTAAGTGTGGTAATTATACATCATGCCACTTAAAGGTTGAGCATTGACAGGTCTATGACAAATAAACAGTTTAATCACCACAAAGTATCTTTGAAAGCAGGTGTTGTCAGCCACAGTAACAATGTATAAATTAAATCATACTGAAAACGTACAATACGGTGTTTTTATTTATATCCTGTAAAGAGGTCGTATCTTCTTTATGTTAAAAAATCATTGGTGAAGTAAGTCCTCACAACAAACCTGCAAATACTCGCCATACTGGCAGCCAAAGAAAGCAAAATGGAGATCTGGGAGATTGTATTTTGAAGTTGCAGTAGAAATACTAGAGTGTCGAACTGTAAAAAGAAACTTAGAACAAGTTGCACATGAAAAACCTAACTTAGGGAAAATCACAAAAGTCTGCAGGTGCTAAAAGAAAAAGGTAATTAAAAGTACTCTTTATACAGAATGGCCCATTTAAGAATAATACAGTTTCTACAGTATATAAGTATTTAAACTCTGAATCTGCAAAGTAACTGGTATTTTTTAAATATTTCAAATTAATGTTGTGGAATAAAAAGTACAGCGTTAGACTCTGAAATGAACTCAATTAGAAGTATAAAGTAGCATACAATTGAAATACCTATGTTAAGAATATGTTTTGAACTTGATTGAAAGTACATTGTTACCGATTGATAAGATGTATAGTGGGAATGAAATAAGAGCATACATACTGTAATGAGTTTTGAAAGACAGAAAACTCAGTACCTGCCTGGTGAGTTTATATTTAAAGTTAAAGTTACAAAATAACTTTTTTACAAACTCTTGTGTAATAGGAGCACCTTAAAGCCATAAAGGGTGTTAGAAATGTGAATAAACTGAATAGATAGAATGTGGGAGATGTGGGTGTTTCAATTGATTGATCACCTTCTTTTATTCCTGAGTTTAACTTTACAATTCTCATCATTATACTCAACATGAATTTTATTTGACATGAGCATTTCCTCTGAGGGCATTGTCCTACAAAGGAAAAGCCTCACAGCCTCTGCAATGTGCCTTTACTGCAGAAAAAGACAGTTGAGCAACACGTGTTTCTTGGTTATACAGCACGCTACTGAGAGGAGCTCCTGCCGTGCACATCAAAGCGTCTTTGTCTTGGCAAACGCTCGAGGACTTCACCCTGACAGTTTCACTCTGTGTCAATCAAATTAAGCCAGGGCACATGCAAGCTGAAAAGAGCCACACTAAAACAAAAAGTCCTTCCAGTATGTAACACTCTTAAAAAGGAACGTTGATCGTCAATTAACGATTATTTTGGGCTCATGTCACAACAGTGATACATATAGTGCCGCAATGCTTGATATGTGTAACTAAAGATGTCATTATCAATTGACCTGATCATATTTCTACAATGTTTTCTGTCTTTACAAACAATTCCTTGCCATATTGTCAATCATAAATGGTAATTCATTATTTATCACAAGTGAGTAAAATGTACTAAATGTAGCTTATTTTTTAGCAGACTGGCCTCAACACAAGTAAACTGAAAACTGATGTTGACCTTCTGGGAATTGTCTGACTACATAATTGAAAACAAATAATTAGAGTCCCTTAATTATAGATGTCAACTCTATGTTCTATCCGGTGAACAAATTGTTCTGTAGAGAAAGGATTTCTGGCATAATGACCCTGATCAAGGCCACAAGCCGAAACTCGTTTGTCTAACAATTAAGTTGTTTGGTATATTCCAAGTGTTGCTGAAGTCATACCTCTACGCCCTATAGTTTGCCAGAGGCTGCACTGGTAAATTCCTTACACCTCATTAGATCAGCGCTGCTAAGTCAAACAACATGAAGCCTTCTCTGCCTTACGCACTGAGGGCTGATAGAAATACATCAAATAAAACTGACCTAAACAGCAGGGAAAACTTTGCAATGAAATGATATTTACCAAAATATAAATAACTTGAGACTTTTAAAATGTAAGTCTTCAATAAGTTAGAAAGGCTGATAACTAGGTTCCACCTTGAACATGTCAATCTCCACAGTCGTAGATGTGCCTTGACAGCATGGCTTTTTAAAATGGTTATTTCCGGCACATGATAACTGCTCCATAAGGGATTACAAGGATCTACTAATGTTGTGATCTACACTATAATCCACCATGTCCGACCATGTGTTTCTGACCTCATGTGACCTGCCTGGCAGCGTGCACTAACAGGGTGTGTCACCTTCACCAGGGTGGCAGGACCCTAGATGACAGGGAGCCCGGCTGTTGGCAGGCTCCAGGTGCCTCAGCAAAGCAGCCTTCAACTACCAACCACGCGACATCAAACGTAAGCAAAAAAGTAGACAAAACGGAGGCCCAGACAAAACAAAAAACAGACGAAATGAAAACAAATAACACTGTTGCCCTTCCTCTGGCACACCGCTGTGTTTTTCAGCCTTTTGTTGTTGGGAACACTGACACTGACAGAGCATGGGCATTCTCTCACTTGGCAGCCATAGCTTTCAAACGCAGCCGATTGAGAGCAGAAGGTGAGGCACCACGTGGCGATTGTGGTTTCACAATAGACGAGACAGAGCATACAGTAGTGTCTGAAATCTGCCTAGTATCCCTACAGGGAGAAACCGTCTCCAATGAGCAGGCATGTTTCTTGACACTGGATGCCTGGCTCAGAGCTATCTTCATCTCCTTTTCTTAAAATGGATCATTTTAAATGCTGAAACAGAAAGAGGATAGTTCATGTAGACACCATTTGATAGCTCTTTGCCGGGAAATAGGAGCACCTTAAAGCCATAAAGGGTGTTAGAAATGTGAATAAACTGAATAGATAGAATGTGGGAGATGTGAGTGTTTCAATGGATTGATCACCTTCTTTTATTCCTGAGTTTAACTTTACAATTCTCATCATTATACTCAACATGAATTTTATTTGAAATGAGCATTTCCTCTGAGGGCATTAGGCGCGTTCACACCGGAGTACTTTTACCCGTACTTTTCCCGTTTAGTTCCGATAGTGCCTGGAATTTTGCGTTCACACCAAAAAGAGTACTTTTACCCCCATGTTTAGTGCCTGCTAGAGAGGTGGTACTATCCTGGGGAGAAAAAAGTACCCAATTTCAATTGGCTGGGCGAATTGCAAACCACGCCCCGTAAAACTCAGAAAAGTTTTGTGAAGCCGCCATTGTATTTGCTGGCATTAGCATTATTAGCATTAGCATTAGCCCCACGCACCAACTGAGAGAGACTAACTTATGGCAACACAAAATAAAACATGGGAGCGGTGGAGATGAGGAGGTGTCGGCGTTCTGGCGATTTACTCTGAAGGCTTCAGTAGAAGCTGCTGGGAGTCCCAGCAGCTTCTACTGAAGCCAGTCCCTAACTCCAGGGACTTCCGGCCGGGGACTTCGGGTGGCAGTATACGCCGTGAAGTGGTTTGCGGCCTGCCAGTAAACCCAAAGAAGAAGTAACGTCAGCGGCTTCATTTGCATAATCTTCCCTCAGGGAACTTATTCCGGTGTGAACGCGAACTGTACTTAGTTCCATGGGGTGCTAAGTGCTGGCACTAAGTGCTGGCACTAAGTGCTGGCACTAAGTGCTGGGCACTAAGTACGGCAAAGTACTTGGTGTGAAAGCGGCTAATGTCCTACAAAGGAAAAGCCTCACAGCCTCTGCAATGTGCTTTTTCTGCAGAAAAAGACAGTTGAGCAACAAGTTTTTCTTGGTTATACAGCACACTGCTGAGAGGAGCTCAAAGCGTCTTTGTCTTGGCAAACGCTTGAGGACTTCACCCTGACAGGTAGAAATAGGCCTCACCGCTGGGATGGGTTTCTCGCTGCACAGTGCTGGATTCTGGAGAGGAACAAGGCTGAACCAGCACATGGCAAACCAATCTGGAACAAAAGCTGGCCTAATTCAACCAAAGATAAGGGATAAGAGACAACATGGGCTACTCTTTCATCCGAAAACACAAAGGTTGGGGATATTAACCTAGAAAAACCGGGCTAAATGGACAGTTGTCTGAAATAGGTCAGTCAAAAGTCTAATGGGATGCACACAAGCTCCTATACACATAAACACGCAATCCATTCAAACAGCAAGCTTTAGTCGAGCATGCTACTCAGACAAGATAATGGTGGGATAGCTCCAGGGGTTCTTGAGGCCAGGCGTTACCTACTTCAGGGAAAATTCACAACATCTCAAAGTCTCAGATTTGGCCACAACACTGTCTGATCAATATGTCCACTTTTTACCTCGAGTTCGAACACAGGCTGAATTTAATCCTTTAAAGCAAGGCTTTTATTTGTTGTGGCAAGGATTGCAAAAGCATATAAAGAACTAAGACCTAATTCCTAACACATTATATATCAAAGAATGTATAGGTCAGTTGGAGAGTAAAAATACACGATTGAATACATTTTTATTTGAGTGAAACAGACTTCTGCTTGGGTTGATTTATGTTCAGTTATCTGATTCTTTTGCGATTAAAAGAATGCAATAAAACCTAATCTACCTTGCAAAGGGAAGAACGTGAGAAAAATGCACATGTGACATGCTTGCGGCTAATCGCAATATCTTAACCTCCTCTTCTGTATTTCTTTCATCTTTGGCATCAGAACCAGTGTAGGTTGATCCACCCTTAGTCAGTTTTCAACAGCAGTGATTAAAAAGGTGGAAGGAATGAAAGTAAGGGGATTAAAGGAAGGCTTGTCTTTGTAAATGTGTGCCAAACCGGTAGAGAAGACAGAAGCAGCGAATATCCAAACTTAAACAATCACACTACACACATGTATCCAACTACTGGACTCTCACACCCACCTGTGCACTAAACTTATTATTTATCCACAAACAGGTAGATGCACATTAACACTCACATTAAACAACGTGTCAAAACAAGCTACAAAGCCAAAGGGGAAACTTCTGAACACACATGCGAAAACACACGGAGGCAGCGATTGACAGCTCGCATTAAAGTGCGGGCAGGCCCAGGCTTGGCAGGAAGAGGGGTGACGGGAGGCAATTAGAGACATTTTTGGGATGATAATAGTTGTGTACAAGCCATACAGTCTATAAAAGCTATTCGTAGCAGGCGAGCAGATGAGCATAGCAATGGAAATGGCTGGTCCGTGTGCCCACGATACGGCCCCGAGGGCATGGAAGGGCTCAGAGAGAGAGAGGGAAGGAAAGATAAAGGAGTGTCAATGATCTCTTACTCTTGCATGTTGGGATGTCGCAGTATCTCCAGTAGATCGCGTCCTCGTGATCTGCGATGTAGCACCACGGCTGAACGTCCCCATCAGGGTTCCTGCAGACACCGAAGGGTTAAAGTTAAGTGCACACTTAATTTTGCCTTCCGGTTTCTCACATCTAAAAATAAATAAACAATTGGGGACATGGGAAAACAGATATTTTTGCAAAAGATACTTTGATTCGACATGATCAGTCATTTCACAATTTAATGAAAAGAAACACAAAATCCAGGTATTAACATTTATTTAAAGTATGTTGATTTGTATTGATTGATTACATTTGATATATTGGTCAATTAAGATTAAGATCAATTACAATAATCCCCGTAATTTTCCAATTTCACACACCGCACCTCTCCAGCGACCAGACCACACCCCACATTTTGGTCCGATTGGGACTTGAACCAGCAACCCTTCAGTTCCCAAACCAAGTCCGAGTTGTATTTAATGTGAAGACTTAATGTTGTCTCCTCAGACTTAGGGACATTTTATTATTTGTGCACAAATATCTTTAAAGTCAATACTCAAAGTGATTAATAGCTTAATCAAGAAATACATTCAAAATTAAAAACAGCACAGTCTCTTTGTGATTTTAAGATGGTGATCTGGACATCCCAGTGGAGCATTGCAGGAACAGTCTGCCTGTTTAACAACAGGTAGCATTTCTAAGCTGCAATCAAATTCAAAGTCTTTTTTCCATGTTCAGCTTATATTTATATAAGAATAAGAAATATATAAAGGAAAAGCAACTCATAAAATCGGTTTTATAACACTATGATAGCAAGAGGACACAGAACAAGGGTTTAACAAAAACTGATGCGCAGCGTTGTGTTGAGGTCGTGGTGAGTATTACAAAGAGATAAAGAGGGCAAGGATATGAGCGCCCAACCACAACCTCACAAAGAGCAACTGGAAACCGCTCTGCAGAGGGCTGAATACTCAATTATGTTTCAGAGGGAGATTATTGTGGCTGTGTCAATCGCCCCCCAATAGCACCCATCGTTGGTTTAGCCCAGTGTTTCTCAAAGTGGGGGGCGCAGACGCATGACAGGGGGGGGCGCGAGAGACCAGCAGGAAAAATGGTTATGAAAATCGTAAAAGAAAATCATAATTTGGAAAATTATTGATTCGAAAATAATATGATACAGTACAGTACAAGTACGTCTGGGTCTCTGTGTTTCATTCAAGCCTGGCTCTGTGTGTGTGTGGAACGAGCCATTTTGTGTGCGAGCGAGAGAGAGAGAGAGAGCGCACCGTTACCGGAGATCATTGTTGTTAGCTTCTGGTGCTAGCGAGCTACGCTAACAGATATAAGGAGCTTTTTCCACAACAAGGTGGAGGAGAGTCCTCTCCTGTCAGACTGAGAGACTCAGTTAACTAAAGGATTCTCTCAGTGTTTAGATAGTTAACTGTAGTCTAAGTTATCTCAGTGGGTCTCAAACGGTTTGGTCACGATTAATGTAAAAAATTATTTCCGAGGCACACGTTTATATGATCATTATAGTTATAAAAAAATAAGAGAATAAATGAAAAGCAGGAATGAAATACTATATGACAGTAAAACAAGAATACAGTTTAAAAGGGGAGTGATTAGTAAAATATCCATAAAGAAAAAGTAAATCTGTTTTCAGTTCTGTTTCATATGGGTGTTGAGAGAGGTATCCATAGATCTCTTCATTTTGCTCTCAAAGTGCACCAGATTGATGCTTTTAACTTCAATATTTAAAAAACAAATCTTCCCGGGGGAGCTTGCCCCCTCCCTAGAGGATGTGAGGTCCACACACCACTTGTAAAAATAGAACTTTACCCCTGCTTACACCTATATGCCGTGAGCTGATTATCGAGCCTTCATTGTAACAGTCCCGGGTACACTGTGTATTTGCGTGGGAATTGTTACAGTAGAAAATTCCACTGTAGCGCCCGGTACATTAATGGGAAACCCTAAATGTTTGAGCACCCTCTATGAAACGTCAAGCTAACCCACAGCACCCCCAAAATAAATCTCTGGCGCCGCCACTGAGCCTGCAACCCCGTTTTGAAGAAATGTGCAGTGCAAAACAGGCTCATTGCAGCCACCTGTGATAAGACACACTTTTCTGCCAAATATCAGCATTTTCTTTCTTTTCATTTTTTTGCACAGATTGCAAAGTGGCAAAGTATTATAACTTATTGTTCTAGCAAAGGGATTGCATAATTGTATTATTTTATTTTTGAGCACACAGACTTATGGAGCATTGTTTTATTATCACTGTTCGAGCAAAGGTATTTTTATTTTTTTTTTAAAGGAATGCTCACGTTCATATTGATGTATTTTAATAAATGTTAACTTAGCCCATTACGTGACTATTTGTGTTCGGGGGGCCCGACTTTTTTTTTTCTCCAAAGGGGGGGCCTGACAGAAAAGGTTTGAGAACCACTGGTTTAGCCTCTTCCTCTACGCTCTCCAGGCTTGACCATGCGTGTCAGTCAAGACCCAGATCAACGGGCCTTTGATGGGTGGAGATGGTTGGAGGTCAGGGGGAAAGCTCTTTGTTCCTTGTCCAGACACAAACCTGGAAAAGGGATGGGTGATGGGGAAATGCTTCTGACTGAGGCTGCAGCGCCTTTTGAACCTCATCAAGCCACTTTTAACCCATCATGTGAAGGCTGACATGCCCCTCGGTGCTTTTGCTTTTCAGTTTCACTTACAAAAGCAATGAGAAGTGGGATTGAAGCATGGAAATGCCTAAAAGCTTTGTGCAGGCTCCATATCTCCAGTTGTTTTGAGCTCTATTTTAGGATAAGGTTATTGTAAAATAAAACCCTGTCGAATGAAAAAGACCTCTAAGACGATATTTTTTTCTAGACCTGACAATAACTGCCGGAAACCTTTTCTCTTCTCTTTTTACACATCTCATTGTAGCATCTTGAGAAAGCCTGGGGCGCTACAATATCCCCTTTCGCCCTTTGTGAACAAAGTTGTGAAGGGCGTTTCCATTTCTTTTCTTCTCCCATTAAAAACACTATCCAGAGTTTCCTCCTCTCTTTTCAGTCAGAATGAGGTATTGACAAAGATGTCGCTGTAAATACTTTTTCCGGCTGAACTCAAAGTTAAGTGCCTCAAAGCTTTTCACTTTCCTTATCAGGGAAAGTGTTATCTTTCTCTTTCTTACAGCCAGTCGTCGATGGGAAAGTGTGAAGAAAGACTTCACGTTTGTATTTGTTATTTATTCTGCCATCAATAACAACCCAGAAGTCACGGCCTCGACCTGAAATTGCCCCATGTTCAAAGGAAACCATATTTGTTTTCCAGTAAATATCGACACCTTATCATGGGCGCAGATCTGTTTGTTGCTTCACCCGGTTTGAAGGCAGACACCTGTTTGTTTATCCCGAGGCTACAGCTGAAATAAAAAGAACAAAAACTGGGTGCCACCATCAAAACATTGGATTAAATAGCCTTCCTCTATACCCTTCTCTTTTTCATGCCTTTCAACGTGTAATAGCCCTGTTTGAAACAAGACTCCCGAGAGCTCAGCTATAGCCACTTAGGTAATTTACTGTGCTTTCTCAATCACCCCCTAAGGAGGCAGACATGAATTACAGCCATCAGCGTGGACAAAAGAAAGTCCTCAGTAGACCACCATGTCTGATCCAGGGGTATCTTTGATCAGTGAATGACGTTGTGCGCCCCTCCAAGCGATTTCTCCCAAACTACTGGTCCCCAAAGTGTTTCGCCCCTCTCTTTCACACACATCTGAACACACCCTTTGCGCAGAAGCATGGGAACATCTTCCAAAGGAAGGGATGAGGTGAACAGGCCAGCCCACATGACAGAGAAACATAATTAACACTGCCCTGAGGTGTGTGTGTGTACAGTATGTGTGTGTGTGTGTGTGTGTGTGTGTGTGTGTGTGTGTGTGTGTGTGTGTGTGTGTGTGTGTGTGTGTGTGTGTGTGTGTTTGTGTGTGTGTGTTTGCCGGGAGGGTGGAAAGGAGAGAGTGTCAGATTAGCCGAGGTGCCACAGTGCCGATAAGAGCAGGCCTAGATGCACTGAAATGTATTTGTTTAACCTGGCAGCACACAGAAAGACCTCAGCCCTTGTGGTGACACTCGGATAAAAGTTGCTGCCAGTGTATGTGTATGTGTTTGTGTGTATGTAGTTTTAGGGTTGTTGCATTCACATCCATGTGCGTCAGAGATGGCCTGCTTGGCTACGAAATAGAAAAGCTTGTTCAAACACTCTCATACCCAGAGGTGGATCACAGACGATGTTTGGACACTTAATTGGCACAATTAAGCTGATTGACTCATTTTGCTCCGAGTGAGCCACACACTTTGGTACGCAGCCAATTATAGCCACATTGCGTTTTGCCTCACAGGCTCTACGGTCCTGCTTTTGAAGGCTAAGACATCTGAACACAGCGAAAAACAGCTGTTCTTAACCGGCTGGCTGCTGTTCAAAAGATTTCCTTTAATAACCATTTTACACGTACCTTAATCAGAATATTTACGATCACTTTTTAAAATGCCTGGCACTATAAAACAAAAAATCCTAAAATCATTTGGATGAAACCTATATGTGCAAATGCTAGGAATAACATGATGGAGCTAAGCTTGAAGTGAGATTCGAGAGCACACAACTAATAAGGCGTAAAACAAGATCAAAGCTAATTTTGCCGAATTGGAAATAGGAGTAATGTTGATTGGAAAGTGGAGGTGAGAGGCTCGTCTGGATTGGGATTTGAGGTCAACAGCAGATCAGAGTCTGGCAATTTACTGCCTGAGAGACGACTCTTTAATTGACTCGGATGATTTAGCATGCTGCCTGCTGCTGTGCTGCATGAATGCATGTATTGAAGAAGAGGGCTTGTTGGTTGCGGAGCCGATACAGTATGTAAAGTCTACTGTCTGCTGTTGTTCTCTCACGGTCCACTAGTGCTAGACACAAGGTTGTGATGTCGCAGTGTCAAGGGTGGCTGGTGAACACTATGCTTCTTCACTAATGTCTTCAAAGGATCCATACGCATAAATTACACAATTAACATTTTCTCACCTCCTTTAATGGAATCGAGCCATATAGATCATTTTGGGTTCATTCATTCAGGATATGTGTTTTTGGCCTTCACCTCGTTACAATGGAGATTAATGGAATGTCTTGTTTACAGCATTGGGAAGAGATCCTACTTTGGATAATCTATGGACCTCACCGTCAACAGTTCTCTTCAAATGAAAACTGTTGACAATGAAGCCTGAGGATTATCCGCAGTAGCATTGAGGATACAAATTAGGGGAAGAAAAGATGATATTGACTTATTACCACCAACCAAAGAGAGAAGCTATTTAACTACACTTAAGTAAAAAGACTAATGTAAAATGACTCACACATTGCTTGGATTGGCATGAAGCTAATCACCAGTGCAGAACTGTGTCAGAGAATACGGGCTTCTTTTGAAAAGAGTCGCAGGTACATAATATATACATAAATATAACATGACATGCAAACTTAGTTAGAGGAAGATTTGACCCTGACTCCCAAGCTGTATTCAGCAAAAGAAATCTAATCAGAAAGCTTAACATTTGCTGATGTGAGATGCTAACTGGGAAAGAGAGCTGAAAATGTCTCTTTTTGAGAAAGAAATCTGAAGATTAAAATCAATCTTCTAGTGGATTGTGGGTGAACTGTTGACTAGTTTTGAATTTGAAAACGCTCTGGTTGACACCTTTGAATGGCTTCCCCTCCATAGCAGCAGCATCCACGTTTGTATTGTAATATTTAAAGCCTTCTGGCAAGGCGAACTGACAAACAACACATCATTTATCAGAAACAAAGTTGAAATGATTAAAACTGTTTCTGATTCTATGTTCAGTTATACTTAGTCACTAAATCACAACCTATTAGTTGGATGCAGAAATGTCAAAAAATGGAATCTCAATACCTGCGCAAATAAAACCAAACCATCTGCATGGCTAAAAAACAACTCGAAATTTGTTTCATAATTTACAAAAGCCGACTGGATCTCACAAACTGTGGATAACTTGACTGCAGTTTGCTTTTGCACCTGACATCATAGAGATTCAATTACAATCAACTTGGAGAACACTATTCACTCTGGCATTTCCATTATCTCACCTACAGTATGTAAGGGAAAAGCATTAGAAGCCATAGTGGACACTCGTAAATTGTACAGTACACACACACACACACACACACACACACACACACACACACACACACACACACACACACACACACACACACACACACACACACACACACACACACACACACACACACACACACACACACACACACACACACACACACACACCTGCACATAAATAGCCAGGAAATGGCTGGCAAAGCTATTCAACCACCCACTGAAGCGTCAGGCACTTCAAACCCTCGTAATAATGCACCGGGGCGAAAATCAAAAAATCAGTCTGTGAATAGTAGATTGAAAGAAACAATAAAGGAAATATAAATGACTTTTGAATGTCGTGAAGTATCAGAAAAGGTGAAAAAAACTACTTAAAAGGTGAAAAAAACTACTTTTTAAAGTGTTATGCTGCAGAATGACCAATATTCAACTCAATACCAGACATAAGAGTTGATCATTTACTTCCACTTGATGATATGAAATTAATTCTGAATTGCCACACGCTGATGATGAGTACTGTGATATTCACTGTTGGAATGAGCATCGCTAAGTCTCAGCTAAGACACACGAGCTGTTGTCCTTTCCTGAGGCTTTGTGCTGCTTTTCTTTTTGCAGGCGAACAATGTGACATTTCCCCTCTGCCCAGTTTCTCCCCGTTTTTTACAGCAGGCTATAAAAGTGAAATGTGGGGACTGTTAGGGGTCTTTCTCCAGCACTGCTGAAGTGCCCTCTCGACTAAATCACCAACTGGAAAACGGCAGTGATGGGACCAGAAGTTAGTGTGTAATACTCTACTTCCCTGCTTCTCAACACCTTATATGTGCGTGGAGCCGTGTGTTAAGGCAAATACGTGCAGCTTCCCATTATACACCTGTGCCTTGGCCTCAGATCAGGCTCATAAAACCCCAATTGGCCTCAGGGTCAGACATGCCAAAACTTCCCTGGCTCTGCTTCTTCTTTTTTTTTAACCCCACCCTTTGTTTAAGTATTACCACCTATTGTGTTCTAGTCAGAAATGTCCAGAGAAATGTAAGCCTCATATGAAAGATCATTCTTTTACTTAGTACTCGTACAGTAAAAATGTAAATAAGGTTATTTGCAATCTAAATTCATTAACAACGTCTAAGACATCTCACTTTCTGTAATAAAACTAATCTAACATTAGACATCATGCTTTATATACCAACTATGTGCAATATGCAATATGAGCAATATATATACATGCCGTAATAACTGTGCAATATATACCTGGCTGCTATATATTCAGAACTGTTACAGGATGTGTATTTTGTAAATTGTCTAATTTTTTGTATTTTCTTTTTAATCTTTAATATGTGTTTTATGCATGCTTCTTAGTTAACATGAAGCTGTCTTTGGCTCTTTTCTGCTGTAACAAATGTAAATGTCCCCTCTGTGGGACTAAAGGTATTCTGATTCTGATTACAGCGGGATTACCCTCTCCTCTGCAGAGACATACTTGTGGGAGGACACATGCACAAATACTTGACCCTGTGCAGACATGCCATACATGCCATCCTGCATCTTTTCATAATGAAGTGGCCACTTTGGTCCCCATAGCCCCACTGATGGGTGACTCTTTATGTCTGAGAGAGACTGGGAGTAGTTGTAGCTGGAGCCCTAAGTGACAGAAATCCCTCTGTCAGGAAGAAACAAAGCTATGAGCTGTTAGTAAGTTGGAAAAGCTGCTTACTCCACCAGTGGCCAAGAAAACAGGCAAATCCAAACAGTGGAGATGTCCATTTTTGACCGCTGTTTTGACATAATACACTCCTAATGTGCAGGGAAAGCCTTCCTGGATCCTCTGCATGTATCCTACTCATAAATCTCCCAAATTCCCATCCAGTTCAAGTTAAAAACTAATCTGTTCTGTGCTCCTTCAAAGCATTTCTGCATTATGAGTTTACAACCGTGACTTAGAGAAATGTTTCAAGGGCTTTGGGCCAGGGAGGGGGGGGGGGGGTGGTTCTGTTTCCTACGGCTTGGCGATCTTGGCCAAGCCACTGTTCTGGTAGTCTCGGTGAATTTGAACCGACTCACGGAACAGTGTGGCTCCCGGCAAATACACAACTTTGACATTGGTGCATACAATGCTGACAGTCGTACTTGGAGTGTGACAGACGGATTTTAAAGTGTTTCCTAGACACCAAAAAGCCACCGTGTCCCTTCACATTCCAGGGATGATGGATGGAGAGTTGCTTAGACAAACTCTTCAGGCGTGTTTGTGTCCTTGTGAAGACCGGGGCTAAACGTTCTGTTCGGGTACTACCAATAAAATATTCAGGGGCAGATGTCTGAGCAGCTCCCCTGCGCTCAGAACCTTCACAAAAAGGACACAATCTGTTACTAAATTATTCATACAGTCAAATGCTTTGTCCAAGAAGTTCAAAGCTCTGTCAAACCTCAGTATCCATCTGAGTTTGAACGGTGCTACTCAAAGCATGTTGACATCAATAACATCAATCACTTGTCATAACTGCTTAAAAGATTGTTAGTCTTACATTGAAAGTCACTGTTTAGGATTTTGCGGTAAATCTGATGGATTTCCAGGACAAAGGAAGGATGCTTAACAACATAAAAAAAGGAGAGGGAGCTGCTTTGGGACTAATCTTAATCTTAGTCTTAATAATCTTCATCTTTATCTGTAGCCTTTGTAAAACAAATAGAGTGGAGTGACGTAGGTTTGGACGTTATTTCAGAATCTACAATATTTTGGGAGGCACTAGTGGGGGGGGGGGGGGGGGTCTCATTTGCTCACAGGACTCATACCAACAAAGTCTATTTGAATGATTATATACACAATGTGTTTAAGAAGGTTTTATGTAACTCTGAGGTAAAGTTAAGATGTTGTGATTTAAGTGCAAATTACATTTCTCTAATCTATATCCTGGGTGAACATATTATGTCTAGAAGCCTCTAAAAGTTGGTCCCACTTAGCATTAAAGGGTCAAAATCCACAAAAAGGTTTAAAACCGTTGCTTTATTTGAACTTATTTACCCGTAGGTCAGCACAATATGAGGGACTCACCTGCAGAAGTTGTGGCTGCCCAGACCCCCCTCTCCATTGGGGTATTTGAGAGTGTTGTAAGGGTGCTGGAAAGTCTCATTCCAGAAGAGGCAGGGTTTACCACCATGCAGGCTGGTCTGATTCTGGAAGCCCCTGTAGTCCTCTCCGTTGGCAGTGTAGCACTCTGGAAAAAGAGGAACGAGATGGAGAAATTGAGAGGAATCACTTGTGTCTGCAATAAGGGCTTAGACATCTTTTAAGTTGCAAATCAAAAGCTTGGCAAGATCTTTTGAACTCAGAGAGTCAGCCACAAATATGACCTGCTTTATTGAGAATGTGGATTCAGTGAAATACTCTCAAGCTAGGAACATTTGTTCAGACGACAACTTTGGAATAATTGTAATTTTTGCCCAGTCTCGGTTCATTTCGGCTCTTGCCAAATGGGGTAAAGAAAGATCAAACACTGTATTGTTTTAATTAATGTCATCGCAGGAGAAAAAATGGCCCACAGATATACAGTAATACAAGTAAAGCAAACATGGCTTGGATTTCTAGGAAATGTATGACTACCCTATGGCCAAGCCAGAAAGAGAGTGAGAAAAGGGAGAGCTGGTTTCAAAGCAAAACAATGGCTGGGGGAGAGCTTTTCTTCCCTGAAATTGGGAAGTCAAATAAACATTGGCTGATGACGGGAACGTGATCAGCCATTACTGTGCATCGCTCTCAGCCTTGAGGAGGGGTGGGGGGGCTCCCATCAAGAGAGTTTTAACTGCTACAGCTGAATTCCTCTGTGATTGCATTACGATGGAAAATATTAATTTATTATGTTATGATTACTCAAACATAGACAGAGCAGGATTCTCCTTCAGTATAAACAGCAGGGGATACAAAAAGACTGTATGTATGACATTATGTTGCCAAGAGTAAATACTGACAATGGCATCACTTTGAAGTGTTCTTTTACAGTGTGTGCTTTGACACTTTTGAGTGTTGACTTATGAAGTGTAATACATAATACAATTATTTCAACTCATGCCTGTCAATCAAACTCAAGAAACAGAACAATAGTCGTTTGTTTGGCTCGTTTCCATGGGGTCTTGTTGCTATGTATGCAGTTAGCCAGTGACCGGCCCCTTTCATCAAGTGGAGCTGTCTGGGCTGAGTATGAGCTAATGCATCACAATATGACAGTCATTACATCCCATAGTGAGACAGCCGTGCTCCAAGGCTCTTTCTCATTCTCTTCCAGTCCAAGGTTTCCTAACTTCCTTTCTCTTTCTCATATCTTATCCTCTGTTCTCCCTTCTCAGCATTCACAACTCTTTTCTCCTCTGCTGCTTTGGCTTTCTTCTGTCATCCCCTTTCAACTTTTATACAGAATTTCTTTTGGGGGGGGGGGGGGGATCTCTTTGCTTCACAGGCTTCTATCTCAACTTTTGAGCTTGCGACTATCGTTAGATGGCAACCTTAAGATGCCGTTTCACACGTCTAGAGGAGGAAGGCAGCATCAATTAAGACCTAAAGGAGAATTATTCTTTTAGGAGACCAAACATCTCCCAAATGAAACCGTGTGTTGACTGCAGATGTTACAATATGTGTCTAATGTAGATATGTAAGGGACCTACATTTGCTTCCCGTACTTTCTACCATGTTTTGATATATTAACAGCAGTTAGCTTGCACACAAACATTCATTTCAGTCTCTTGCATCCTCTACTATACTTCTCTTAATTTGAAAGTAAATCAAAGCCCCTGGCAGCCAAAGTAGCTTTTAATTAAAGTTGTTTCGGCAGTGTTATTCAGTCAAGCTTGTTAGCCATCCATCGTCTGGCTGACAGGAGTTCAACGGTGGCAAGGAGATGCAGGGTGTCAGGTTCCTGCATTATGATGCCACTCTATTGTCTGTGAATGGCTCCCCTCTATATTAGCAAATTAATACCAACTAGGCCACCGCCAGATCGTAAATCCACTGGAGAGTGTCTGAGGCAGAACACGACTCCATAAAATAAAATAAACAGCTTAATGGTGGTACAACTAGGGGTCATGCTCTTGCTCCCCTACACAAGGGAGCGATGAAGAGTCGTGGGGCTGACACTCCAGACAACATGGTGTGTTTAATAATGCAAATTGTGCAATTGAAAAGGATGCACATGATCACCATGTAGCATGTTTATCCTGTGGAAGACTTTAGAGATAAGGTGGAGATCTGATATCAATGTTAATCTGTGTTGCCACTTCATGTTATGGCTCTACCTGACTCAACACTTTTTTAGAACTACTTCACTAATAATTCTGGCCACTGGTTGTTCAGAGAGAATCGCCACTACCGCCTACACTGAAGCCGTGTTATCACTCAACCTATGTTTCCATCTTGAGCAATCATTTTAAAAGTGGGAACAATTCAATCAGTTTAAAAGACACACACATAATATTGGCAAGAAAACAAATAACCACACAGCAAAATAATACTTTTCAAAACAGTAAGATTTAGTAGTGGAGTGACTTGTAATTATGGTTTGTCATTGACCTTAAGCTACAAAATGAGTTATCCTGCATGTTATGATTTGTATGGTATAATATACACAGAACTTATTGGGGAAGACAGGAATCAAATGATTAATTTTCATTGAATTCACATTTCTCCGGATGCTGGCAGTGACGGCAAACAGAAAAAAAGAGAAGGAACCACTGCCATTGAGAGTTTGGCAGCAGCACAATCATGAGTCACTGCTCCCCAAAAGCAATCATGACTGTTACTGCCCAAGTCACAGAGGATAACATCAGGTAGCGACAGGGCAACAGACTGCATCCCAAATGAGCTCACGTCCTTCAAATATCTTCTCCCCGAAAAGAGGGTATTAAAATGACTGAACGAAGCGCTGCTCAACAACACACTGTATCGAAAAGAAAGAGCCAAATGACTTTGTAAATGTCTCCTTTCCTCCTTCAGGAGACTTTACTCTAGAGTTTCAGGATGAAGCAGAGCTCGTCTGCACATGGTCCCTTTGGAACGAGCTGCTGCTGGCAATCATCCCGCCCTGCTGCGGTCAACTAAGCTTTCCAAGACAAGATGGTAAATATGGCAGCGTTTTGCCCCCTGGAGGAATATGGGGAAGGGGGATTGTTCCAGGTGGTTTCAAGACACCATTTGCTTGTGGTGGGAAAGGGAAGAAGCGGATCTGCAAGGCCTCAGAGATAAGTGAGGCTACGTTAGACATGAATGGTCCATTTAAGAGCCTTGAGGATGGCCACACATCTATATAGCTAAAGAAAGAATATGGTGGATATGAGCACTTTATCCTTGTCCTGGAGGAAGTTAAGAGCTCATCTGCTGATTGGATCATCACCACTCCATGCCCCCTCCCCTACAAACACGACCAGCCCTCAATCTGACACCCCCTTTCCATGTCACCAAGCAACTGTTGTGCTCTCGTCACATGGGCCTGGGCTTTCTTGTGGTTTCATCATAGGCCGTGATGGGAAACAGAACCACCGCCGCATGAAAGACAGAGAGAAGGGGGGGGAGAAAAAACCTCCTATAAAATACATGCAGATCTACAAATAGAAAAAATCCGGGAAAGGGAAGAGAAGGACTCGCCCTTTACCAAGCCCTGCCCTCACAGAATACTGCACCACCCCGGCGACAAGAGGGGGGAAAAGGAAACAGCAGAGGACCGCTGAGAGAGAGCTAATCGCCCTGTTATTATATTGGTTGGGATTTGTGGCTAATGACTTCCACATTGCGACTTCAAATGCACTTGATGTTCCGAAATAAGTGGGGGGGGGGGAGAGAGAAAAGAGCATTTGGTCATGTGATCTGAAAAACACAAACAAACAAGCTTACAAACAAATGGTTTCTCTGAGACGCGTTGCCAGGTCGCACAAGAGCACTTATTTGTTGTGTTCGCTACGAGGGATGAAAGCAGCGATAATTAAAGATGACTGCTTCCTCACTGAGGGTTGACATAAAGAGCTTCCTTCCATCTTTATTATATGTTTCCAAACTTCAGGGACAGCATAACAGGCTTAGTGGATGAGCAATATTTCCAGAATGAGTCTATGATAGAAACATGCATGTACACTTTTATGCACAAAAACATCATCATTTGTGCACACGCTTACACCACCCAAAGCTGCTCAGATTTAGAGAGCTTTCAAAGACGACGGAAACGTCAGATTATTAATGCACAACCTGCCAAAAAAAGTTTCCCCTCCACTCTGTCCTGGTAACCATTAATGTTGTGAGGCTCATTAATGTCAGTGTAGTAAGCACAGAGGCCAGGGCCAGGCCAAACCAGGCCAGATGTAGCAGGTTACAGATTACTTTTCTGGTGGGGACACAGCTGGCTGCAACACAAGTCTGGTTCCCCTTTTCCCCAGCAGCATCCATTTCCACATCAAAACCACATCAGACTTCAGAGGATCACAGGAAGACTGCTTCACAGGAAGACTGCTTATCCAGGTTTCACAGATAGTCACAGATTCAGTAAGGCTCTTTTAATGAATTTGGAAGTGGCTGAGAAGAAGTCACCAATGTCTCGGGGGTGGGCTTGGCAGTTAATGGACCACATCTCGTCTCTGTGCTTTAAAAGTGCCCTCTTGGAAGAAGGTCAATGAAAGTGCAAAGAATTAACCTTGCACGTGATGAGAACAGATGCCTCTAACTAGTTAACTCTGCAGACAATGACTTCTCAATGGGATTTTACAATCCTTCTTTTTGTTTCATGCTTTTGTCATGGGTTGCAGCCCCAGATAACCAGGCCGTAAACCAGGAACTCATTCATCCCGAAATAGCCTTCGCCATGCTTCCTTTGCAAAAAACCCTCCACTGCACCACCTCCTGAGTTCACTACCACAGTAGCCACAGACCCACAAGACTCCCTGCCAAAGTTTCTGGGTAGCACCTATAAAATATGGCCCCATCTCGTTCTAGTGCGGCCCCTATTATTTAGCTCCGTAATGGAAAGAGTCTAATCGGCAGGAGCCCGTGGTGGGCTAAAAGCGCTGCCAAAAAAACCGTCTGTTTGAAGTTGCTTGTCACAAAATGGAAAGCATAAAAGGTTGTTTTGCCCACAAGCAGGCCCTATATTTAAATACCAGAGGAAAAATCAATCAACAAATAATATACCAAGGCAGATAAGGACTCCACCTATGTAGGATATCCCGTAGTTGCCAGGATGATCTCTGACAGAGCGCAGCACAGATGGACCAAGAGTAGTTTTGGCTCTGTGAGTGGCCCAGAATGAAACAAGGAGGGACAATTTTGAGTTTTACTTGGCAGACGTTCAGGGAGTGACTGATGGGCTGCAGACTCTGACAATGACGTAAAGGACATTCAGGGACTTGCTGAAACCCTAGGGAAAAAAGCTGCTGGCACAATGTGGACATCAGAGACATGTTAGCCAACCTGACATGAGGGCGGACGAGGTGTCACGCTCAATTACCTCCCTCTGGCAGCTCCTCACCGTTTCCTCGAGTCATAATCCACATCTGCCATATATTTCCAAACATGATTAAAAGCTTCTTCACCTCTAACGCTGTCCTTGTTTCTGTAGTTTCTCACACCCAATCACAAGTCTCCCTACACAGTAAGTATAGGCAAGGGTTACAGGGTTGAACAAACACAAGGGGAAATCCCCTGCATACTCAACACATGCCACTGAACCCGCTCCAAACCAACTCTTACACGAGAGTAAACAAGACGACGTGTGCAGGAGAAAGCATCATTGAAAGAAGGAGGGGGGGGGGGGGGGGGGGCAGGAGATAGGGAAGCCAAGACGTGCTAAGGTTGTTCAATTAAGGGCTTTCAAAAGGTGCACAATTAGTGTGTCTGGGATCGATCCATCCTAAATAAAGTCAAACTGCAAATGAGTGTGGAGCATTGACATTGAATAACAGATTGTGAAAGACGAAAAGATGTAAGTAAAAGCAAAATGAATCAGAAAAAGAAAGAGGAGAAGAAAACAGAGTGAGTCAGGGTGGGACAAAGACTGTTTTTATGATCCGTCATATTGTTAACCCAGGCTCTAATTGTCTCCCTCTTGTGTATAGCACAAATGAAGTGAGCGCTGGGTTTATTTCACATTTCCCCATGTTATAGACAAGGCTGACAAAGACCAGGCTTGTAAAATGAACAGCGAACACAGAGTTTACATCTCCAACGTCTGAGTCTGAAGGTACACATCTCATTCCAGAGGAGCTCTGTGGCACAGATGCATGCTGGGGCCTTTTACCAGCAAACAAACAACCGAAGCAGGGCTGAAGGGAGAACAAAATGTGTCTTACTAATGCGTGTCTGTCCTCTGTGAGGAAAATAACACAAGACCATATGGGTTCCTCATCGCACGCCGCCTTTGATAACCAGAGGATCTACGGCTTGTGATACAAGTCATGATGGCTTACTGTTGCTAATGGCTGTGCGTTACTCGCATGGGGGTGTTTTAAGCTTGTTCTCTTCTTCTTTGTTTTGCTTGTAAATGGATGGTAAAATGATCCCTCAGTCAACTTGCACTGTCAGATGCCACGATAAACATATGCAGTGACAAAACAGGCATTAAACTGCCCTCCTACCCACATCATTCCTTCTCTTTTTGTTCCTCCTTCTCCCTCCTCATACCCGTATCCCTCCCCCCAGATGCACTTACAGTAAGAATGAAAGGGAGCAATTTTCATCAGTGAAGCAGCCGCGGTATTTTCAGATGGATCTGATGTGGAGGGAACGGAGGACACACACACTCGCACACACACATCAAAATGCACACAGGCTCCTTTGTTCACTTGGTGGTAGGGCCAGTGTCATTGTGGTGATGCCATTCTCACCCACTCATCACTGTACTGTAGATATCACCCACTGAGTGAGTGTATGTGCATGCATGTGTGTATGTGCATGCATGTGTGCATGTTTTTGTTTGAGTGCACATGTCTGTCAATTCCCCTCTCCTCACCATTTGACAGCCTCTCCAAGGCAGCAATCAATTTGCGGTAACATAATGTAAGCTGTGCGGCCAGTATGGCTGCGGCCGGCCCTGATGGACAATTACCATGTTTGACGTTGCTCCAATGATAACAGTTGGATTTGTACGCAGTGATGGACCTCATATCCATATGTAGGCCCCATCTGTTAAGCCACTAATACAACGAAGGCCAGATAGCACCTCAGAGAAAGATGAACCATGAAAGAAAAGGGGTTGTTGCTGAGCACACCTGTTTTCGATCTTCCTCTTTGTGCTCAGGTTAGCTGCTATCTGAGGAATGTAAATGATATGTGGTTTGGGCTGAAGCTCTGTCAGTGCTGTTGCAGGGGATAGAGTGCAACTATTACCTCCACACACACACCCACCCACCCACCCACCCACCCACACACACACACACACACACACACACACACACACACACACACACACACACACACACACACACACACACACACACACACACACACACACACACACACACACACACACACACACACACACACACACACACACACACACACACACACACACCACCTCATCTGTCTCTTCTTTCCTGAGGTCCTGTGTGAATACAGGGTTCGGGGAAGATGAGGTCTGACTTGGATAAATACAGGAATCGAGTCGAGGGGAGGGAGCGATGTGACCTGCCCTGCTAATGCAAACAAGAAGAAACACACTGCTGCACCAGATCAAAAGCACAGCTGTTTTTCCTGTTTATTCTTAACAGACATCATTATTAAAACAGAATGATGCCGGCTTGAATCACAACAAGACCCGAGGCAAACGAAGCAGAATCCCTTGTGTAAAGCAGCAGAAAAAGATTTGAAGGATTTGATCAACTAATACTATCGCAGTTTTGACTAATTTTATGTTTGGTTTTGAGAACATTAACTTTTATTTAAATGTCCACATCCCATGTACATGTCCACGGCAGTGCAGGTGTTACTGAAAATCTTGTTTGTGGAACTTTTAAACACTATTCAATTTTGTTTTTCTTTCTCTACGCTGCTGTTTGGAGGAGAGTTTTAAATGTTGCTCTGTTATGGCGCGTTCCTGCCAACTATACATGACTCCCAAAATATAATTTGGGGAATGAGAAAATTAGTTGCATTTTATCTAGTGGAGAAGCTGAAACTGCAAAAACAAGAAAAAAGGGTTTTATTTGCAAAAAATACCCCAACAATAAAGTATCAAAATAGTTTTTGATTAGTTTTCTGTGTCTAAAAACATGAAAACCTAAATGTAGCGTCACTCTGTCAATCTGTTAGACCACCAATAGTCACATCAGCCTGGGAAGCTTTAAAGGCAGCTTTGAAGCCGCTTTTTAAAAAGAAATAAACAAAATGGTTACTGGAAATTGGGCTTAAGTTGATCAAATGTCAGAGGGAAGCTTATGGCCATGTGTTGTGATTAAATGTAACTGAAGCAGACCAATAGGATATTTCATTAACCCTTTAGGCAGAGCCGAGAAATGGATTGTCCGGAAGGCAAGGCACACTGATAGATAACCCTAACCCTAACCCTGTGATTTCATTTAACTTTTACTTGTTGCTTGCAGTTGTGGGGGAACAGACCCAATGTGTGGAGCCTAAACATCCTCCCATCTGCAACCAATGAATCCAGTGTGATGGTTTGGAGAGAGTGGCACATAACAACACATCAGAAAAAAACGCACCAGTGTGTTTTGTCTAACTTTGTATGCTAAAGATGAAGGCAATGATCTGATCCCTTAGCATTCTTTGGCTTTTTTAGATTGTTTTACACTTTAAATGTATGTATGTTGTGTAGAAAATCCCCTGTTGCGTGAAGTAATTGCGCCTTCATCTCTTGCTACACCGAATGTCCTTATCCATGCTGTCGGCTTAAGACCAATCCGTGATCATTATCACTGAAGTGCACATCTCAATTTTATGGATTGTCCTAACATGTTTGAATTGTTATTTTTTTATTATCCTGTCTGACTGACCCGGTCAGAGAATGAACAGAGCATGTACAATCCCCTGTATCAAATCACAAAAGGTTGTCAGATAAACCGCAACAGAGTGCACTTCTAAGGACACAATAACAACGGCACAATAGGCTGCTGCAGAGGGGACCATAGCGCTCAACATTCAGACCCCTTTTAACCAGCCACGTCTCCAGTTCCTGATCTTGATTGTGAAAGTGATCCTTTTTCACTGTGGTTTGTGTGGCTGTGGGAAGAGCAGCAGTACTGGGAACCAGATGGCTCTGGTAAAAGACAGGGGGCATCCCACTGGCCTCCCTGAGAAGGGGATCCATTACGGAGGATCTATTGAGGGCCGGCAGATTCTGTTTCACGGCATCAGCCGAGTGTGACCGACCCTCAGTTGGCTTTGGTAGTGGGCTGGTGCCACGTAGGCGGCTGCAGACCCAGTCCTTTCTGTGTTCACCTTGGGGAGCTGTATTCACCTTCGATGCAGGACAGACAATTAGATCAGGGCCTCTAGGCGACTTGGGTTTCACCGTTTTTGACTTCAAGCTTTTTTCTTGCATTGCAAGTGGATATCACTGGCTCCGTAGCGTAGAAGACAATGGTCGTTTTTGAAAACAGTTGACTGGGAAGTTCCTGTGAATTTGTAAAGTAGGGTAAATGGACTTTTTAAGCTCAGTTAATTATCGTATGGAGTATCAAGTTATTGGTTTGTTTCTATATTCTTTCAAAAAAGACCACACACTATCTGTTTCCCTGCACATTTCGCTGTCACGGCTTCTTAGCTCTGCCCACTACTGGTTTGTTCCTTTGTTTGCTGTCCACTCAAGTATGTCTGCTCCCTTCACTTGTCCAAATGTTTGCACTGTCCACTTAGCCATGTCCACTTGCTTGGCCTTGTCTGATCAGTGCTGTCTGTGGGCGTTTCCTGCAAGGACGAAAGGCGACAATTTGCCTCTTCGGCCACAGGCTGCTGCAGCTGGACACAAACCAGACCCCAGGGCTCAGCAGCTAAATTACTCTCCATTTATTTAAAGTGGTTGCCATTACTCTACCGCAGTAGAGCACAGACCTCAGTGGCCCTGGCCCAACCATAACTGCAGTATAAAAAGAACCAAGTTCGCCGGACAGGTCATGTCTGACACAGTAGCAATTCCATATCCTCCCGTTATGTTCTTGGTTACGCTTCTCAAAACTCAGAATCACATATGACACCATAAAAATACATAGTTGCTTTAAAACTCCTGTTGAGATTCTTGCTTAAACACCCAACCAGTCTCTGGCGAGATGTTAGGAACAAGTTACGTGTTTAAATCAAATCAAGAAAAATAACTAATTTACGTTAATCATACTATGTCAAAATATTTAATAATAGTATGTTCAAAACGGAAATACAGAGACAGGAAGCCAGAATGGTTTTGAGCTTGTACCAAAACAAATGTAATTGTTTTTTGCCTGCACTTCCTTTTATCAACACGCCCAAAGCTGATGCGTCAGTATATAAATCCAGGGAAGGAAAGTTGTTTTTTGATCCATCAGCCACTTTCTGCCTGGGGCATTAAAACCTACTTTAAAATTCCATTCTCTGTGAATTAAATGGAGTTTTGATAATGACAAAAATTGTTGGTTTGAGAGTTAATAGAATTCATAGAAGAACATAAGGCTCTATGGTATTTCATTACTGTTGTCTGACTATTTGATTCACCCCCTCGCCCTGGAGTGTGTTCCAGCTGATGGGCTCTGACTGCGGCAGGGAGCACCGGCTCAGCTGAGGGAGAATGTCATTTGGCATTGACTGGAGTGGGTCTCCTCATGCATACGCAAATGTCAAGGTACACAAAGAGGCCAGGGAACACAGCTCATGCATAACAGTATTAAAATGTAGAGTTGGAGGAAGAAAAACTTGGAGAACAGTATCGAGATGAAAAGAGTTGTGAAAGAATAAGAGGCTACATGGCTTTGCAGAGCTCCATCCAAAACCAACATGTCACGGCTCATTCAGAAAAATACTCTGACTGGTCCTAACTGACCTTTGAGCAACAAAACCTCACAAACCACTATTCTGGCCACATGTGTGCACTCTCCCACCTAAACATTGTGTATCTCTTTCAAGCCTGACAGTTGTGTACAGCCAGCAGCGGTTTGACAGCCTAATTCCATGTTGTCTCACCGGACCGCCTCCGTGGATCAGGGACCGGAGTGACTCAACCTTGCACCACTTTGTTTGGGGACGCCTGTTTCTCTCATCTCCCTGTGCTTCACGTGTCTATCGCCTCTGTCACGCCAAGTCACCTCTTAGCAGTGCTTCCCATTGCGACACCATCATAGATCCTGAAGCTGGAGTTGGTTTGGCTTCTTTGCATGCTGGGTTGCCCAACCAACCGCCCGAGCAGGTGGTGATTTGCACAAGAGAAAGAAATGAAAGAGTCGCACTGAGCGGAAGTTCAAACGGATAAATCGAGAAACCGGGAAACGACACAGAGAGAGGTGCTTTAATAAAACAAATGTAAGCCTTTGAACACGACAGGACGCGAATCGCAGTGGCACGATAATAAGCACGATTGTGTTTATAATAACTAGGTCTGTTTCTCCGTCTTAGTGGTTGGTGGTTTTGTGGGTGCACCAATGCCCTTGCATGGAAGAACAAGGGCGTTGCCCGGAACTTGACCTTTGCAGGGCACCACCAAGAGGTCAACAGGAAGTAAATGGGCTGCCACCCCGAAACAGAAGCACACATTTCCAAACTAGAGTTTTTTTCTTCTTCTGTTGCCTGTGAGCCTGATCCAACCAACCTTCGGCCAAGTAAATAAGGGAATTCTTCAAAACTTTGGCCTGTCTTAACAAGTCAAGACATGCTGAGTACCACGAGTGTTGGGATATGCAAAAAGGAAAATACTCTGCCCTTTTTTCCTACATTTCAGACTTTCTAGTCCCTATGTCTGGTTCATCTGTCAGTGCTACTGTGAGCTGGTGATACCATACCAAGTACCATACTAATGTAAAACAAATGGTGATGCTCAGCGGAAGGACCTCTTTGGAGGCCTGTTGTTTGTCCTCCACATTATTATTATTATCACCTCAGCAATTTAGCTAATAGCAAAGCCTTTCAGTCACTATAACTCTAACGTCCAATCTGTTGTGGGTCACCTTGCAGTCCCAGTGTCAGTTGAGGTTGATATGCATAGTTGTTTTTTGTTGCGTGTTTTGTTGTGTTGCTTAACTTAACCTCTTGGGGCATTCCATGAGGGCTCCATATGGGCTGGTGTGGAGCTGTTTATGCATGGACATAACACAAAAAGGAGAAAGACTGATTGACTGCTTTTGCTGTTAAAACAACCAGTAAATACTCACTGAACCCGAGTTTAACCTACAGGAAATTCAAAGGAGTATAAAGTTGTACATACTATAAAAGTTTAGAGGAGATTAGCCCATTCGTCAATTTACTCAAGACTCCAACGATTGATGAGAAAATAGGGAGTCAAGGCAACCATGTGTCCCTGATATATTATTCTTCCCTGTGATGGATGCAGGCACACTTGTATGCCCTTCAGTGAAAGTAGGGACTACCATTATCTCAAAAGTGAACAGCTGAAGAACTACTTTGTCTTCTTACTTTCTTCTAAATGTGTTCCTTTACCAGTCACATAAGCTATCACATTTTTAGCTCTATAACACTATTAAACTACAAAAATGTGAGTCCCTCAACACTGGGAATAAGTGTGTGAGAGATGTATTACACAGGGATTGCTTCAGACAATATGGATGAAGTCAATACAACTTCAATATATTGATTGTGCTTTTACTAGCGGCACATCAGAATCAGAATCTGTTTAATTACCAAATAGGTTCACACATACGAGGAATTGCTATATGTGGTGTATACATAGCTGTTCAGATAGCTTTGCTGTGAAGACCCTAACAGACTACATCAGCTATCACATGATTTAAATGCCAAAAACAAATGAAAAAAACAAGGAAAAAGGCTTAAAGGATACAAAGAGCTGAAGGAAAGTGAGAATCATTGTATTAGATCCCTTCCAGTCTAAAACTCCCACTCCCACTAAACACACACACACACACACACACACACACACACACACACACACACACACACACACACACACACACACACACACACACACACACACACACACACACACACACACACATACACACACACACACACACACACACACACACACACACACACACACACACACACACACACACACACACACACACACACACACACACACACACACACCAGTTCACCAATTCAATCCAGTGGTTTGTCTGAACTTGTGTCTGCAGCACAGGAGCTCACCAGGGGAGGAGAGGTTTCCATATCCATCCATCTCTGAACCGGAAGAGCGGGAGGGACCGCAGGGCCCACATCTGAGACCCAGACCCCATGCACGCTCTTCCCATTTTGCCCTCTGACACTCCCTTTAGCCACACACCGAAGGCCAGTATGTTAAACTCTTTTAGAACCCGCTGTCTCTCCTCAAAGCAGCGCTCCATCGCAATCACCTCTGCCAACACAAGCTCTTGTTTCCTCAGATCGCGGCTGAAGATGGTCTGTTATTATCATCCTAGTCAGACGATTCAGAGCTTTTCTCTCAAACACACACACACACATTCACAAAGATCTCTCTGTCTCAGGGGTTAGAAAGGTTTATGGAGGACAGTAATAAACTGCTCTGTATGGACTGCTTTTACAAGTTGAGAGTGGATTAAGTCGAGACGGATACGGTGATTGACTGTGTGAGCGAGAGCTGTGGATTAGGCAAAGACAGACAGTTGTTTGTGTGTGTACGTGGTTGAGTGTGCGTGTGTGGGGAAGGAGGGGCATCAGATTGAGGATGTGAGACCTCTTGGTTTGGCACTTGACGTGGCCTCTTAAAATCGAAAGCAGGAACGTTGGAGGTTTATGGAGGCTGCAGATGGCAACAGCTGCCTCACATTTGAACTTCACTCAAACACATGCACATGAAGTGTTGAAATTATTGGCTGAATAATTGATGACTCAAGTGACCGAAAAGTAATTATCATTTTGAATGGACAAATTGTGAAACATTTGCTGTTTTCAGATTGATAAGTATGAGTATATATTATTTTACATTGAATGCCTTTGGATTTTAGATGGTTGCTTGGAGAAAACAAGACATTTTAAGATGTTCTCTTGGGCTTTGGCCTACTTTAAATTTGTGGAATGGTTCAATTTATTTTGAGGAAAAAGAAACAGTAGTATCGACTTCGCACCTCAGATTTGAATACTAGAGGTCCATAAAGTGTTGAGGAAGTTTGTAATGTGATATGATCGTAAGCTCCTTAAGACCTTCTCAATAGACCTTGTGTGGGATCAATTTCCATAAAGGATTGCAGTAATTGATAATAAAGATAACTGTAAATTGCATCCCTAAACACTTAGGGAGATGGAAAAGCAGAAATATGCTCACAAAATACAAAATACTCCTGAATTAGCATAAATGAGCCTGTTGAGAAGCTACTGCATCTTTTACTCCTCTGATGGTGGTATCTACTGTATACAACAGGCAACACGCTCTGACTCGATGTTCAGCCAAACACCTGAAAATAACACAAACATGCACCGTAGACTCAATCACACGGCAAGCTATTGAACAGTCTTCAAAAACTACAATACAAACCTCTGTGTGAGCTACTGTTCAGGAGTAGGTGCAGTGTTTAAAACCTCTCTCCCGCAACAATGCCTCAACTACAGCGTTGTAAAGTTCCTCCTGCGGCCGGACAAGCCCATCCTGACAGAGTCCAGACCAACATCATGCAGTGCTGGACAGCGTTCAGACAGGGAGTAGGACAGACAGCGGGGTTGCCAAAACAAACAAGGGGTTGCCAGTAAATGCAGCTTACTGTACCTACATGTCAGGCTACAAAGAAAATACCACACCACATGTTGTCAATCACCCCGCCATCACTCTATTTGGTGCCTGTAATGCTTCAAGGAAGAAAATGGAGTGTTTGAAAAGCTCCAGTGTGGTCTGGAACTAATCAAGCTGATTTACCTGCTATAAGTTGGTGTTGATAAGATGCCTCACTGCACAGAACGCAGCCTTAGCAAATCTTCCCACTGTGGCCTTACAAGTGAATTCATGCATATCTGGTTAAGTAGACTGAGACTTGGCGAAGACTTCAGATAAAATGAAAGCCCATGAAGGCACATCTTGCTTTGTGCGATCAGTCCAAGATTTAGTTTGTTTGAGCACAGCCTGGTCTTAACCTGATGTTTTCTTCATCTGGCCTTATTTCTGACAGCTCGGTCTATCGTGATCACATAATGAGAGTGCATTCCATGTTGCCAAAATGTCAAAGCCTGCCATTTTCAAGCCTCAGCTCGACACAACGAAAGCCAACTGGTTTCCTTTAAAGGTAATAGAAAGAACGTTCAGCCATACACAGGTTGTCACTTCACTTCTTTTTTTATGTTGCTGTTATTGAACAGCAACATGAGGGATCAAACAGATCAATTGTTGCCGACCTTTTGGTGTTGTGAAGCTCTTAATCAAAGCAAAACCTACTTGAAATCACTTTCCCTTAAATATAAATGTTACGGCAGACCTGAAAGGGTAAAACTATCCAGACTTTCACAGTCGAAAAGATCAGAAACATATTGAAAGATTATCTCCTACACGGTCGAAGCAATAGTTCAACATTCAGGATGATATAACTATTTTAATAATTATTTTATTTTACAAGCGTCTTTGAGCACTGCGAAAAGCGCAACAAAAATTAAATGTATTATTATTATTATTATTATTATTATTTAACCTTCAAATAACAGCTGGATGCTACAATGAGGGGGAAGAAAGACAAACTTCTGTTCTTGCACATTGTAACTTTTGTAAGCTTTTCTTACAACATCCCCTGCAGGAAAATGTTGCGATTTTGGTGAAACTGGATCATATTTTGTTCATAGAATGTTTTCTTGCTTTCCATCTAAAGTCTTCAAGCTGCTCTGCCTTAACTCTTGGTGTTTAATGATATTTCCAAATAGAGAAAAAGGCTTTCTTTTTGCTTAAGTAAAACATACGGGTAATTGCTGCCGTGAGCTCCAGCTAACTGCTGTACGACAGTTAACTGTTGGTCTTATCTTGGTCTGTTGCCAGTGTTGGTAACAGGTGGATTAAGATAAAATAAGATAAGATAACATAATATTGACCTTTATTAATCCCTGTAGGGAAATTCAGGAGTTTAAGCAGCAACAGAGTAAGACCGAAAGTACAGTACAGACTCACACAAGATTAATAAAATGAAGGATAACATTTAAATTATATACAGATAAGTAGCTGTTAACAAAAAGCTGGCTTTGCCATGTCTTGTGTTGTTACAATTGCTTGATGCTGAAATGTGTTAGCAAAGTTGTCAGTGGCTAGATGGAGTTGGTTAGCTTAGCTTAGCAAAAGCTAGCATAGCCATGCCATGTCCAAAAGTAACAATATCCACCTACCAGTACCTCTGAAGCGCACTACATTAGGATGTGAAATGTTAAAGCTGTTTTACAAAGGGTTTATTTACCTGACGTTTTTATACTTTGTTACCAAACAACAAAGGTGATATAACATGTTAATTTGTGAGCTTTACAGGTGCTGGTAGGTGGATGTTGTTACCTTTAGACAGAGCCAGTTGATGTTTCCAGTCTTTGTGCTAAAGCAACGCAGCTGAAGCTCAAGCTTTATATTTAACAAACAAATATGAGTGGTACAATCTTCTTATCTCATTCAGCAAGAAAGCTAATAGTTCATAGTTCATAGTATGTTGTTCATCCCTGCATGTGCTGAAAGAAAAATAACTTGAACAGCCAGCCACTGAATTAAAAAAAAAAAGAATCGCTTTGGGGGAGCGACATACTTCAACAGCAACACAAAAATCTGCATAAACAAAAGACATACACATATACACTGTGGGACTCTCACAACTGGCCACTATCGTCCACCTGCCAGTGAGATCGGTCATGGATAACAGGAACATCAGTAGCAAAATAATTCCTTGTTGATTAACAAGCAACTTGCTCACAACAACAACACTATGGACTACATGATCATAGCGACTCAATTACTTCTCATCTTGACAGCTCTGACAGGATTCGGCTTTTACTTGTTTGTACATTTGTGTGAAGGGCCTTAGCAGCTGACAAGTGAGCAACAGTGGGCCGCAGTCATACACAACGGCATGTGTTTCTTTATGAAGCCTCTGAGTTACATACATACATCAAAGATAGGACTTTGGTTAACTAATGCTTTAGAAGTGTGCTGTACTGAAGAGGAGCACGTTCTTATATTAGAGGCTGCAAAAAGGTACTTAGCTGCTGCAGCTATATGCAACACAACTAAGCCTTAGTTTCATTTCACTTGTTTGCCCTTTGTATGTGTGTTTACATCTCTACATCTGTAGGCGCGTGATTGTGCTTTTCATTCACTCCTGCTTGATGCGATGGCGCAGTAAAAGCCCTCTATTGTGATATTGTTTTAATCACTATCACAAAATCAACAGTGGCTGGATTTCTGCAGAGCATTAATAAGCTGCTGAATGACCAGCCTTCACAGGTTCAACTCAATTCCCGCTGGGTTTAATCATTCATATATGAGCATATCCAGATTTCACTTCTAAATATCATCCGGGACATGCTAAGGATTCTTCTGTTGGATTTCATGTCAATTCTAAACCACAACAATAACGTGAGACATATTTTAACAAGTCAAATCAATGAAGTGATTCCACAGTTCTGCTTGGTGTGTCCACTTCCTCTCATCTGCCTTATAGATTTTTCTCTGGGCTTCCTACATTTACCAGAATGCCTTTCCGCAATCTCTGAATCATGAATAATTTGCTTCAACCATAAAATGAATCTCCTTTGATTCAGCTTCTCCTGGTAAAAGTAAGCTCAAGACTGCATCTCTGGAAAGAAGCACTTTTTTCTTTGATTCGGAGTGCCTGACACTAAAAATGTGATGTTTCCACTTACATTTTTATACGAGCAGTCTTCTGCTTTGAAACCATAGAAGCTCCAGACGTTAAGCAAATAATCTTTGACTGTAAGAAAAACAGATGAAGTGTCTCTACTATAGGGGCAGAAAGGCTTTAGGGTTTTTCCTTGTTTTACATTTGTTTTGACCTGCAGTTAAAAGATATTAGAGTGAAACAGAGCCAAGGAAGCAACACACAGGCTGACTGCCTGTAAAGGCATGCAATTATTGTTTTACTGTACAGTCAAATGTGGCACAGCTGACTTAAACTAAACATAAACCTAGACTTTTTCTTCCCCCACTGTTATGAGGGGGAATACCATTGCTTTAAATACTTTGTTAATACATAGGTACACATGGGAGTACTTACGCACTAGCCCAGATGGTGGACCCTCTAATTTGAAATCCAAGGGTATAATTAAGAGACAAAAAAATTAAAAAGGAAAGCATGAGGATTTGCTGCTTCGACATGAAACGCGGCACAAATTACAGCAAAGGAGAAGCTCGGTTTGTGTGGTCATCGCTATTAGATATTCACATTAAAAACAACATATTCAGCTTTGAATTGGGATCCGGTTGCAACTTTGAAGTTCTTGCAGAAAGACGCAATGTTATGCCTGCGTATTAATCTGAATTTGATGGTGAATTAAATGGAAGTTATCAGATGACTGAGCTGAGGGGTTTTGAGTTCATTTCGGCAGGGTATACGATGTCTGTGTGATTCAATTAAAAGATACACAAGCCAGAAAGCCAACAATAATATTATGATGGATATAAATATGTTCTGCCATAACTGTTTAAAAATGACCAATCCAAAAGAATACAATATGATTGATGAGTGTTGAGCAGCTGATGCAGAACAGGTAAACATACCCCGGACCCAACGCGCAGGATGTGCAGGAGAGAGGAGTGCCTAACAGCTGCTGGTTTGGGTTACAAGCCCGTGGTCTCCCTGATTCAATCGAAATGTATCTTAAAAAGAACATAACATCGCTTCCAGATGATTTTCTAAGCCTTTTTGCAGATTCACATGCACCGCTGTTCGCTCAGATTTTTGTCGCCGGGACTCTACTGGTCTTTAGTAAACAAATGTTTACCCTGTACCTGTGTGTGTGGAGGGATAACTGACACTGTCTCGTTCGGTTGTCTTCGAACTTATCACATCACATCAAAACCCATTGCTCCTTGTTGCTTTGGCCGCCCTCTGTAAACACCCATAGTGGAGCCAGCGTGCATTTGGGAAACAGTGTCGTAGTGGGATTTGAACCAAGGCGATGAACTATGAATGAAGTTACTGCGAATGCAATCTGTGACAAATTCAAAACTAAGTATGAAAATATCATAATAACATAAAAACGTAACGCATTTTTGGATATGTATTCAAAACTTGCTGATAGGATAAGAGCATATTCAAAAGAGCAACTTTGGAGATGCTTCCGTCAGCGCAGACATGTATCCGTATTCATCCTGCGCAAAATGCGAGCAGAAAAGTTTGACTCACCGGTGTCGAAAACACTCAAAGCCGCTGAAGAAATAACCCCAGCGAGAAGAAGAGCCAAGGTGGCTGTCCAGGAATCCATGGTGTGTTTAAAGTGTCTCTCAGGTGAAGTGCAGCCAGACGGACGGATGCGCAGAGCGGGCGGACTGACTGACGGTCTGTCCCGGTCTGTGCGCCAGACTCTCTTCGGCCGGCGTTAAAAGTCCCTGAACTTCAAGGCAGGTCCTGCAGCTACTACTACACTGACACCACGGAGACGGCAACAGATAGTAGAAAGCAGGGATCCTATTTCCAACCCATGTGACAGGAAATAGGGGCAATAGATTCAACCTGCAGCGCTGGGGAAGCAGCAGACAGAAAAGAGGAGGAGGGAGGACGGAGGACGGAGGGGGAGAGAGGGTGGACTCAGTGGTGCAATGAACAGCAGGTTCAAGTGTAAACTATCTTCCCTCTTTCAAGATTGGATTTAAACAGAGGTGTAAAGTAACTAAGTGGATTTACTCAGGTACTGTACGTGGATTTGAGGTACTTTGTACTTCTACTCCACTACAATTCAGAGGTAAATGCTGTAGTTTTACTCCACTACATTTTACCAAAGAGTCAAATTATTTCAATATTTTACAAAAAGTCAATCAGAACTTTGTCTACAACAGTAAAATGCTACTTGATGCAACCATATTATCTAGAAATGTCATATATAAATATAATTATATACACACTTCTCTACTACATTTTTCTGCACAATGATTACTTTTACTTTTTATACTTGATTAACATTTTGCTGAAAATACTTTTGTACTTTGATTTAAGTGAGATTCTGGCAGACTTTACAATTTTGAAAATAATCTGTTGGTACTTTTACTCAAGTAAAGCATTTGAATACTTCTTTCACCACTGGATTTAAACCATATTCCCAAATTAAAATTCCAAAAATCAAAGCACAAGCAAAGAAAACACAAGAGAACATCATTCCATATCTATTCCACATGGTCATAACTATAACTTTCTGCACTATGGTCATTATGCATTTACTTTTAGTTCACAATAGTTATATTATAGGAATAGGAGTGATGCCAGGGGAGATCACAACTACCATAAAGTATGAGATCTCACTGTAAACATGCCATGCAGTAAAAGACACGCACAATAAATCCCTTCTGGATTATTATGGGAGTATTCTCTTGGGTTTTTATGTGGGGGTCTAAATCTAATTAGGGGAACATTGCATTTGGAAACCCCTGGGCTATGACATTCTACAAAACTGCACACAACAGGAAGTTAGCAGACCTTAGCAATACATCATTTATATAGCTGTGTTACGTTTGCACATGATCCTGATAGAGCAGTGGTTACAATAGGTAGACATGTGAATAATACAATGGAGTTTGAGAAAAATCATGTTCCTGTTGTTGGATCAATGGAAATTGTGTGTGATCACACAATTTTAGTATGCTTTTTTATTTGCCTACATTTAATAAATAGTGAATCCCCTCTGCAAAATATTAGGAATTAAAGACTTCTTCCTTGGTGCAAGTTTTAGTTGTCCGTGTCAACAGTTAGTTATCAGATTTACAATCGACAGAAATTGATAAATGAGCAGATTATGCTTTATATTGAGGTATTCATTCCTTTACATGATACTAAATATAAACAAGTGTACACTGTGTGTGTGTGTGTGTGTGTGTGTGTGTGTGTGTGTGTGTGTGTGTGTGTGTGTGTGTGTGTGTGTGTCCACTTGCAATGCTTCTCCCCTCTTTGCCATTTCAGACAGGCCTCCTGAATGTAAAACAGCACCCTCATGTGTTTTCATTGAGTATCATGCAGTACTGTGAGGAAGTGTCCAAGCCAAATGCAGCCAGCCTAAAAATAGCAAAATAAATCCAGTATGAGCTCACCACTCATGAAGAAAAAAGGCCCTACATGTGTTTTGCCAAAACCGACAGAGTTGAGATGGGGTGCCCTGGGAAAGTAATTTAACATGACGTTTGCCCTTTTGAGACAGCAGATACTGGCTGGTAGAAACACCACTTATAAGAAATTGAGATATTGTTTGAGATATTATTATTTAACTATATTAACAGTTTACTTAGGCTCTGACCGACATGTCTTTACTTTTGGGGTTGGAATCACCAACGCCCCATGATACATAATTGCGATACTTTAGCCACAATACGATGTTGTTGGGATGTGCTAAAAACTGTAATAGCATTTGTTACTATTAAATACCTTTTAAGTATGATGTTAGTCAACTTTCTAATACATTGTAACACTATAATGCATTTTGGTGGATTCCTGATTACGTTTCTTTGATGTCTCAATATTAGTCCAATCACTCTGATATTTTTCTAAAAAAAGTATCAATAATATTGTATTGATACAATAATTTGCCATGCAAAATATTGCAATACTATGCTTCTTCCCATAAGTTATGGGAAACTATATTCTTAAATAATTTACTTTAGTACAGTCTTTAGGTTTCTGAGTATTCTTTTTCTGCCACTTAGAATTTTACAAAAAAAACATATGAGATTTAAAACGTGATATGTTTTTGTAGATTCAACTCCTTTTCAGTATTTAAAGATACTTGAACACGACCTCAATTACAGTATCTGCAACATTAATGTGCTTCTGTACTAATTCATATGGCCAGATACTCTGCGAGTGTCACACCAAAACAATCTACATTGATAAATTGCTCTACAGTTAAGAGGAAAGCATGCATTTTTGACATTAGGGTGAACTTTTAGATTTAAATGACTTGCAATTGAGTATTTGTACTTGGATGTAATGCTAATTTAATTGGGGAAAATAACCTGAATACTTTTTAGCTTTGATTAGTTGGTATGTGGCATGTTATGTGCTCACACAAAGCATTCTTTGAGCCCTCAGAGTGAATATTAACTGCTGTGTCCATTTAAAAATCCACCTGAATGTGAGTCCTGTCATTACCTCCCATCTTCCCTGCTATCAGTCAGTGATGCTGTGCAGCTTTGGTTTCCTTTGTCCTCTTTTCTCCCCCTGTTTCTCTGTGAGTGTGTGATCACATGTTGGGCTTGTCTGTACACGCTGCCTGGCCACATTCCTTGTGGTCTGCTGGTGTTACTGTAATTCTGTTCTCTCTTTTTTCTCTCTCCAGAACAAACTCTGCACTTCCACAAATGACATCTACACTTAATTCCTTTGGCATTTTGCCTTTTAGACAGTTTGTCCAGTATCTGGTTCCTTACAGTTCTATGTGTGTATGTTTTTTGGCACGATCAGACACAGAGAGAGGCAAGCCCTTCGGTGCGTCCTGCCTGCTGAGTTATTCTAAACGGAGGCTGAAGGTCACAGCAAGAATAATCCAATGAGATGTATTAGAAAGAGCACCATCATCCCTGACCTGCCTGCCAATGGGAAGTTATGCATTGTTGAATTAGAAAGTCGGCCCAAATGCTTTGAATTCACAAATTCAGGAGCCAAGACTATGTCATGTCCTTGTTTTCTCTTGGGTAAACATGAGCGCCTGGCTCTGCATTTTAACGCCACTTTTCTCTCCTTTGTTGTCAAAACTACAGTGTGTTCTTCTTTTGTGCTTTTCTTTCTTGGCATCTAAAGAGAAGGGACTTTGGCTGCACTGTACATGAATCTCTCAAGTGTTTTGACATGCCATTTCATTTAGTTATATTTGAAATAAAGGTAAACAAATGTATAGGAAAATAAATACCATATATCCTCATTTCCCAGAAGTCTTCCAGCTCCAGGTTTGGAGTCCCTGACATTGAGGTCTCCACCTCTAAACAATAAAAGGAGAAGTTAATTTAAGGGGCTTGAAGCATTAAAAATGGCATTTAAAAAAGCTCAACAACAGTATTTCTTCAATAAGCAGTTTCTTGGTTATTCAGGATCATTCACAGACCTCACTGTGAGCATGGGAAATTATCCTGCAACTATTGTGATGATAAATTATTTGTTTGAGTTGCACACTAGAGTACTTAAATAGAAGGAATTGCTGCTTTCTTACAATAGTGTCCTGAATGTCTTTGGGTTTTTCAGCTGTTGTTGGACAAAACATGCAATGTGAATAACTTAATATGGGCTCTAGGAAGTTGTGGTCAGCATTTGTCACTATATTTTATGGACCAACAACTCCACAGGACACCAACGCAACAACAATAAACCAATGAATCAAGAAAATAAATGGCAGAATTATCAGTAATGACAGTAATCATCATGGTCAGTCAGAAGTTGTTCCAATAAAAAAACTGATGAAAGTGTTCTCTCCAGGATCCAGACACATGTTGCTATTAAAAAAAACTCAGCAGGGGGCAATGGAAACTCTTTCAACAGCAATATTATGAAATATTCTTAAACTTGAGCTCATGCAAAACAGTGATGAATAAATAATGTTCTTATGAAAGTGCTGGAAACAAACCTCTAAAACTTGTATTTTGCACTTGTTTTTGAGGCTAAATTTAGAGGACTGGGGTTGTGTGTTTACCCTGATGATTTTCTTCGGTTTCGCAGCGACGTGACAAGAAGGTTTTCTCTCCCTGTTTGACATCACCACTGCGTCACTGTTTTCTGTCTGGATCCTTCTCCAAAGTGCCAAAATAGTCTCTGCTGTCGCTTGGCGCATTACATTAATTAAAGGCAAAACATACGGGCACACGCATTGATGCACAACTTCTGGTGTCTACTCCTATTGGGGGGTCACAGTGAGTCAATGCGATTACTCAACCAAAGCATCTGGTTGTTGTCTGAAGTCTGTCCGACCCGGCCGACAACCCCCACGCGGGCCACATCACGGTGTATCTGAACCACATCATTAGTGGTTGCACACACAACACAGCACACATTATGGTGTCACTCTCTGACCCCAGCAAAGCATATTGCATTGGGCTTCCCTTGACAAATGACAGCCTCTGGCCCTATCTGTGCCAGTAACAACCCCCCCCCCCCCCCCACCCCCAACCACCATCTTCTCTCAACTCTTATCCCCCTACACACACACACACACACACACACACACACACACACACACACACACACACACACACACACACACACACACACACACACACACACACACACACACACACACACACACACACACACACACACACACACACACACACACACACACACACACACACACACACACACACACACACACACACACCTGTGCAGGCCCCTGAGCTTACCCGTGTTCAAAGCCAAGATAAAAGCTAACGTTTACATCCAGCCACCTGCACACAACCAGCAGCCGCTGCCGAACCGCAGCCCCTCCTCCCTTTGCTTCTCCTTCTGACACACACAGCAGTCATCTGTCTTGATCGGCCTCCCGGGTCTCTAATTAGGCTCCGGGTGGGTGACACCCTCTGGAATGTTTATTGTAACATTGCTCAGCCTTTATCTATTTTAGAAGTGAGACAGAAATAAAAGAAGAAATAATAAAAAGCAGACTGCCAAGTAGCAGAGCGAAGAAGAGAGGTGGATTGAACAAGATAACAATCACAAACAATACTATAATAGTGGCAATGCTGAGAAAATGTAGAAAAAGAATGATACAAATGTGTATTGATCATGATTCAATCATTTAGATTTTAATAATGTATTTTAGCTACAACACTAAGAAGCTATAGGCCTTCATCCAATACAAAAACGACTATAAACCGTGGCCTATCACACATCTGGAAGTCTACTACCGAGTTCTGACTCTTCACTTTCTAACAAAACGTTTTTCTTTTTCTGATTTACCCTTTAACGCCAACAAAGATAAGGACAATAAGGCCATTGACATCAACGTCATCATTCCTACAATTTGGAATATGTAAGCATTGACTCATCACAGAACAGGACAAGAGCCAGAAGAGTGCCGGACCAGCAATGCCGCACTTCCCGCCAGGAAACAATGTCCTCGTCCACTGCGGTGGTTTGTTGGAATTACCCTGACATGGATCTCTGTTCTGGGTTGACAATGACAGCACATTGGACTTACATTGTAAAAGAAGTTACTAATGGTAAAGGAGAATCAGTGCTAATTCATATCTACGGTACTCATGGCGCACAGAAGACAAAGGCAATGGTACCAAAGCTCAAATGAGGCTTCTAAATAACAAGTTTTCCCTATTGGGCTGGGTGACTTAAATCTCTACTTGGGAATAGTTGGCTCTGGAAAATGTTGCTTAAACATTGTTTTGCTGAAACAGAACAAATCAAATTATGTGAATGTTTTCTTCATATTTAGAAGTGCTGTGTTTTCTTTCGAGATTTGTCTGAGCCTTGTCTTTAAAGAGTTGTAGAAAGTGGTCACCGCACTGAATAAACTTCAATCCAAATGCTCTTTTTCCACGTAAACAACTCTAGGTTTTTGTTCTAGCTTTGTTGGGTATATTGAGGCCAGACTTGTTTTTACACTAAACCTCTTTTAGTCCCCCTTGACAACATCGTAAACATCCTCTGATGGGCGTCTTTTTTGTTTTATTCATTCAGGGAATGTGAGAACCACAATCCTCCATATGCAAAGTGTAAACTGCTGATGAGAAACACACTGTGCGGATGCAAACATAGTTTACAGGAGAGGAACAAAAAAGGAGATGAAAAGCATCTTGACGTCATGTTTCATTGCAGCAGCTAAACATTTGTGGCCAAAGTGAAAACAGAAAAACAGTCCCATAGTGTCACTCATCTCCAGGGACACAACAAGCGGAGCAACAGGGCCACAGAAGGCAGAAACAAATGTATGTTTGCAGATTTATGGTTTCAAAGCTGTAAACAATGTGATCCCCTGCACAGTCGCTGCTAATACACCATGGTGTGCTGATGTTTGGCAGGTCGCCCAACACATCTCAGTTCCAATTATGACATAAAACTAGTCAGGAGAAACAGTGTCCTCCATGCAGTCTCCGATTCAGAAAGCATGACAAATCCTTCACCGCAAATCATACTGAAAGTGAATAAAAAGTAAGTTGGGAGTTTTGAGTTCACTTCCAGAGGACAGACATTACACAGGAGCAGCAGCAAGAGATTACCCCACACAGCATTTGAATTGCAGAAATGAGTTACATTCTTGGCTTATCAGTGAAATGTATATCTTATATTGCAAAAACAAAATAGTGAGGTACAATCTTAAGTCTAATATGATGGCTAAAACCTTTTTTCCCCAAAACTACAGTTTAAATTGCCTTATATATATATATATATATATATATTGCAGACGTGCACACAAGGGATTTGGCTGCAGAGATGAACAGGGCACATTGCCACAGGGCTTGCAGTGAGCTAACATGATGGGTGCTCCAACACTGTTATAAATCTTGGCAGTAGTACCTTTCCCTCAGCACCTAGGAAATATGGTTATGGACTTTATCTAATATTTTTGGACAACAGTAAAATGCAGTATTGATCACACTAAAGGTTAAGGCCATTGCGTTAAATATCTATACAATGTACTGTACATGGAAGTAACAGGGTGAAATTAAAAATGTCTGTTCATCAATGATGACTTCGTAATGTCTTCACATTTCTTGTGAGTGGCATCCAACAGTCCAATATCCAAAGATATTCAATTTAAAATTATATAAAAACAGAGAAAAAAACTACTTATATTTGACAAACTGGAACCTGTGAATGTTTGCTGTTTAGTTATTTTAAAATGATTCTAACAACTCATTGTGTCAGCTCTATAAATTACAAATGTAAAGGTTAAAAACCTAAAGTTTAGTGTGAGCAAAGAAAAATGCATTTTATATTCCTGTGTTGTACTTTCCTTTATATGAACATCCAGAGCCCGTAGTGATGTATGTACTGTATAGCACATTGATGAAAGTTTGTCATCGTCTTGCATAAGATCTGTTGAAACCAGTAACCAGCGACTGTCTAACAGTTCAGAAGCCAGTCTGAATGACCCGACTGAAACAAAGTGAAACTCCTCTTCCCTTTCAAATAATTATGAAGAACAAGAAATTAACCTGATGACGCCGTAGGTGCTGTATCTTCTCCATTATACTTATTAGATCTTCAACCTTGTGGGTTCGGACGTGCTAAGGAAGAGGGAACAAATGATGAGTCACAGCGATAAGAATTCATAATAAGGCTCAGAAACAAAAATAAAGGACCTCCAATGCCCCTGCGATATGAATCACACATTCACAAGCAGGTATACGTAAAGGCAAACACACAGAGATACCAAATGCAAGTGTGCCTAGACAGTAAACAATACCGACCAAAGAATGTGGGCTAACAAGATACAAAACTGAGGGGAGAAGTCTTTAAAGTGAGCAAATGTCTTCAAACTATTGTGAGTTTGTGATCTAAAGCATTCATATTCAAATAGATATAAACTGAGTAGACAAAAACTCAGCTAGCACAAGATTAAATGATCTTGAAAAGGCACGGCAAGTTGCAATCAGTGCTCATGGTGATGTTCTTAATCAAGGCACTAATGTCAGTAAATATAAAACATAAGACGGAGGCAAGTCCGGGCTAGTGTGACCTGATATGGCTTCATTTGAAAGATGTCTGTGTACTACTGACAGGATTCCAGACTACACACACACACACACACACACACACACACACACACACACACACACACACACACACACACACACACACACACACCACACACACACACACACACACACACACACACACACACACACACACACACACACACACACACACACACACACATATCCTAAAATGAAACTCTGCATACTCAGAGCAGAGATTTAATTCCCACTTCATCAAATCTGTGCATCAGACGAGTTCCACAGTACATGATAAGGAAGACAAATAGGGGGAAAACACAAACCAAGCATGGAGGAACATGTGCCTTTTGAAGTTGGCTTTCTTCTTGGAACTAGCTTTGGCGTAACACGGCTGGTTAAGCAGATCATTAAGCGTAATGGTTGGGGAGGATTGCAGAGCTTCATCTCTGATGGCAAGAACAAAGTGTTGGATGATCTGGGGGGATTCTGGGGCTGGATTTAATGGGAATTCCCCTGCCTGCTGGGACAGTTGACTTGTGCTAACAGACAGGTGCTATCATAAATCTAGAGTCAAGGCATTACTCACTCGGCTTTACATACTGATACTCAAGGTAAATGGGGATAAAGTTATCCTTTGAAAGATTATATCTCACGATTAAAGGTTCTTTTTGAATAGACGCCATGTTAATGTCTGCTAGTGACATATGACAATACATAAGTGAAAACAAGGAGAGCACTCAGAGAGCACAGATCAGCTCCAAGGTGATATTTCTTGTAATCTAAAGGAACAAATCATTTGTGTTTTTCTTCCCCTGATATGGATCTTCTACAAAAATGTAAAGGGGCCTATTATGTTTTGTTGGGGTTTAGTGGGTTCTATAGGTTTGTGTGCATGTAAATGGTCTGCAAAGGCTACAATCCCAAAGTTCATCCAGAGGGAGTTTTTCTCCCACACACTCCCCCCTTTAATGGATTCTTCTTTGGCCTATGGCACAGCCTTCAATCCATTTTCATGAAGATCAGCCAGTAGTTTAACTGTCATACTGCTGATAACAGGCAAACAAAAAAGTTGCATCCTTGTCAAAGGTAACTATGGAAAATAAATGTATTTTGTTTACCTGTTTTTGGGATGTCAAATACTGAAACGTCTATTTCCTTTGCCAGGTAATTATAAATACAAGTAAATAAAAGCAAACATGGGATCTGGAATTTGGGGTCACGGGAACTTGTGATTGTAAGGAATTCATTTATTTAAAGGGGAAACAAACAACCAAGAAGAAGAAGAAGAAGAAGATATACTTTATTAATCCCTTACAGGGAAATGTCTTTCATTACATTACACACACAGGGGAGGATATACATGCACACACACACAACCACATGCAGATAGGAGAGGTGGCAGAGCAGAGAGGCTGCCAGGTACCCTGCGCCAAGGGAGCAGTTTCGAGGTTAGGTGCCTTGCTCAAGGGCACCTCGGCAGTGGCCTTGGAGGTGAACTGGCACCTCTCCAGCTACCAGCTCATTCCATCTTTTTTTTTGGTCCGATCAGGACGTGAACCGGCGACCCTTCGGTTCCAAGACCAAGTCCCTACAGACTGAGTCACTGCCGCACATTTTTTCATCTTAGCATGCCTTGAAGAAGTGCCATGATGTACACACTTATTCATGAGAACACTTGATCCGTGCATAAAAAGCTTTTGAAAACGGTTTGCATTCTTTTCAGTTGAGAAATCAGAGGGGAATGTTGTTGGAGGATTATCACCGCTAAAATGATTTCTCAGGATGAGTATGAGCTTTGAAAATATTTCCCCTTGAGGCGAATAAAAGGCGAACGCTCACCATTCTTTATTTATTTTCTCCTCTCACTTCTCTCTTTTGTCAGGGCCCTCCACTGCTTTGCATTTAAATCACTCCAAATCGTGAAATCGCTTCCACCCATTCCTCATGTTTATGAAAACAGAAGTTTCCAAGAGCCTGCAATGAATTTATATTTGGTACGAGCTACGTAGTGCATCTAACTCCCCTGGCAATGTGCCCCTCCACAAGACCCCCACCCCCCGTTTCCACAGAGCCGACTGATTGATTTGCTCTTTAATGGCTTCCTGTGTTGGGCATGGTTTAAGACGAGCAACATCTGTAAGGGTGGATTGGGCATGCTGGGTCTGTTTTGCTCTGCTACGCTCATCTGTGGTGTAGTAAAGTGAGGTATCTGCCTTTTCTGTGGTTAAGGAGAATGACGTGCTCCATTATAAAAAGAACTGACTTCAATGAGAAATGAGCGTTGGGTCCCAGCGGTCGCTGGTCGCTGAGCGGATTACATTGCCTCAGGGGATGAGGTTCAGTGTCTGATGTTGATAACTGAGGAGGGGGAACACTAGTAGCTGGCCTGTGAGTGATAAAGTTAAACTGAGTGTTAATGTCAAGAGCAGTTTGTGTTTGAAGAGCCACTTCTATGAGTTCCCACACAAGCTGAGGTTCAGCTTTGGGTTGTACAGTGGACTTCTGCATACGCTTTGCATGCTTTACGTGCAAAAGGTCACCACTATGAAACAGTGCTAAATCAGAATCTGTTTTCTTTCCAAGTAGGTTTTCACATTTAAGGAATTTTCCTTGGTGTATAATGATGCAGACATAAAAACAGTAAGATCAATTCAAATGTAAAAATAAGAGGGAGAGGATACAAATCTGTAACTCTGGGGGCCCGGGGTCTTTTTTATGAGGCCAAGAGCTTTCAGGAAGAAAGATAAGATCCCAGAAAATAAGTGAAAAGCTTGTGAGTATAGAATCTTTAGAATCACACCACTAAAGCAAATTATGAATTGGAAAAGGACACAAGAGAAAATATATTGACAAATATAATTCAGGAAGTTCAATAAGGGAGGAATCTACGAAATGCTGTAATTGAAGGTATAATTTATATTGCACTTTATATTTCGTAGCTGCTACATTGTACTGCCATGTGGTAAATGCTTATATGCTGCTCATGCTCTTTCTGCATATCATGTATTTATTTTGCTATGTATATAAATGTCATGTTCTTAAATGTTGTATGTGACGGACTACGGATGGAAACTAGCTCAAAGCTCAAATCCGGCATGCTTACGTTTTTAAAGCATTATTTGTTTTAAATGTTCATCAATGTGCACTGTCCCTCTTCAAATAAACGATTAAATGAAAATGAAAAATGAAAAAAGTGATGTTAAATTATATTATCTTAAACAGAAAGACTTCAAATTAGTTTATTTTATCTTTTAAAGGTCTCCTATTATGCTATTTTTAGGCATATATTAAAAAAGAGGAGGGGGAGCTAATGCCTGCTCAGAATTCTACCGGCAAATTCTGCCGTGATTAAACGCCATCATGTTCCAAACCACATCAAGGATTATTTCTGAAACAGTATGGAGCTCAAATGCTTTTTCTCTTGCGGGTTTACCACAAGGTGAGTTCCTTTTTTGATTTGCTTTTTTGATTTCCTGCTTTTTTACACATACTCTCTCCAGTACAGGTTAGCTCTGAGTGTTAGCGATGCTTGCTAATGTTAACAAAGACCATATTACGTCCAAAACACGTTGCGCATTGTTTCTAATAGCAACGTTTCTGATAGTGCCGTGGGTCCACATTTCCGATATTAGGTGATTTATGTCATATCGAACGCAAATCTGGATCAGCTCCGTTGTACCCCCGTTTTTAGAGATTTGGGTACGGAGGAAAAGAGAGAGGGTTTTGTTTTCTGACACTTTGTGAGTTCCCTGACACACCGGGGACACATATTTATGTATAAAAGACATCGAAAAGTGCATTTTGCATGATAGGTCCCCTTTAAATATAAGATTAATTCCCCCTTTAACTTACTTTCCTCTTTTTTGGTATGATATCGGATTTATTTTAATTTGGCTTTGACTATACAATACTGAATATGCAGTATTACACTGTTTGACAATGAAAGATGATTTATTTTTATAATTCTAATTGTTTTTACTGCATTGTTCTGAAACAAGCTTTTGTTTTTGTCTACTTTAGGATTAGCTGACTTTGCTCCAATATTCTCACCAACATTAAGTGTTCCCATTTAAAAAACAAACTCAAACACAAAACTCCCTGTTTGGGCAAACATACTAATCCTGAAATCCATCTTTAGTTCAACCTTCGTCTTAAAATTAGGAGTTAACATCACAAGGCGCTGCTCAACCATGAGGTATTAAGAGGTAAAAGACAAAGCACACCTGCAAAGCTGGAGTTGACATGAAACAAAAAAAAAAAAAAACACACACCCAAAACAAAGCCTCATCCAAAAAGCCACTTCAGAAGCCTTTCTTCATAATCCAGGGATATGGAGCACATCTGAGAAATGGGAAAAGTCCCTCATGAAGCAACAGGCTTCCTGAGAACAAGTTAGCATTTACTTGCATTTGAATTTGATTGAACTAATTATGCCGGGTTGTTGGGATGATAAGCGAGTGTAAACATTTGGGGTAAGAGCGGCCCCTGCAGAGATGAAAACCCTCTACTTTCATCCATATGCAATTAATCAGCATCTGACTCTGCAAACGCAGCAGCTTGCTCCATTGGCTCTCTTATAAGCACTGACTGACACATGAAAGCAGAGGAATTTGCACCCGTTTAGGATATTATACAGTGAGTGAGTCAAATCTGAGCTGATACTGTAGAAAGACCTCAGACGACGGCACACAGCGAGGCTTACTCGTCCTTTGTGAGGGTATCAAGACTTAGGTAACACTACATGTGAAGTGGGCAGGCTTGGAGAGTAACAGAATACAAGTAACAGGGTTGTGTAATCAAGATACAAAAAAAAGTAACTGTTTTCCCATACAAATGCATTAAAAAACGTCAGTTTACTGTTAGATAAAAAAAAAAATGCACATTACAAGCAGGATTACAATGTTACTAAAAAACAAAAAAAAGAGCATATATTGTGTTGATTGTATTGCTTCAATGCAAGCTGTACTGTTCTGTAGGCTAATACTTTAAGAGTGAATCTATACAAATCCCGCCAAATTTTGCTAAAATAAAATGGAGCATCGTTGGATTCCATTTAGCTTGTCTATTTCTGAAGAGGTTGTACAATAGCAGAGGTGGGAGAAGAACCCAGATCTTGTACTTGAGTAAAAGTACAGATTATGCAAATTGGCCCATTTCAGAATCTATATATTATATATTTTGATTATTTATGTATTGATGTGTTTATGAAGCTGGTAAAGGTGGAAGTGATTTTAATTATTTAATTAATTGCAAGGTTGCTTGTGAATGTAATCCCGGGGTAAACTCCTATTTAAATGTTGATTATATTGTTTATCATTAATCTATATCTGCACATAAACTTAAGGTACTGCATATAATGTAGTGGAGTAAAAGCACAAGTTCCTTAAAATTGTTCTTATATTAAGAACAGGACTTGAGTAAATGTAGGCTACTTTGTTACTTAAAGGTGGGGTAGGTAATTTTGGAGAAACCAGCTCGAGTGCGCTAGAATTTGAAAATACACAACCGGAAAAAATCTGCCACTTCCTTACAGAGCCCCTCCTCCAACACACACGAACGCGCACATGACCAATGAGGGCACGAGATAAGTTTGTGCACAGATGGAAGGCTGACAGGCAGGTAGGCCATCCAGTTATTTTAGCCGGGCCGGCTAAAATGATTGGTCGTGCTTTTTACAGTACTACGGCTTCCACAGATGACATTTTTTTATGGATTTTTTGTCAAAGCACTTAAGATATTCATTGCCATCAGGATGTTAAGAGCATTCCATGGAATATAACAAAAAGTGTATCTCGAGCCGGTTTCTCAAACTTACCTACCCCACCTTTAACACCGCGGTACAATACCGAGGTTCCATTCTGCCAAGCCCCCAGGAAGTGCGCCGGACTCTGTGCCCAACATTCGTTGTGTCCAAACGGCGGTACTGCAACTTCCGTATCAGTCCGTGACATCACCCGGCCCAAAACAACTTTTTCCCATTGACTAACATGGGGAAAGAGACGTCTGTAAATCGGTGGATAATTTTTTTGTTAACTAAGTAAACTACCCAGTATTAAATATTGTATAGCCCTTATTAGAATCATTAGGTCCTTAAAGTTGTAAAATGCACTAAAAGCGGAATCTAGATTTATTTTCTCTCTCCATTCATTCTAATGACCCGAGAGTGGGAGCTCGGGGGGCGGGGCTTAAGGGGCGCATGCTCTGTGAGCGCACATACGGGTTCTTCTGGTTCTTCTGCTCTGGCAGCCAGGCATGACGGGTAATCTGTGACGTTTCGCTCTCTCAAAAGTTGGGCCATTTTGACTTATATCCCATTCCTTTGATATAAATCTGTTCCAAAATCTGAAAATCGGCGTGTAACCTTAAGAATTGTCACTACCGAACACATATTATCTTCAATTAAGTAAACTTTTCGGGGTTTTATGCAAAGTATTAGGTTTGTATGTGTGTAAACCTCTTCAAAAAGGTGTCTGCTAGCCATGTACTTGCTAGCATTATTTAGTTATGCTCAATTTTAGCTAGAATTGTCACTACCGAAACAGTCACTACCGAAACAGTCACTACCGAAACATATGGTTACGTTTTGGTAATTGACATGAACGTTTCGGTAGTGACAAAATGGAATGGTAAGCAAATCCCACCATTTTGAAATAAATGTGTTTTAAAGTCTGAAAATCAGTGTGTTACTTTAAAGGTCTCTTATTATACTATTGTTAGGCATATATTATAGGTCTCAGAATATAAAAAAACATGTCTATGAAGTGTTTTGCTCAAAATACCAAACAGATCGCCCATTCTAGACTCATTCCCCTCTATTTCAGCCTGTTACTAAAGTGCTGATTCTGGGTCAGTAGCTTCAAACACTCACACTTCAACATAAGGCATGTTATGAGTTAAGATTAAGCAATAAGGTTGAGGGAATATGATACAACCTTGAGAACAAAATACTGTGGTCACTACCGAAACACTGGATGTTTTGTAAAAAATTAAGTATATTGAGTTATCAACTAAAATGATATGATTCTGATTGGTTTAATGTATATTCAATTCAATTTCAACAATCATCAACTCTGGAATCAATATGATCAGTATTATGCATTTTACAAAGAAAGTTTGCATTGTGATTTTTATGAATTGTATAAATTGAACTTTGAAATTTGAATAAAAATTCCCTTATATTAATTTAATTTTGAAAACCCTCAAGAAATATTTGTTAAAATACTATTTAGAGACGGGAAGGTAAAACAATCTTAAGAGGATAATATAATACTTTTTTACTACAGTGTATGTACTATGTTTTGGTAGTGACCATTTTTGGTAGAGGAAGAACATTCCAATACAGTCTGAAAATACGATATAAAAATGTACGGTTCTTTTACTAGATAATGTGTAATTTAGATATGGTACAAAATATATATGGACAAAGTTTTGGGAAAAAAACATTTCAAAACATTTCCAACCTGACTTTGGTCCAATTTGGTAGAATGGCCCATATAGCCTGTGTTGTATATTTATACACACAAATGAACAACCTTGTGTTTTTTCAAAAAACAAATAACAAGTTGACCCACATTTTGATGTCAGAGCACAGGACAGGAGAATGCTGGGCACAACATAAAGCTCAACAGTGAAGCTGGCAATGCTGAACAAAACCATCTAGAGTTATAATATTTATTCAGCTGAAAAAGTCAAAGCTCTACGAAAATGTACACCTTTCCTTCAAGTATTCCTTCAAGTACTTATTCCTTCAAGTACCGCTAGCTGCTAGCTGCTAGCTGCTAACTGCCGCGGCCGCCTCGTTAATATCAAATCCATCATAACAATCCAGTACCATGCTGTCATGAACGTGCGGTGCTGTTAGGTGTACGCAAATTGACGTGCTTGATGTGAACGAGCCTTTTGGGGGGCATGGTTAAAGTTGCGCATGCTCTACAGTATGAGCGCACATACGGGTACTTCTCAGGCATGACGGGTAATCTGTGATGTTTCGCTCTCTCAAAAGTTGGGCCATTTTGTCTTCATGCGCCAATGAGCAGCTCTCATAGGAATGAATGAGGCCCCGCCTCCCACGCTGTATCCAGTTCTTATTATACATCCATGGTCGTGGGTTGTAGCTGTTAGCATCCTTTCCGGTCATTTATGAACCTATACACCATGTACAGCTAATCCCTGCTACCAAGTGTTCAAAATAATATTGCTTTAAAAATCTAAACAAAATTAACTGCCATGCCAACAATACACATAAATGGCTCCTACATGTGTTCGTTTGTTTCATTTTCTATGGGCAATTGTAACAGAATACATTTCTAAAGTAACCCCTTCTAACCCTGAAAGTGGGTTCACGAGTGTTTTTTCATGGTCGTAAAGAATATTAATGTATTTTTATGCGAAAGAAAATCACGTCCCAGGAGTCCCCGAGGCATGACAGAGCAGCAACAACAGTCAGTGTCTGCAGGAGCGTTGCACAACAGCTAGTTAGAAGGCCGTGTCCACATGCGGCAAGAAACATCAAAGCCTTCCAAGTCCGGCACACCAGGTTATTTCAATTAGTCTCCAACAAGAACCCTTCTTTTTCCCCAGCTGGACCCCCACCTATCACTCCCAGAGATCAGCCACAGAGGACCCTGTCACCCTGTTTCCTTTTACACCCGCCAACGGCTTTGTTTTGGAAAAAGGAGAATTGAGTCAGGTTCAAAGTGGAGGAGAAGACCGCGGAGTAACATGAGATGGCGGTCGGTCCGACGGGGCATGAGGCTGTGCCAGATGATACATGCCTCCTGGTTTGAAATGGGGATCATTCTTTATGTCTAGGGCAATTTTTACAGAACATTGTCTAACTGTTTGTCTTAAAAAAAAAAACCATTTTCCTATTGCAGAGTGAATTCATAAACTCAGTTTCCTATCCTGATTAATCCTGTTATCCATTTCTGTAATATTTCATACTTCAGTCGGAAACTCGTCCTGTCATGCCTGCACCTATGTTTTGGAATTTACTGGAGATAGACAAGTCTTAATATCAATGACTCTCATCTGGCACTCGCAAGGTTGCTATCATAGACCAGAAACGACAGGTGTTCAATTTAAAATCATTTTGGCAGTTGATATGTACACATTAATACGTGGTTTGGGAAATGTAAAGTCATACGGTCTGAGTAGCCTTTCAGTTATGATTTCCCATTGTTTGTGTTGTTCCCACTGTCATTGCCATACAAACTTAACAGCAGTGCAGCAGTCATTTTGTTTATTTAGGACAGGGTCTATCCCAAGCCAACAGGAAGTGCGCCAGCCACTGAAGCAAATTGTCCTAATGGCCAAACAGTGGTACTACACTTCCGTGCTAATCCGTGACGTAATTTTGACCCAAAAGTACCTTTTCTTGTTGATTTACATTGGGAAGAAACGTCTGTAAATCAGCGGGGTTTTTTTTTAGCTAAATAAACTACCCAGTCAGAACAATTTTAAGGCTGTCATTTAAATCATTCATTTTTTTAAAGTTGTAAAATGCACTAAAAGCTGAAACCAGAGTTATTTTCCCTCTCCATCCATTTAACTAATTAAAGAGAGGGAGATCGGAGGAAGGCTTCAGGAGAATTTAGACACACCAAGCCGATTTTGGCCGTCGATAGATGTCAGGCCGACGATGAGTGTCCTGTCGCCCTACTCAGATTAGTGTGTCCTGCACCTTCGTGTCTTTTCGGCCGTGCCAACACCTTTTTGGCCGATTGGCCAAAGGCTGTCGGTCAAATGAATCACTCTGATTGGCTGTTCAGCTAGCGAATCAGAGCATGAGAAGCGAAACGGAAGAGAGGGACCCAAACAAACTATTAAGAAGGCAAATCTGAGATTTCATTTAACTCCAGCTCTCGACACAGGTTCGGGAAAGCCCCATGAGCTTCTCGTTGTAGAGTGAAAATGGAACGCACACGCTATTTGTTGTTTGTTTATATCACGCAGTCTGTTCTTCTTCTCTCGGTGTATCACGCAGTCTGTCTTCCGGTTGTTGCCTCCTTTGAATGACGAATACACACTACCGCCGCCTGCTGGTAAGGAGAGTTATTGCCACTCACGCATGCGCAGTTCGTACGTGCAACTTGGCCGTCGGCTGAAGTCTTTGCGGTCTGTTCCAGTGCGACTGTTGGCCAAGACGCAGGAGACGTGAGGCGACACAACAGTCGGGTCCGTCTGTGTGTGTTCTTTGGTGTCAGCTTGGTGTGTCCCTACCATAGACTGTATATATAAAGGTCCCTACCTTTAGGGAAAAAAGTTCCAGATGATCCGGGTACTTTTTAAAAATACAGTCACTCCATTTTGGGTTTCATGCGCCACTGAGCAACTCTTATAGGACTGAATGGTACCTCGTCTCCCACGCTGTATCCAGTTCTCTTTATGCTATACATCCATGGTCTATGCCAACCTGATAGGATAGCTAACCTGTTTAATCCTTATATTATAATTGTTCTTTAACATGGTTCTGGCATACCAACAGTCCTTTATGTCATGCTAAACTGAGCTTTAACTGGAATTGAGGCTTAAACACACGCAAACAGACGGAGAGAGAACACATGACTCGATACATAGCCAGATTGTTAAAGATATAAAACCATGCAGGATTTTATCTCAATTTAATTGATTGATTCCTTCATTAATTTGAATGAAAACATTTATGGAAGAAATTAGTTCAAATGCAGATGAGTAACAGTACAAAGGACATTTAAAAAAGCCAGTGTTGATTTAGTGCAAAAAGGTGACCTTATATATGTATGTAACATTTGTGGATTTTTCTTTCCCAGTCACTCAGCAAAACCCTTAGTTTGACTGAAGGCTCTGAGCCCACACAAAGGCTGCATGAGTTCAAAGTCTTTCAACCAAAGAATGATTAGGTTCGCTTCACATTTGACATGAACATGAACACATCTGGTCCTATTTTAAATGGAACAGGAGAAGGGAGTGTTGATCGTAATGATGATATCTCTGTGTAGTATTTATACAGTTCTCTCCTTAGTGAAGATAGGACGTTCAGTCATGCAGAAACGGGAATATAAAAACAATCATCAGCATTTCCCTCAATCCTCACCCCATGTGTCGTTTACCGCGGCCAGGAGGTTTTCCAAACTAAACAAGAGGGAAAACATGAGGCCAAACAACACGCTGTAAGCATAACAGAGGTTTTTCCCTGACAAGGTCATAAGGTTAAGAAGACCACCTTCCCAACAAATAACATGACAGCATATGATTTCCACAGGATGAGTCCCTGACACGATCGTTGCCAAAGGACACAAAGTTGAATGTGGGGTTGTGTGATCCATAATCCGAAAGAAAAGTTTAACAAGTTTGTTCTTGAGTCTCCTTCCGCTCATCCTTTTTCTCTCTGAAAACAAAAATGAAAGAAGAGTCACTGAAATAGCTTTTACAACTTTGCAATTCAAAAGGAAACACACCACGATTTTCTATTTGGGTATTTCCAAGCTAGTTATCCTCACCTTTCAAAAGTTATTTGGGGGAAATAGCCCTCCAGACTGCATGCCCTGCTGCTCCATGGGAGTAGAATAAGTGACGTAATGGCGAGCACTTGTTGAATCAAAACTGACCGCAGGAAAAATGTATGTTGCATCAAGGCAGGGATCATTTTCAACTCGGTTCTCAATAAAAGCGCTTTATTACTCTTATTAATAGTGTTGTATTAATGGGGCATATAAAACTCTTTGGGGACATTTGCAAAACAGGGACATACATGTAGAGCGGACTGAGAACTGCCATTGTATTTAAACAAATAATGCGTTAGTTGGTTTGTTTAATCACTATTACTTTACAGGTTAACAAGATCATGACAATTATCTTCTGAACTTCACCAAGAAGCATCCCCGAGGAGACCCGTGTGGAGATAAGTATCTACTCAATGGTCGTTTGATTAAAATCACCATCACATTGGACTCAATCTGCATGTCATCCATGGTGTGTCCATTCAAAGAGTTCTTAGCTGTTGTAATAGTTATTTCTCTCTATGCTGATCATGAAGAAAGCTCCGTACCATCACACATTTAAAACGAGAAATGGGGAACAAAATCCACAGTCCTCTATCTCTCTCTACAAAAATGCAAACAACCAGTTAGTGTGTTTAGCGGGTTAATTGTTAACAGACCTTAGATATTTTATGTTTAACGTAAGTTAATGTTTGGAACGAGACATCACGTATTAGACCACGCCAAATGTATGCAGCCTCCTGCAGTGACGTGTTTGTGTGTCATCATGAACGCACAAAGTAAAAGCATTTTATTTTAAATGTATGCACGCCTGGAATTCCTTTTATGTCCAAGTGTTCAACACTAAGGCAAGCAAAACGGTTTCTAACTGTTACCAATATTAAAATAACTTAGAGTTTACCTGCAGCATATCAGCCACTATTTAAAATGCAGTTCATGACAAGGGTGGAGGGGGAAGATGTCCTGACCCCCTCCCTTTGTAATAATAATCCTGTCCAAATGCGACTTTGGCCATAATGATGAACCTACAACATTAAGTACTAATTCAAACGTTTTTTTGCAGCATTTATCCTTTAACATGTATCCACTCTGTGATGATATTGTTCTCTCCCATTGTTTTTGAGAAGTTCTATCATTTTTTTGTTTGATACTATTCTAGCTGTTCCTTGGCATTTGGTGTTTGGAAAGTATGCTAAATGTGCTCGCTCCCTCTATCCGGCTTGAACCCTTCACCAGGTTCAGACAAAGCCCCTCTCTGACTTTCTGATGTGTCATATAGCAGAAGTGGAGTAGACGTGATGGTACACACACACACACACACACACACACATCTTATGGTGTAATGACTTTCTTACTCCTGTGGTGAGCTGCCAGCCGGCCTGTTGAAACCTGCGCAGTAACCCTAGATGTGGAAAGTACCCCTGCGATTCTGAGTCTGAGGTGCAGGAGGCCTCCACTATCTACCTGTCACACACACACACACACACACACACACACACACACACACACACACACACACACACACACACACACACACACACACACACACACACACACACACACACACACACACACACACACACACACACACACACACACACACACACACACACACACACACACACACACACACACACACACACTTGTGAAGTATCACTAACTCTTTCCACCAGACACGCAACCCAGACATGATCTGAAACACAGTAAGACCCCCGCCACTTCCATCCTGCTTTGCTTCTGATGTTGGGAAGACTCAATGTGTCTGCACTTGTTGGTAGGGGAGTGTGTGCGTATGTGTGTTCATGCATGTCTGTGTGACCACTCACAATCAAGGGATGTATACGATTTCTCGTCATGCATTTAGGCTACTGTATGGACAATATGTGTCCTGGCTGTGTGTGTCCCCCCGCTCTGCATGTGTACCGGCATGTCGTGTGTGTGTGAGATCACCTCCCTCACATCTGCGGACCTCTTGACACTCGTTTCTTTTTACACCTGGCCTCCCGTGATCAAGGCTTTAACAGAGGGCAGGTGTGCTCGCTCCTTGCCCTCACAACTTTAAAAACACAGCAGTTTCAACGCCCTCCTGCCCCAAGTGCTGCTGGGAGCGGGAGGTCCCTCTTGACTCCTGACATCCATCTTTTTTCTTCCCCCTGCCAGAGTTATGGAGGGGGGAAAGCCCAATTGAAGTCTATGAGCCCATAAAACAGGCCTTTAATTAGCTCATATACGCCCAGGAGTACTGTTAGCCTCTCGTTTCTCTGGACTGCAGTCATAAGTAGGATCCTTCAGGGCATACAGGTTTATTTGGTTTGATCAGATCCGAAAGAAGAATTATGTGCAACAGTTAAGAGTCTGGGAAATGTTGGATATCAAACAGGCAGGTGGGATTCATTGCTTTTGTGTTTTTGTGACTATTGGGAGGAAATGGGAGGGAAAGAAGACCTCTAGCTATGCACCGGTGTTCACAAGATGAGAAGTGCCTCCCATATCCAACATATAATCTATCTAAGAAGAAGAAAGGTCCAACGCACTCTTCTGGCAAATAGTTAAAAGCCTTTAATCAGATGACTGTTTCATAGTGAACTTCTGAAACATACACCGTGCTTCTACATGTTAGAATAGAGCCGAGTTAACAATCCACACCTAGCAGAACAAACAAGCTTCTTCGAGGTCACCCACTATGAAATAGCCATCATGATTAAAGGCTTTTTTAAATGTTTGCCATATTTCTTCTTTCTTTTAACTTATTTTCCCCACTAAAGAGCACATTCATGCATTTACATATTGTAAATACCGTTACTGGTGTACTGCACTGTAATGTAAGTCTGCATCATGCGGCACCACGTTCAAACACGGGTTAGCTGTTTTTTTAGAAGATGTCACAGGAAAAGCAGTGAATGCGTTAACCGCCTTCGTTTAATAAAAATGCATATATAAAACATCTCAGCGTTCATTTTCAGCAAGACGGAGCAGCCACAATGAGTGGTAGATGAAGAGCTGCGAGCGATATGCTGGACAATTCCAACTTTCAGCAAGGTAACCACCTTCTTTTATTGTACCCTGCTGTTGTGTGGAAAACTACTGCGGTCTTCTTTATGAAAACAACGACTGACCTATAAACAGATCCGCCAGTTGCTCCTCTGTTGTATATTTTCTCCTCTAATGTACTACCCCCCACACCCCACCCCTGCCATTGCCCCAATGAATATTGTTAAATCAGCCTGGACTGACATATTGAGAATTACCACTTTAAAGGGGCCCTGTTGTGCTCATTTTCAGGTTCATATTTGTATTTTGTGCCTCCACTGTGACAACCTTTAATGTAAACTAGGTAATAAAAAATGACACTTTTTATTTTGAAATTGAGCCCAAGAGATTATATCTGCAGCAGCAATGAAGTGTAAAGGACAATTGCTGAAGAGGGCATTATAAATCCTAACACGGATTTAGTATGTGCTTATTTTGGATTTCATATTGAATTTGTTCGCACTAGTAGAGAAATTGAATTGTCTGTGAAGTATATCTTGTGTGAACTCACCTGACTTGTTTCCTGTTGTGCAGGTTGATCATTACTGCCATCGTGACCAGTGCAGAGAGGGAACCGACAGCACCAAGAACAAACCTCACGTTATCATCTGCAAGAGTCATACCAACACAGAATTAGTAACTGCTGTCAGCCATTGACCCTTTCACACAACCCCTTCCTCCTCAAGCCTCAACTAGTAAAGCAGTGATGTTAGAGGTATGATGCTAGAGGGGAAACTGATGAGAAATAAACAGTCACGTTTCCTTTGAGCAAGGAATCTGGCGAAGCTGCTGCACAGTTGCGCGAAGTGCGAACAGTGTTCGACGTTCCCAGGTAAGGTTGGGTGTAGCAGTTTGTAGCTAGGTGTGGCTAACATTTACCATTCATGTTCAGTCTGTTTGATCTAAATAAAGGATTAGGCACAAACTTGCTAGACCAATTGAGGTTTTTCTGGACTTGGTAGCCATGGTGTCGGTCTATGTTAACAGAAACACTAGCTGTGATTATAGTAAATGTAAATATGTACATGTGAAGCTCGATCAGATGTGACCGTTAAATAGCCTCACCTACCCTTGCAGTCAATGGAAATCTAACCATTACTTTTGTGTTGTAAACAGAAAGCATTCACTGTATTTTTCAGAGGTTTGCCTTAATAAAAGTAGTAAAGTACCAATATTTCTTATTGTAATTGTGAACAGACTTTTGCAACCAGCTGTCCCCTGTTGGCTATTAGAGGGAATACACGTTTAAGCTACTTCACCTATGGATTGGAACTTTCCTTGGGTTATTTGCAAGTTCAGTGAATCATTTTCCAATCTATTTGAATATACCTACAGTATACTAAGTCAGGAGTTGTTTTTGTAAGGCAGGCGATTATACAGATATTCTGAGAGAGATCATTATCATAGCACCGTCATCCTCTAACGCATGAGTGCATGGGCATATGTCAAGTGTGGTAGAGAGTTGTCAGGTATGCACTGCAGGTGCTGGTCCTTTAAAATGTCATCAGCCTTGGAACATCAAACACATGGATGCACAGGCACCTTGAAATACACACCCACATGTACACATATTCCCTGAAGTTTTTAAACCAATCAGTTTCTCTACACATGACCAGGCCTTGGATGCAGCAGCACTGGCATCAAACTGCTGGAGGCTAAAGCCTTCGACATCGGTGCTGCACAGAGTATAACTGAACAGGGAGCATGTGGAGGACTGGCGGTCAATCAGGGTTAACATTCAGCTTTTTCCTTTTTTTTCTGCCGGCAAAACCCCAAAGCTATCTCATTACTTCACTGAACTCTCCTGCATTGATCAAATAGTAAAGGGAGCAATAGCACTCAGTTTGGACCATTACACTTCCATTGCGCAGGGATTTACACATGACAGACATCATGGGGCTGGACTGAACAAGTAGAAGGTGATAAGGTGAAAACAGATGGCAGTGTGTATCAATTATCTCTATTAACTGTATTGTTTTTGTATGTATATTATGGAAATTATTCAATTTTAAATGTTATTCCTCCAATTTGCAACAAATTAAAAACCTTGCAAAAATGTAAATTCTGATTTCAAGCCCCTTTGTCTCCTTCCATCTCCCGGGGAATTTTCCCTAACAGACGATACCGATCAGTAATCCAAGACTGTTTTCACAACCAAAGCATGCCCATTGACCCCTTAGCTACATTCTTGTCACATTAAACCTTTCTTAAGATAGAGATGAGTTTTTTGACTGACTTGATATGATCCTAAAATTATTCAGTTGATATTTGTTCTCCCTGGTAACAGTGTTTCTCTTTACCAAGCTACTGTTGTCATCTGATACGTGTTTCTCACCCTGCCTTATTATGATAGTTGGAAGAATTCTTGGAACTTGAACCATGTGTCAAACGTCAAACTTCAGATATCAAATGTTCCAAACTTAACAAGCAATCATTTGCATAAAAACATTCAATAACACAAAGCCGAGGAGTAGCCAACTAAAACATTTATTGTCTCTAAACCTACTTGTTGACTTCAATGATGGTTAGAGATCCATACCAAGATACTCATGTGGGGTATATGAAAATAAAGTTGACACACAGCAGCAACAGCAGCAGCTCTGGAAGAAAAAAGTGTCCTGAGGAATTACACTCAGCTTCAACAGCTAACCTTTCCTGTGGTCTGGGACCTTGAGGCCAGGTGTTTGTGTCTCTGAATGTAAATGTTATTACCAATATCTATATATTAGATATGAATTGTCAGAAATGTATGTAATTAGCAACTGTCTGTCATGGGTGATGGTGCTGAATCACTAAATATGATTTATTTTTAAATGTTTGAAATTACTTAGACATACATTTCATGCTAACATTTTATAAGCAGCGTGTCTGTGTCTTATTAAAACCCTAAAAATGTTCTATAAAACTAAAAACAGTCACTCACAAAAATAGTAGAGTGGAGAATGCTAGAGCGGTCACAGCAGAGACCCAACAAAAAGCAGCTGCATCCAGCGGACTTTGTAGCTACGAATATTTAACCAAACCTTTGTCCTACATTCTGGTTTTCTCTTCAACTCTTCTGATAAGGATAAGTATGTTAAACGCTTTTTTATTATTAAGTTAATGTTGGTGTAATATAAATTATGGGAAACCATCAAAACCCTTAATCATCTTTAAAAAATCACACATCTCATATTCAGAAACTGTGCCCTCAACAAGCCGTTAGGATTTATGAAGGTTGTGATGTCGCAACTGTACACATGGGGGTAGAAAACACAGCTACAGTGCCGTTAAAGTCATGCAAGGCTGCAAAGATGGTGAATGCATGCATAAGACCCTGAAACACTGACCATCCAGAGCAAGGGTACGATTTTTCATGAGGATGCCTTAAAGAGACAGGCACCTAAACGAAACGTATCATACAAACGGTGAAAACATGTATACTTAAAGAGACACTATGAGAAATATAATGTGTTTTTATAAACAGTAAGGCATGTAAACATGTCCTTGTAAAAACCCAAAAACGAGTATGAAATAAAACATAAGCAGGATATTTCACCTTTAATATGATAAAAACTCTTAAAATCGAATATTTATACAAAGCAAATACAGCATGATTTGAATTGTCTAGCGAAAAAATAGCAAAACTAATTCTCTAATAGATTCCAACACAATCAAATGTGTTGAGGACAGTACTGGGCGCATTTGGGGAAGCAGCAGACTTGACACACATAAGCAGCCCCCACCAAAGCACGGAAACAGCCCTCATCAGATAATTGATCTGTGTATAAGCACAAACAATAATCTCGACATAGCTGCACTGTTGTTCACGAGCAGCTATTAGCCTGGAAAAGTGAGTAGACTGAAGTTGTGTAGTCCTTGTTTTTAGGTAGATTTCGACTTTTAAATGGACAACAATAAAATTGCCATCCACTCTACACTAAAATAATAAAGCACATAATCCACCTGAGAGTAAAAGTCAACTTGTGATGAAAGAAAGAATAGGAAATACAGGAAGCGCAGGAAGTGGGGCACGACAGAGATGTCAAAAAGCATGTTTGGTGGGCCTCCCCAGGCAGAGACATTTGTACATTGGCCTCAAAAAGACAGTGAAGTGTAAGCAACGGGACTGGTTTTTAATTCTCAAGCTGCCCATAGCATTTCAACTCTTTTTTCTGCGTAAGCTCCATCTACCAAACATCCCTCCCTGCTTATCTCAGGGGAATCTGAGAAGATAAACACAGGCAGAAAATGGAGTGAGGCTTTGTCTTGCAACCCACGTCACTTTTTCCTGTTAAAAATCGCTTTATCCCTCTCTGGCAGCTGTCACCTTTCCTTTAATCACTTTCTTCACCTCTCTGCAAGAAACTCTATTAATATTATAATGCAATCGAGGTGGAGTGATCCTGTTATTGGCATGCATCTGATACTCAAGATCGTGACAAAGAACAGCCAAGCTAGTAAACTCTTTAACCTTGTACCTTTCAAGTGTGCCATGGCTCTGTTTGTCGTTAGATCAAGGATTTACTAAGAAAACTTCAACCTCACCTCTGCAACACACTTCCCAGCAGAAGACATTAACATTGATCATCACAATACACCACACCTCTGTCAAAGTGTGGTTGAAAAGCACGTTGACAAGTGTGGCAGCAGGTAATAATCCATCTGAAAAAGGTGTGGCTTTCAGTGATGGGAGATTAATTCTAAATAGAAAGGAATTAGTGTCACCTCTGCTGACAGGCGGCATTTCAACAGCGGCTCAAGTGACTCAAAAAGAAGAAGTCAAACTGGATGTGGTGGCATTTGTTCTTGAGCGGCACACCGTTTTCATCTTAGCTATGACTACAATTCTCTGGTCTACACATCATGCCGCAGTGATTCATATAAGGGGAGGAAGAAGAGGAGAAACCCGTCGGGGCGCCTCCTGCTCGGTCTGTATTTAGTATTGTTTACATGGCCAGAGGTCACATTTGGATGGTGGAGGTAACAGCTCATGCAACACCTGCCATTGAGCCCCTCAGGTCATGTTGACAGTTGTTAGCTCTGATTGTTATAATGATAGTGTCAGAGCAAGTGTGATAATTGTCACAGAGCTAAGGCCTCCTTCACACGGGAACGTTTGCGTTTATGCACAGTATGCGTATTCAAAAAAGTCTTCCGTTCACATGCATTCGTTTCATTTAACGTGTCTGTTCAAACGAGACCGCTGGAAACGCTGTAGTACATATGCCGGGACTGTAAGTGGCGCTGTAACTTCCGCCAAAATACACCAAAAGCAGCGAAGAAGAGCAGCCTGGAGCAGCCCCGCAGCAATGTTGCCATGGCTACCCTTCTGTTTAAGCCCCGCGGTGTATTTAGCAACATGTAGTTCATGTAATTCTCCATGTCCACTTGTTGCTGATGGTTGTGGTAGAGGAGCTGTAGATTTTGCACTAATATCTGTAGCATGGTCAGTAGCAGTAGCACTAGCAGTAGCTACTGACAGGAGGAAGTGTGTGTGGCGATTGCTGGTATTCAGCGGGATATAGTCATTTCCTCAGCATATGGATAAATGCAACGGGGAAGTTAACTGAAAGAAACCGAATCTGTGGATATTGCATCGACCGACCAAGAAGCACGTCTCCGTGGAGAGGGCGCTCAGAAAGAGAGATATTCTCTACAAACACCGGGTGAGATCGCTCCTCTGGGACACGCCGGTGTTATGCCGTAGATTGAAGCCTTGCCGTAGATTGAAGCCCTGTTCGCGGGGACGAGCAAAGTGACGTCATCGCCTGTATTGAGCGTTCGCCTAGTTTTCTAAGCGGAAAAACGAAAGATACTATTTACTTTCTCTCTTTTGAATGATATATTTCCCATCAGATTAAACAGCAAACGGCTGAATAAATAATGTGTATACAATTGCGTGGAGGCTCGTTTTAAGGACACTTTTCAGATCTGTCACAATCTTCGTATTGGAACAAACTTCCGTTTTTGAGTCCACTCTGTTATGTTCCTCCTTCCTACAGAACAGACAATGACAGGATAATATGTCATTTGTCAGTATAGTCCTATTTCTTAAAACCTTCTCTGTTGTTTAAGTGTCTGATAACCACGAATAGTAAGCAATGATATAACAGTAATTATATAACATATGTCAGACACTGTGTTATTTTCAATCAAGCCTAAAAGATTATAATGTGTTCAAACTGGCTTCACTCGCTTGAATTGCTCCTTTGAATGTAATGTTCCTCTGTGGTTTCCTACTCAACACATGTTTGTATTGTAATGCCACTCATATTTTATTTTTTATTGTATTTTAAGGTGACATTGAATGCTTTGAAATGTGCCCTAAAATAAAGTGTATTATTGATCTTATATCTGTGCCTATATCACACGATTAATGTTCCTTATTTTGGACTAGGTTAATCCTGGTGTCAATAGGGAAGATCTGCACTGTTCTCTACATAACATGTTCAGCAGAGCAGGTATTTCTCCTGCCAGATTTTGAACCCCCCCTATCATTTTGTCCAGGATGGTCATAGACTCACCAAAATCACACTGGTGTTTGCTGTTCCCCTCTAGTGTGTGCTCACCAAAGCATTTTACTCTGGGCCCAGCAGGTGAAAAACTAAAGAGGGGCTTCCAAATCCGGCAGACCAGGTGTTGTAGCTGCCGGATTTGGAAGCCCCCCTATATCTTTGTCCAGGATGGTCATAGACTCACCAAAATCACACTGGTGTTTGCTGTTCCCCTCTAGTGTGTGCTCGCAAAAGCATTTTACTCTGGGCCCAGCAGGTAAAAAACTAAAGAGGGGCTTCCAAATCCGGCAGAGAATGTGCTGCCAGATATGGCACCCCCCCTACAACTTTGTCCAGGACAGTCACAACTTCACCAAAATCACACTGGTGTTTGCTGTTCCCCTCTAGTTTGTGCTCGCAAAAGCATTTTACTCTGGGCCCAGCAGGTGAAAAACTAAAGAGGGGCTTCCAAATCCGGCAGAGAAGGTGTTGTCGCTGCCGGATTTGGAAGCCCCTCTTTAGTTTTTTACCTGCTGGGCCCAGAGTAAAATGCTTTTGTGAGCACACACTAGAGGGGAACAGCAAACACCAGTGTGATTTTGGTGAGTCTATGACCATCCTGGACAAAATGATAGGGGGGGTTCAAAATCTGGCAGGAGAAATACCTGCTCTGCTGAACATGTTATGTCGAGAACAGTGCAGATCTTCCCTATTGACACCAGGAAAAACCTAGTCTAAAATAAGGAACATTAATAGTGTGATATAGGCACAGATATAAGATCAATAATACACTTTATTTTAGGGCACATTTCAAAGCATTCAATGTCACCTTAAAATACAATAAAAAATAAAATATGAGTGGCATTACAATACAAACATGTGTTGAGTAGGAAACCACAGAGGAACATTACATTCAAAGGAGCAATTCAAGCGAGTGAAGCCAGTTTGAACACATTATAATCTTTTAGGCTTGATTGAAAATAACACAGTGTCTGACATATGTTATATAATTACTGTTATATCATTGCTTACTATTCGTGGTTATCAGACACTTAAACAACAGAGAAGGTTTTAAGAAATAGGACTATACTGACAAATGACATATTATCCTGTCATTGTCTGTTCTGTAGGAAGGAGGAACATAACAGAGTGGACTCAAAAACGGAAGTTTGTTCCAATACGAAGATTGTGACAGATCTGAAAAGTGTCCTTAAAACGAGCCTCCACGCAATTGTATACACATTATTTATTCAGCCGTTTGCTGTTTAATCTGATGGGAAATATATCATTCAAAAGAGAGAAAGTAAATAGTATCTTTCGTTTTTCCGCTTAGAAAACTAGGCGAACGCTCAATACAGGCGATGACGTCACTTTGCTCGTCCCCGCGAACAGGGCTTCAATCTACGGCAAGGCTTCAATCTACGGCATAACACCGGCGTGTCCCAGAGGAGCGATCTCACCCGGTGTTTGTAGAGAATATCTCTCTTTCTGAGCAGGAGCAATGAACAATAATGGCCTGGATTAGGCAGTAAAGACAAGTTTGGTGTATCGCAGAGCGGACTTTTTAATTTTGTTTGTGTTGTTTGGCTGGAAAATTGTCAATATAATGGATCAATGCATGAAATTTGACTCTGTTTATTTTGTTTAAGGAGTATATTGGGCGTTAACAATTCTGGTTTGCCTTTTATAATATTATTTCATTCAAGAACCCCTTGTGCGTTTAATTAACACAGCTATTTTTGATAGTTGCTACAGCAGTGAGCAGGAGAGGTGGGGAGAGGCGGGGAGAGGTGGGGCTATCGTTATTTTTTCAGGAAATATTCGTATAGAGGTGATTACACGGACTCGGTTGACCCCCCAGAGCGTTTCGTTTGCAAATCTATCCACCTTGGGACCCGTTATCGTTTGTGGGGTCAGTTTCTATCGGCCTCATGTAAATAATAGGGCTATACGCACGCGAAACTATGCAGATACAAGCAGTTTTCTCCTCGTGTAAACGGCGCCTTAAACAGTCCAGCTTTGTATATCTGCATGGAACAAAACATAGGGACAGCAGATACACTACGACGGATCCTCTCTAAACTTTCCGATGATTGGTCGCTACAGTAAGGCCATGGAAATAACATCAGCAGGCATGGCTTTATGTCCAAGAATAGAGTTTAGAGATAGGATGATACAGGGTTTTATCTCGGATCAGGATAAGAAAAAGACAATGAGGTAATTGTAGTGAATTTTCATTATCGGGATCCTCATGAATATCCTTACATGAGTGACTTGAAAAAGCCGTCAAGCTTGTTTTCATGAACAATAAAGCCTGATTTATAAAATAAAGGAGATACAATGAAATACAAAAATGTGATACTTTATTTATGATTTACTATTGCCTTATTTAAAATAGTCGTTTTTTCTTCACTTAAAAGGACGTTGATGTAGAAAAATACTATCTGTGATTAAAACTGAACTTGAAGTTACTCTAGTATATGTTTTTCAAATGATAATTGGGAAAATATTCTGAGGCACAATTCATTTAGCCAGGATAATTATGATCTGATTCGGTTGAATACCTATTAGAGGTGTCAGAAAGCATGTCATGAGAGGTAAGCAAAATGACAAAGATCAGGAAAATGAAAAATATTTCTATACAGTGCTCAACTTTAAAATGGTATATGTTTTTGCCTGATGAAGGAGTCAGGATAGATTGTGTCAAGCTGGTTGTTACGTGGTCGTCAACTGATCCCTGATATAACAAGGTAAGGATTAAGAATTGGAGTAAAGCCATGAAGGGATGCCATTATAGATGGATCACAATGGGCTGTATTTCTCTGCCATCTCACACTTCAAAAGCCCAACAATGAAGCCAAAACCAAAGAGATAAATATCTAATTTCCTCCTATTTTGCTGTGTTAATACTTATACATCACGTTTTTTCTTTGAAAATCAGCCTGCTTCACAATACAATGGCACATAAAGAGGTATTCATCTGCAGCCACACTAATAATGAAGTGGGAAATACTGCCACCTAATGGCGTCAGCGGTCCTCCACACCACTACTATTTGAGATTTCACGGTTGTGTTGATGAATGAAACCATTAACAGGACCCAGGTGCTTCCAATTTACAAACAGAAAGCCGAGCCAATCCAGGTTCAGAAGTTTATAGCTTTGTAGCTAATGGTCAGCAGGAGGAACCGAGAGCCGAGTCTATTGAATCTTTACTTTCAAAGAGACTGGATGAGAAGAGGATTGCCAAAGTCCCCCTCGCTTTTCATTAGAGGATTCAGCCAATCATACTCAATATAAAACATGTGGGGAGTTTGTCAGTAATAAAGTATGTAACTTTATTTATGTAGAGCCTTTCTTAAGCAATCGTGGGAAACTGTTTCACAAGTGAATAACAGAACGAAAAACACACTGGTTAGAGATATGCAGACCAAAACAAACTGTGGGAAAAAATAGTTTTGCATATTTTAACCATATTTTTGAAAAATCTTTCCAACATGAAGCCATTAGGTTGCCATCAACTTGTAGAGTTAAAAAAATATTATTATAAAATATGTCATGGTGATCTGTTAGTTTCCCAGACTGTTGGCGAAATATCTGTCTTTGTTTAATATTATGCAAATGTGGACCATTGCTTATACAAAAAAAGTTACAATTACATTTTACTCAAATATCAATGTGTGCTTAATAAGATAAGATAAGATAAGATGGTACTTTATTGATCCCAATACTGTACATAGCTAATAAATGCAATGGTGTCCTGACTCTTAAAGGTCCCATGTCATGCTTTTCTGGTTATTACCCGTCCCCTTGTGTGTTATGAAGGTTTTTCTGCATGTAAACGGTCTGCAGAGTCAAAAACCCTCAAAGTACACCCTGTAGCGAGTAAAACTCTAACACAGAAAAGACCTGTCTATGCTGCCCCAGAACGCCTCGTTGGAGATTTCTCTTTTTCCATTTGTTTCTTCCGGGAACCGCATGACGTCATGCCAGGCCCGGTTCTACGGGGGTGCATAAGGGTGCATTGCACCCTCAGTTGAGTCCTTATGACCCTCATTTTAAAGATGAAAAGTGAAAAAAATAAAAATAAAATGAAAAGTGAAAAATATTACATATATAATAACAATAATAATAATAGTAGTAATAAGAAGAAGAAGAAGAAGAAGAATCTAGTTGAAATAATTTTATTTTAATTGTGGTTAAATAACATTGTCTACTGCATTTATTTGGTCAATTTAAACGGTAAGTAACGTTATTATGTCAGGTGCGCGTGACCTGTGCCGCTGCTCGTTTGTCATCTGCAAGGTGCTTACACAGCACTCAATGATGGACATCAGAAAATTGTTAAAACAACCAGCCCTTATCGCCAGCAGTAACACTGCATCTACTGCAGGTACTGTAATAACAGTTCAGATCATGGGGACATTACGTTACCCGCGTCCACTGTCGTGGACACTAACGTCCTCCCGCCCGACACGCCCACGGAGGCTGTTCACCAGCGGTCCAGTCTGTGCCACAGTGACTCCGGACCGCACAGTTAATATTAACGAACGCACCCGTAGGTAATGTAGCTAATTAAGCTAGACCATCATAGCGGAGCGGCAGAGCCTTATTATACATCCATGAGCAGAGCCGACAGGCAGGAAGACTCGAGCACACAGCTTGCGCTGCATTATAATATATAAAAAAAGAACACCATGCGTGTCATGATGGCACATAACAGCTCGCGGCCGAAGATTACTCCGGGTCCCAGACCCCCCCCATACCCCGAAAATATTTTTATTGCAGATCTACATGAATCACACAAACGACCTATTTTGGATTCAAAACGGCGAATTTCGCCGAAAGGTGACAAGTTTGCATCCCTGAAAATAGTAAAAAGTTAAATAGTGCAATAAGAGTCTATATACAAGTGATTGGAATATGATATATTAGACAAATAATTTCTAAGTAGCAGCCAGATGAATGTTATGGATGTTGTTTCAAAGTTCAGGTGTTTAATAGTCTTATGGCCTATGGCAGGGGTATTCAACTACAATTCAACGAGGTCCAGTTAGAGAAAATCTCCCCATGCAAAGGTCCGGAACATCAAAATGTCTAACTTGCTTTATGAATTAGTGTGATATATATTGAAGTAGCCTGTAGCTTTATCAACGTCTGCATGTAATCAACAACTGACTGCCAATCAAATAAAGAAAGTACAATTCAAAAACAACAATATTTATTGTCAATTAACATTGAACTATACAGATATACAGTAAATACTGTGGATATGTGTAATGTTCCTCTCGGGCTGCATTTAAAAATAAAATAAAGAAATAAATAAAATAGCTTTGTTAACCGTTTCACATCATGACTTAACAGTTTCAGACGATTATAGAACATATCAGTCTTTACACATCATAACAATTGAACAGTTTTAAAGTTTCTCTTTCTTTCCCTCTTATATTGCAGTCCCTCACTCACTTTTTTGTATTGAGTGCGAGAATTGAGCTTGAGCTTGTCCTGCCAGGAGTTTAAATCTGGGCTGAAATGGTGTCAGGGCCATTCTCATACACACATGCAGGTGCTCATTGGTTAGCCTCGGTTAGCCTGCCCTGGAACGATATTTAGTTTTAATTTTGATCCTGGTGGACTGATCATATTGGGCTCTGAGACTGCTTATTTTTTGTGACCTCAGTTCTGACTTGAGAGGGAATGTTTGGTCAAACACTTTGTGTTTTGTCTCATAGTGGCGTTTTGGCACTTTTAATCAGGGTTGGGAGGGTTACTTTGTAAATGTAATCGGTTACTGAATACATGGCTCTGAAAGTAATCCGAATACAGTTAGAGTTACGTGTCTTAAAAAAGTAACGTATTCAGATTACTTTTAGAATACTTTTGGAATACTTTATTTTTCCATAACAGATGGGTATGTTTTGGTGAACAGGAGACACTTATTTTACTGTTTTAATGGCTTATCAAGAGCACAACTCAAACACAACATCTTTGGGTCATTCTGGACAGCTCCCTCTCATCTGCACCCCACATAAAAAACATCACCCGCGGACTGCATTATTTGTACTCTCTTAAACCTTTCCTTAGAATATGTTATGAATTGTCAGGTGTCCTTGGGTGCTTTGAAAGGCGCCCCTAAATAGAATGAATTACCATTATTATTTATTATCTGAAACGACGTAATAACTTTTAAAACGGTTTCCAGTCACTTGCCCCATGCATTCAGCAGCAGCAGGCCATTCACTTTGATTTGATCCCGTTATGAAATGTCATCATTTCGACAATAAAGAAATGCTACATAAACGTTATCTTGCACATTTTATCGAACCATCTCCGTTTCTATATATTTTAAAAGAGATCTCTCTCTCTGATCTGCGTGCGGGGGCGGGGCCTCACAGACATGCTGCAGCGCTGTGCAGTGTGCACACAGTTCTGCTGGTAATGAATATTACATTTTATGAGGAAACTTTTCCACCAATAATTCCAAAAAGTATTCCAAAATGTATTCACCTTCACCGCTTCTCTCCCTGTATCGCGAATTATTCTCTTCACTCACTTTCCTCTCCTCTTCTATCTGCCACTCTCACATCTCTTCTTCTCCCTGTATCGCTCACTCGTCTCTTTCGCCCCCTGTCGGCGGCGGTTAAAATAGAATCGCCCCGTCAAAATTGAAATCCCCTATTAATGTATTGATTATAGGTCCGGGTCCGTATAGGTCGGCGTCTGGGTCCGGATCCGGACCGCGGTCCGCCTGTTGCCGACCCCTGGCCTATGGGATGAAGCTGTCCCTGAGTCTAGTGGTTTTAGTCCGGATGCTGCGGTACCGCCTGCCAGACGACAGCAGACAGAACAGTTTGTGGCTGGGGTGATGGGGGTCTTTTATAATCCTGAGGGCTTTCTTTAAGGTTAACCTGGTATTTTTACTACATTTATTTTAGTTACTTTACAGATTTGGATTAATGATGTGAAATATAAACAACCCTTAAATCAGACTTTAGTTACACCCGAGTAAAATTCAGTGAAGGTGATTGTCAAGTGCAAACAATCAGGCGAGATATTTGATAGTTGGTGCTTGAGAAGACAAAAAATGTATCTGCAGATCCCTATAAAGCATATTCATTACTCGTTATTCTCTAATTGTTCATCAAAAACTGTATATAATGGCTATTTTGCACATCCCTTTCAAGATTTCAAGATTTTCAAAGGTTTATTGAAATATCATATACACAACTACGGTGTAGTTATGCAATGATGACAAACTTGGGTCATAGGTTCCTCAACAAGAGATCTATCAATATGTGTGTACCTCCACCATTAAACTGTCATATTCTGCATATTTCTTATTCTATCTACATACATCTTATAAGAGTATAATAAATATGTATAATATCGGTTAAAATAAGTGCTTCAACATAGTTAACATTGCAGGAAAGTTGATTGTCAAGTCCCAAAACAAACCATGCAATATATTAAACGTTAAGTACTTTGTCAGGCTTAATATAGATACCCCCAAAGCTTTTTGCTTACATGTATTTAAAAGAAGACCTTAACCTAAAGTATTATTTAATGTTTAAATAAAGCCTAATTAGTTTGTCTGTTTTGCACATCCTCCTATTAATATCTTTGTACATCCGGCACTAAACTGTTTTATTCTAGATACCATTTACAGTATCTTCTTGATATTTTCTATTCTATATTTCTATCATTGACCTTCTACTTTCCTCCTATTTTGTATATGCTCTTAATATTTAAATGTTTTCATAAAATATAACACATTCAAAAGTGCTTTACAAAAATGAAAGACATTAAGAAAAAGGCATTTTAAACAGTCATTAAAAAGCAACACAATCTACCTGCATTGCAATTACTCTAAACGTGTAATAACGTGCTTTAACCAGTAGGAGGTGCGGGTTAAAAAGCTGTCAAGTTTACAGTGTTAACAAAATAAAATATACTGCTGTTTCGGGTTTAGTTTACGACGGATATATTCTGTTATTGTTTTGATATTTGTAACACAAAACGATAGCAAAACCCCACAGCAACACAGAAAAGATGGTCTTAACATGACCCAGCGGTCTAGTAGTTAATAAAAAACATATCAAAACAAAATATTACTACTAACTTTATTGTGAAATTAAAACAGAACGGTAAAAGAATAGTTTCCGGTCTATTCTGAGGCCCAATCTCTGTAGATAAATAAAGAACTACGACAGATGTGTAATATTTAATGCAGCCGAACCATTTATTACAATGCATTCATGTGATGACTTTCAAAGAGTAAAGCAAGCACTGCTGAATAAAGTATGATTTTATCTTTTACGAAACGTTTTTTTTTATATGGAATGCAGTTGGAGGTCAACCAATCACAGAGCTTGAGAACTAATCAAAACAAAGCACATGGTGTAGTCCTAAACGATAGCTGAGGATTCTGGGTAGTGTAGTGTCTTCTGCCATCCTAAACTCCGAAAAAATATTTGTTTCTCCGAATCGAAGGGGAAAAATACAAAAGCATTGCACACAATTTAAACCAATCAATGTTGTGTAATTAACAAGGATAATCTGGTGTTTTTGAGTTGATGAGTAGTGCAGATATCACTGTAAAATCAATCGACAGTAAGGAGAATAGTTACTTCCGGGTGTAAAATCCTCCGTTATCCAATGGGAATGGATGCTCACATTGCCTTTAAACAGCCGCCGTCATAAACGGATGCGGTGCTTCCCTGAGCGTCAAATACCGCCGCCGATGGGAATACATTGCAATCAGTTGAAAGCTCTTTGCGTCCGTTTATGAAGCTGAAGGAGCCTCGGCGCGTCCCAACTGCACGCCACGGGACCCTGACCAAGCGTCGCTCCTGGACGTTTAGGGAGTGAGAGTGTGTTGCCCTGGTTGGTAATAGACGAGTTGGGATCGCGGAGAAATGCTCTCCGCAGACCCATTCTCACAGCGTTTATAAACCTTTTTCTTACTCAATATCAAGCCACACTTATTGTTTTTACTTCGGCTGTGAGTGTTTGTGTGTGCTCAGGATGAGTTTTGCGCTGTCTCGCTGTATCGCTGACCCGGAAACCACACCAGTAAGCCAGCTCACGGAGCAGCGAGCCTCGCAACGTCCCGACCAATCAGAGCACACTGGGCTCACAGGGAGGGGGGGCCAGGAGCTCCAACAAGCCGTTTAGGACAGAGAGTGAATACCGGTGAATACACATACTTTACAGAGATGCTGTATGAGAAACCAATGTGAGTTTGGAAAATTGCACAATATAAATCTATTTTAGTATACCTCAACAATGGAATTATGATCAGTAGAAATGGCCATGACATGGGACCTTTAAAACTCTGTCAAAGAATCAGTTAACGCACCACATCAGAGAGTCATATTGATGGTGTACTTCATAAGTGTTCAAAAATGATTGCTCCCACACATTACAGTTCATACAACATGTTTATTTAACTGGCTATAGATGAGAGCAACCCATCCGGGTACTTTCCCTCTATGTTAGGCCCCGCCCCTTTATGGGTGAAAACAGTTGCTGTCATTGGACTGACTGGGTCCCTTTGATTATGATCTCCGTGCTCTCTGTGGATGGCCTGATGCCACAGAGATGACCTTTTATCGTCCTTTTCTCTAAGTAAAGGTATACAAAAATGTGAACTCTGGATCTTTTGTTGTTTGTTGGCAATACAAGACACAGCAGCTTTAAGGCATTATAAAACAATTGTTTCCGCTTGGCGCCAATTCTTAGGCGCCGTTTACACGAGGAGAAAACTGCTTGTATCTGCATAGTTTCGCGTGCGTATAGCCCTATTATTTACACGAGGCCGATAGAAACTGACCCCACAAACGATAACGGGTCCCAAGGTGGATAGATTTGCAAACGAAACGCTCTGGGGGGTCAACAAGTCCGTGTAATCACCTCTATACGAATATTTCCTGAAAAAATAGCGTAAGCCCCACCTCTCCCCACCTCTCCTGCTCACTGCTGTAGCAACTATCAAGAATAGCTGTGTTAATTAAACGCACAAGGGGTTCTTGAATGAAATAATATTATAAAAGGCAAACCAGAATTGTTAACGCCCAATATACTCCTTAAACAAAATAAACAGAGTCAGATTTCATGCATTGATCCATTATATTGACAAAGGTGCGATCTCACCCGGTGTTTGTAGAGAATATCTCTCTTTCTGAGCCGTCCTCTCCACAGAGACGTGCTTCTTGGTCGGTCGATGCAATATCCACAGATTCGGTTTCTTTCAGTTAACTTCCCCGTTGCATTTATCCATATGCTGAGGAAATTACTATATCCCGCTGAATACCAGCAATCGCCACACACTTCCTCCTGTCAGTAGCTACTGCTAGTGCTACTGCTACTGACCATGCTACAGATATTAGTGCAAAATCTACAGCTCCTCTACCACAACCATCAGCAACAAGTGGACATGGAGAATTACATGAACTACATGTTGCTAAATACACCGCGGCGCTTAAACAGAAGGGTAGCCATGGCAACATTGCAGCGGGGCTGCTCGGGCTGCTCTTCTTCGCGGCTTTTGGTGTATTTTGGCGGAAGTTACAGCGCCACTTACAGTCCCGGCATATGTACTACAGCGTTTCCAGCGGCCTCGTTTGAACAGACACGTTAAATGAAACGAATGCATGTGAACGGAAGACTTTTTTGAATACGCATACTGTGCATAAACGCAAACGGTCCCGTGTGAGCGGGGCCTTAGTTTTAACCCGGACTGTGGGCGGGGCCGTCATTTCGCCAGGCAGTGACGTAGTGCTTCTCTCCTTGTCGTGGATATTTTAACCTCGTCAACACTGTAAAGATGTACAATGAGAGTAATCAATAATAAACTGGTGAAAGCAAACAGAGTTGTCTTGTTGGTTCTTTATACAAGCTTGTAGGTACAGGTCATGCAAAATACAAAGTGGTTTGCAGGAGTGGACATAGGGGCAAATGTGTGTGTGCGATTTAGGCTGCCTTTACACGAGAACGAAACGGGTTGTATCCGCATAGTTTCTCTTGCGTATAGCCCTTTCATTTACACGAGGCCGTAACAAAACGATAGAAACGGACCCCACAAACGATATCGTCTCCTTAGTGGATGTGTCTAGTCTGACTAAGCCCGTGCCTTCATGACCATATCAATTAAACCCCACACAATGACGGCACAGACAAGGAACCAGAGGCATATGAAAAAGCACAGCTGGCCCTCGCCTATGATTCTTGTGTGTGGTACTAGGGTGTATGTACTGCGTGTGTGGTGCTCAGTGACGTGCGGTGAGGTTCATGGCTGGTGAGGCACTGACTCTTTCAGAGTCAGATTTACAAATATTATATTTTGACCTTAATCGAAATATTCGGTTATTTTCAAAAGCTTTTTTAGTCTGATGCTTGGATTCATTTTAAACAGATCGTTCAACAAAAGGATACCCAAAATCTAAATATTGGATTGTTCTTTCTTAGTAATATCCCATTTTCATTACAATGTGGTCTTACCTTGACTTGAAGATGAAGTCCATGCTATCCTTCTGGACAACAATCTCTATTAATTTTTTGTAAAAGTCCTCCTTATCTTCCTGTAGTTTCAAAAGTCTAGTTTGTTGTTTGCGTCTACCGTCTCTGCGTAGAATAACAGTAGCAACAAGAACCTGTGGGCTCACGTGCGCCCCCTTCAGTGCGGCAGAGGTTATGGCTGCCTCCCCTGGTGCTTTTTTCATTGCCGTTGTATGATGAGACCAGCGAGCCTAAATATCATATCTATGTGAAATAAGTTATTTAGAGAATATGGATGGCGAGGATAAATGTAATAAAGGGATCTACAAACATTACATTGGTGACATACAGTGAGATGGTAACAGGCATGCGCTTAGGGCCCGCTTTCCAGCAAGTTTCTGTGGGGTGACGCATTCTGAGGTGAGGCAGAGCTCATCTGTGCCTCACCTTACCCCACAGTAACTGGCTTGAGCGCGCTCACAAAATAAGTGCCCGCGCTAAATTAGTCTCCGTGCTCCAGCCAGTTACTGTGGGCTTACGTGAGGCAGAGCACGTCCCTGCCTCACTTCTCATCGCTCCCCGTAGTTGTAGCGGAGCTCTGCAAATTAGCTGATTTTGACTATAAAAAGCGATTGGAATCATACATAAATCCCACTTACAACACAGATCAGTGGAGACATTTTATTATTATTACTATTTAGTTTTTCTTTAGTTGTTTTTCCGTTACATTGGAGTATGACAGGTGAGGCTCTGCCTCCCCTGCCTCCCCTGCCTCCCCTGACTGCACGTCGCTGGTGGTGCTGGTGGTGACTTGGCACGTCACTTGTCGTCGTCTGTTTCTATCGTCTCTCCTGGCCTGTGACTACGGCTTTGCAGTGGCTGGCGTGGACCCACGTGGCTCTCTTGGCGACCTTGACCGCTGTCTGGGTGACGAGAAGCACCTGGTAGGGACCTTGCCAACGGTTGGATTTCCAGCTCTTTCTCCGGAAGTCCTTGACCAGCACGAAGTCGTCTGGTTGGATACGGTGGAGTGGACCAGTAGCAGGGGTAGGTAGACTTGCCGCTACCTGGCGTCTGATATCTGCTAAATTGGATGACAGGTTAACACAATATGACAACATAGCATCCTCACACAAAGTTGTGGAGGGGAGAGGACATCCTGGCGCCTTGATCCCAATCTGTGGAGGAGCTGCAAAAAGGATCTCAAAAGGGCTGAGTTGACTCTGTGTTTGTTTCCGCATCCTCATGTACATCAGCTTCATGTTAATTAAGGCTTTATCGGCTTCTGGCGTCCATTTAAGGCGATCTGCAGGTTTCAAACCGGTGACATGCGTGATTGTACGGAGTGGCTGTTCGAGCGGAGAATAGTTAGGAATGAATGACCTGCAGTATGAACACATACCCAAAAATGACATAATCTGTCGCTTAGTGACAGGTTTTGGCAGAGCAGCCAATGATGCAATACGCTTATCTGAAAGCGTTTTTCCCTCCCCTGAAATGATGTGACCCAGAAATGTAACTGTCTTCTGTACATATTGAAGTTTAGACAAACTGGCCTTGTGGCCCTCTGCTGCGAGGTGTTTTAACAAGGAAATGGTATCAGCTTCACACTGTTCAGCTGTGGGCGCGCAAATCATGAGGTCATCAACATATTGTATGAGAGCGGTGCCTTTGGAAACTTGTAGAGAGGCCAAACTTGTACACAGTGGGAGATTCGCAGTAGCCTTGACACAAACGTGTGAATGTGTATGGCTTACCATCATATTCAAATGTGAACCAAAATGTACTGTCTTTGTGTACAGGGACACTGAAAAATGCATTTGAGAGGTCTACAACAGGGAAAAATGCTGCAGAGGCTGGAACCTGAGAGAGAATGAGATAAGGATTTGGAACGAGCGGCGCGCGTGCATGTGCGGCTTCATTTACAGCTCGTAAATCCTGCACAAATCTCCATTCGTCAGGGGGTTTGTCACGGATCTTTTTAAACGGAAAAACAGGAGTGCGCACCGTAGAATCATTACACGCAATAATTACCCCTTGTTTAAGCAGGGAGGTAAAAACTGGCCGAATGCCATCAACAGCTTCACGCTTTAATGGGTATTGGGGATGATTTGGGCGGTAGGTAGACTTAGGGGTGATAACAATAGGTTCGGCAGAACGGATTAAACCAACATCATATTTGTGAGCTGCCCAGAGTGTCGGAGGCACATCTTTTAGCGCGGCAGGAAGCTCAGAAATATGAGAGTAACCTGAAAACACAGGCTCCCGTGGCCCGGCCCAGAATTCACACAGTCCTCGCCGATCAAAACAAGAGTACGTAGGGCGTGTATGTTACAGTCAACATCGTACTTAAAAACATCGTGTGACATGGAGTACATGATCTTAGGTGTGTGTGTGGCTGTCCAATCAGTGATATATTCCCAATCTTTAACGAATGGACCCAAATCCCTCCATTTATCAGTGGGGCCCCTTGCTAGTGAAATGTGCGGGACCGCCCCTGGGATTTGATACAGCTTGTGTTGTGTGGGTGTGAGTGTGACAGAAATAGCACTGCGCAGCGAGCTCCAATACATTGTTTTAAGCATGATTTCGTCATTCACACATTCCAACAGAAACTGTTCATCATAGTATTTGCATGTATCATCAGAAATGCTAGCAGTGCAATGTAAATTAGGAGCTTCCATAAACACAGCCAGTGGTGGGACACACTGACGGGCCAAACGCAACAGTTTCTGAGAATCAGGAAATGTAGCAAGCCATTGATACACAAACCACAATTCCTCGTCAAATGAGAGTTTTTGGACCATTGTAGGGGATGGTCGTCTGACTTTTAGACCCTCATTTGTAGAAATTAGGTCAAGGCCAAACCGGAGGATCAGATCTCTGCCCAGTAAATGTATAGGGCAGACAGATGACAGAAGGAAACTGTGTTTGACTGATGTGGGAAATGGATAGCTGTCATCACCGTTATCTCTACACTGGACTGGTACTGAAAACTTCTCCTTTATAGTTACACCTGCCACTCCTATTGAGTGAATAAATCTACCACTTAATTTGCAATCAGGCAAATCTGCCATTTTTACCACAGAATGTGTGGCCCCTGAGTCAACCAAAAACGTAACATCAACACCCATGATGGCTAGAGTAAGTGTGGGAAATTTCTTAAATGCTGCTTCAGTGTCATATTTCAAATATGTACCATCTTTAACCACAGGCATGTGTTCTAATCTATCGATAGCTTGCATGATGTGTGTGTGTGTGTGTGTCATTTCCCTGTTTTGATGCTGCAGGTAGAGGTCCCGTCTCACTTGACCGGACCCTCCTTTCCTCCTCTTCCGCACGTCAGTCTGAAGTTCCCCCTTGCTGTTGATTTCCCCGGTTCTAGTTCCATGCGGCTTTTGGACAGTCATTGACCCAGTGGTCTTTGGATCGGCAGATGAAACAGCTTCCATCTTCCCTTGCTTCTTGGTTGGTTTGGCGGCCTCTGCCCCGTCCTCCATGGGTGTTTTGTCCCTCGCCACCGCGTCCTCTGCCTCTTCCTCTGAAACCTCCTCTGCCTCTTCCTTGTGACCAACCTGTAACAGCTTGGGTCAGTTGGGCTTTTTCTTTTCTTTCACGTCTTTTCTTGTCGTCGTTGACCTTTTCTTCGTTCAGGCGGTGTTGGGAGTGAACGGCATGCCTGCGCATTTCTTCAAGTCTGGCGCCATCCATCACTCCAATGCAGGTTTGTTTTACAGATGTGGAGATGGGGGCTGTGAGACCGTTGAGGAAAACGTTGCTGAGGTGGGTCTCCCACACGCCTGTCTCAGGGGTTGGGTAGCCTTCAGGCCTGGCGATGCCGCTGTTTTCGTTGAACACCTGATGCAGACGATGATAATAGTCATTCACGGTCTCTTCTGCAGTTTGTTTGCAGGCGGAGATTTTTGACATGTCAACCTTTGCTGGAAACTTGTTTCTGATGGCTTCGCCGAGTGCGGTGATTGCGTCGCGGTATGGGGCATTGTCATTATGGTCCCATTCTGGTTTCTTCAGACAGAGTTGGCCAGCCAGCAGTGCCGTGAAATGGCTGGCGTGTGTTGGCCCGATTTTTAATGTCAGTAATTTCTTTATCTCAGGCATGGTGGGAGAGAACTGTTGGCAGAAGAGGAGTAGGGCTTTGGCGAATTTATCGCCGTCTTGTTGAATTTCAGGGAGATGTTCCAACATTTCCTTCATTGTCCAGGGGCGGTAAACAACAGCTGGACCCTGTGGTCCCATTGTTTGAATCATGGGAAATGCTTGTTGTACCGTGGAGTCGGGTCCTTCCTCTTCTTCTTCTTCTTCTTCTCCGTGCTGACCTTTTTGTTGGCGGAGCGATTCCTTTCTTGCTGCGTCAGCCAGTCCTTGTTGTTGGTGTGCAGGAGCGTTTGGAGGGGGTACGTATGGAGGAGGGAAAGGGTGTCCTGGGTCGAGGAGAGGGTTCCTCGTGCCTGTAAGAGAAGGATACAGAGAAGTGGATGTCTGGTGGAATGGATTGTGTGGTTTCGGACAACATTTATTTTCCCTCTTTCCTTCACTTTCATCATCCACCTTTATTTTCTTTAACGCTGAGGCTAACTGCCTCCTTTCACGGCATTCTGCTTCATCCTCCCAGTATTTTAAACACTTTCTGTGAGTTTCTATCTTTTCTAACGCTTTTACTTTAATTTTACTCTTCTTTCTCATTCCATCCTCATAATCTTGTAATTTGTCCTTTAGGTCTTTGAAGATCCTCCCTTTGGAAATACGAACATTTCCATCCATATATTTAATTTTGACACTGTTCTCACCATATTTGTCTCTCATGTCATCCACTATGGGCCCTGGGGCCTCAGCCCCCTTACTTTGTTTTGTCCCCATCTCTAGATAAATCTAGATTGGCTTCAAAATCCCTTAAGTGTCGATCAAACACTGCTCACCCGTCGGTGATCTTATATTTGTTTCCACGTACAAATCACAAAACTATTTTTCTTATATTTGCTTCCACGTACAAATCACAAAACTATCGCCGTAACTTTATTTACGTCAGATATTGCTCGTATCCTCTTTTGCGGTTAGCCACCCACTGCAGATGTCATGGAGTTTATTTAACTTTTACTTTTAAACAATTAGAAATTGTACATCTCAGCAGATATTTTAGAGGAATTGAGTTTGTTGGATCTCGTGAAGTCAATCAGTTTCACTCAGGCGCTGGTCCTCTTGTCCCGTAATACTTTCTGTCGAGGTAGAGGAGAATCCGAGGATCCCGGCGGCCAACCACCAGCGTCCCTGGGTGTCCCCGATGGAGCTTTCAGAGATCCCGCTTCTGACACCAAGTCTGTTGTCTGTATTTTAACCTCGTCAACACTGTAAAGATGTACAATGAGACTAATCAATAATAAACTGGTGAAAGCAAACAGAGTTGTCTTGTTGGTTCTTTATACAAGCTTGAAGGTACAGGTCATGCAAAATGCAAAGTGGTTTGCAGGAGTGGACACAGGGGCAAATGTGTGTGTGTGATTTAGAGAGGACTGTTGCTGTGCAAAAGGAAAGAGATAACACCTTCTCCTAACTGTTATCTTACAATGCTCTCATAAGGAACAAGAGCCTCATTGTTCAAATACGACCTTGGCAGGAAGCTACCGTGGGATACAACAGGTTGAGCTGACCAAGCAATTTCTCAGCATAATATCATCATTTGGTTTTACCATATAAAGTAATATAAGAAATTGCCACTACATCCTCTCTTGGTTTTGTTTCATATAACAAACCTGTGATACAGTAGGGCTGCTCTCCTGTCCAGCTCCCATCATCTAGACAGGTGCGCTCCGTTGAGCCGTACAGTGAGAAGCCTTCATCGCAGGTGAAGCTCAGACAGCTGCCCTCCAGGTAATGTGTCCCATTCTTCTTCCCATTCCTAGGTGTGGGAAGCCAGCCACAAGACACCACTAGAAGGAACAATAACACATTAGAAAATAAATATCAAAACTGTATGCTGTCCCAAATAGTAATAATCAAATGTTTTTGAAACGTATGAAAAACAAATACATTCACTTCATTTACAGTATCTTTTTCTTATCTTATGACATTAGTATAGCTGAACACAATCTATTACTGGTGAGGTTAGAGAGTGTAGGCATTTTAAGGTATACCATTATAATTTTTAATTTAAAGCAAGCAATAGCAAAGTTGTATGATACATTTGCATGTTGGCATGTAATACACATGTTGTGCTGTACCTTGCTCCAGGGCTTCCGTAAGGGCCAGATGGCTTTCGTAGGCCCCGAGGGTGGCGTTTCCCATTCTCAGGCTCTGTGTGGTCAGGGTATCATATTTACAGAACTGCGCTCCTTCTCCCAAGCACATCGCCAACATGTCTGCCATCAGAGGGTCATCGGGTGTCTCGGGTAGAGAAAAGGCGGGAACAAAGGCAGTATCATGGCTTGGTGGGAAATAGTATGTATCCATAAGGTACTTTGAGTCATATGTGAAGAGGGAGGACGTCTTTGAAATGTTCCCTGTGGATAAAAGTAACAAAAAACTCAGTTCAGATAAGCATCAATGTTGTCCATGTCCAGCCATCCATCCATCTTCTACCGCTTATCAGAGTCGGGTCGGGGGTAGCAGTTCCTGTATAGGCTTTGATATTTTATGTTGCTTTAAAGTGAACACTGAGCAACTGAGCAAAATGCCGCATTGATATTAATATATACAAGTCTTTCATGCTCACAGCCAGCTCCAAAGGTGAAGATTTCCTCCGGTGTGGCGTCGGCTGGGGAAAGGATCTCTCCTAGTCCGGTCAACAGGTCATCTGAGGGGTCAGAGTTCATGAGACCGAGGAGACCCTGAGTGTGGTTAGTAAACTCTGATGGAAGCAGGACGGTCACTGCCATGGCTCCTTCACGCACCCGAACCTCCACGCCAACTCCAGAGAGGAAGATTACTGTCACATTCTGAAGACTGGGGGTGAACACAAATATTCCTAGAAAAAAAAAAAATAGACATTTTGTTTTTACAAAATAAAATAGAGCATCACATTTTGTTACAACTGGTTATGGTCATTAGTGGAAAATCTCATCTCAAGAAGTGGCATTTCGAAACTTAATTAATACAAAGAAAAAATATTTTTCTGGTACTGTAAGCATGAAATATTTTTTGACAATGTGTTATTTAATGTCAATATTATATGCTGTATATAATATGCCGTGTCTATAATAAATTAAAAACTGCTGTATAATGGCTTTAATAGGGCTTATAGGTGATGAATAAATACAGAGTGATGAATATTCATAATGCCTTATATTTAAAGGTCCCATGTCATGCTTTTCCGGTTATTACCCGTCCCCTTGTGTGTTATCAAGGTTTTTATGCATGTAAACGGTCTGCAGAGTCAAAAACCCTCAAAGTACACCCTGTAGGGAGTAAAACTCTAACACAGAAAAGACCTCCCCAAAACGCCACGTTGGAGATTTCTCATGTTCTTCCTGGGCATCGTGACGTCTGGATACCCAGTAGCCACGCCCAGAGCTATGACGAGATACGGTCATGCGGTACTCGGAACCAAATGGACCAATCCGCGGAGCCGTTACGTTAAGCCCCCGCTGATTGGTCCAAATGGACCAATCCACGGACTTCCTCACACACACACACAGTGCAGGCAGCTCTGCTGATTTCTCCTCCCTGGCTGCAGGCTGATAACAGACAGTTGGGATCACGGCGAAATTCTCTCTGCAGACCCATTCTCACAGCGTTTATCAACCTTTTTCTTACTCAATATCAAGCCACACTTATTGTTTTTACTTCGGCTGTGAGTTTGTGTGTGCTCAGGATGAGTTTGGCTGTGTTTCGCTGTGTATCTAAACAAGGAAACAACACCTCCACGGAGCTCAGCGCGATTCACAACGTCCCGACCAATCAGAGCACTGTGCTCACAGGGAGGGTGGGGGCTGGAGCTTTGGGAGCTACAACGAGCCGTTAAAGGCAGAGAGTGAAATTCAGTGAATACACGTAGTTTACAGAGATGCTGTATGAGAAACCAATGTGAGTTTGGAAAATTGCACAATATAAATCTATTCTAGTATACCTCAACAATGGAATTATGATCAGTGGAAATGGCCATGACATGGGACCTTTAAAACAATAATCATAAACAAAAAGCATTTTATTGGACTTTTAGGGTCAAGTATAATAATACTAAATAATAGCTACCATTCACTCACATTTTTGCAAGGAACTTAGTTAACGTTTATTCCCACAGTTGTCAAATATACAAATATTTAAATGCATAATAATTGGTGGTCATTGATAGCTTTCATGGAAGTTAAATAGCATCTTTGGATCTGTAAGAACACACAAAACATAACATTTATTTTCACTTTACTTAAAGCAAACAATGACCACTTAAAATCAAAAAAGTAACTTAATATCACATTCATATGCATTAGCACAGTGATTATAATGCATTATTTAAAAAAAAAAAACAATAACACCTTTGGGAATTATAATAAACTATGATCCTTGCAAAGTCAGCTAGAGACTAGCAATTATAAGGTATTATGATACTAAATATATTAGTCAATATAATGTTTTATAATTATGTTATAATCATTATGAATATCTTGATTGCTTATAACTGTAACTGTTTAATACAATAGGCAGAGTATAACGCATCATACATATGTTTATAATGCATTATAGGGTCACACAGAAAGTGTAACCATAATAAAGAATGGTATGAAGTTCTCACCGTGTAGGTCCATCCATCTCTGCTCGGTGAAAGGTAGGACCTTTTGGTTCCTCAGCACCTGAAGGTGGCCATCTGCTAGACGCACCTCAATGACATCAGAGGTATTTCCTTTCATAGCCACGGATGACAGCACTGTGGCTTTGGCCGATGTACCTTGGTGGTCAATATAAACGTCACAATATCACAGATGTGCTACTATGTATGTTAGGAAGTATATCACTCGTCACCGGCTTGAGCTTCAATATCAGGATGGTTATGTTGCGAAAATACTGAATGTACTCTTCCAAATATCAGAGGAGCACATGATAACAAAGGCCCTACGTAGCTGTGTACGTAACCGGATGTATGATTACCTAGAAGAGCATCAGGACTGTTTTAGGCATATGATAGCTATGTGACAACGATTAACATGATGATTCAGCCTATAGGGAGATATGACTGTCATGTTTATTGCTTACGCAGGCCTTAGCTAATCTGAACTAAACATTGAATACTGCTTTGAACCGGTATTCTGCCTATTGTGAGTGTAACCCTCTCTTGTATTTAAAGCATGTCAAGGACACTGTTCTGGGAACTATTTGTCCCATGCAGCTATGTATGTGAGTGATGACGACTTCCATTCTTGCAAGGATAATAAATGTATCCTGATATTGAAGCTTAAGCCGGTGACGAGTGATATTTTTTCTAACAATGTACAACATATTCTGTATTACTGTTCATCTCTCTGCATATCAGATAATCTCAATGTTTGATTTTACTGATCTAATGAGGAGAATGTGATCTTCTGCAGTCACTGGGCTCATGGCTGTTGTGTAATGGCTTGGAGAAAATTCTGAAAAATGAAGCCAACTTCTGTTTTTCTTTACCACTTCTGAACCCAAGAGATACTCAGCAAAAACAGGCGGGAACTAAGTTATATTCTGTCATTTGTCAGCGGCAACATGTTTCAATCACACAAGAAATACCTGTCATCACTTGCCTGCAGAAGAAAAGGAGTGTTAAAGATGTGATTGAGCTTTTAACTCTTTTTAAAGAGGCCCTATTATGCTTTTTGGGGATTTCTGGGCTCTGGTTTCAGACAGAGGGTGAAAAGAGCTGCAGCACAGGCAGTATGAGAAAAAGGAGGAAAAAAGACCTTTATGAACATTAAAGCATGGAAACATGTCACAGAAGAGGCACACCATACAATTATGAAACCTTAACATGGGCATAATTGGGCCCCTTTAAGAGGAGTGCAAAGAAAAAAGTCCAAGCAAAAGAAGACAAAAACAAGTAAAATTTAGAGGCAGGTAATCAATCTTGTGACAAAAAAAAAAGAGTCACTCAAATAATAAAAAAAGGATTATCGTTTGTCCTGGAAACATTTTGATCCAAACAAAGCTGCTGCAGTAGTAGCATGTGGTTTAAAGAGTGGACACAGACGGGCCTTTCACATCAAATGTGCACTCACCATTCTTAAATTTCAGCGCCTCTGTTCTGGCCTGAACACTCAGCTCTCTGTCTGGAGAAGACACAAGGTAGTATTCTCCTTTGCCGTTGAAAGTGTAGCCGAGCCCGTCAAACGTTACGAAATGCGGATCCCCGAGGACAACACCTGCGAGGCGACGAGAAAGAAATGACTGATGCGTTTACAACAAATACTCACATAAACATATTTCTTTCACAGTACATCTCTCACATCAGTATGCGGTTTATTGTTGTCTTTATAGTCTCTGGAGAGCAGGAAGTCAATTGTGTGATCTAATATGTTTTCACATTGTAACTCTCAGCCGCAGTCTGTAATTCAGTTATTTTTCCTGAAAGCTCCTCTGGTATTACTCTAGTGTCCATGTGTAGAATACACTGTAGCAAGTGTGTGTCGCACACAGTGGCAATTAAACATAGATACACTTTTTCTTGCTGTCGCGGTGCACTTCTTGCATCAAAAGCTTTACCCAAAATTCAGCAAACTGAAACCAGCAACCCCCTTTATTCATCAAGAAACAGATCCTATATGTTTGACGTTAAGAAATAATATAATATCTATTGAAATATTCCACACTTTCTTCCACGCAGGAGAAAAACGTTATATTTGTAATGCAGACTAAAACAATAAACCACAAGCCTTAAAGGGGAAATAGGAGAATTCCCACATGTTGTTCCAAAGGTCAAGACAGCTCAAAGATGTATGTGAACATGAACAACTCCCTTTTAAATCCTATGTGATCGAAGTATGGAGTGTGGAACTGCTCTATATTCAATAAATGGTTAAAGATGTGATCGATGACACAGCACCGTAGGAAATGGTCTTAGTATATTGGGAAACTTTCTGTTACAACTACAACACAACAATAGCATAAAGCTTGTTTACAAAAAGAGGCTTTTCAGCCCCTTTGCAGTGGCTCCCTCTAGCTTTGAACAAAAATAACATGGAAATATAACAGCTATTTTTATTTTTGTTGCACAATGGACACTTTTTTGAAAGGTTCTCTATTCGTCTCCAAGTTTGAGGTGATACTGTGAAACTGAAATAGTATTAGAATTTGATCAGCTTATTATGCATCACGTCCTTCTACATCTATGTTCTGGCGCCTCACGGTGGTAGCTAATCCTCAATTTCAGACTTCCCGGCCTTGGAAAACTAACCATGATTTTTTTATTTTATTATTTATTCTACTATTTCAACAATTAGACAATTTATACATCCAAGAAACAAACAATATTAGAAGAACTGGGAGGGCAGAAAGCATAGCTTATACAGAAGTAGCCCTCCCGTGAATCATCCAGTTGCAGGATAAAGAAAAAAGATACACACTAAATTCTCTATATATAGAATTTTGTTCATCTGTGTGCGTATTTAATTACGGATTTATAGACTCACACAGATAAATTCAACTCCAAAAAAAAAGAAAAGGCACAAATGAAATAGAGAGTTGAATTCTGCGTATTTAGATTCCTTTGCTTTGCATGCCAACAATAATGGCTTGCTTGATATATTGTGAGAAATCAGCAACCCAAAAAAAAAGGTAATCTTGAAAGACATTTCCAGGACAAGGACACAGCATTTGCTGCTACTTATGTTAAACAGGTAGAAATGTCGATAGACTTTCAAAATGTTTCTTTATTTTCTATGCAACAAACTAGTTTTTGTATACATAGTATAACTCTATAAAACTTTAAAAGCTGTGTTTCAAAAATGTTTTACACCTCCAGACACACTTAATTTGGTGGCAAAGGGGGGACACTAATGGCTCCTTTGTTAATAAAGGTGGCTGACCCTAGTGAAAATAACACATTGTAGTTTCTAATTTAGGCACTGTAGCAAATGTAATTTCAGATTCAAATGAACTTTTTACTGGTTAAGTAGGTCTGTGCTACTGTGCACATATATTGAGTTATAAAAACATGAAATCGACTTGATGTGTCTCACCAGCTTTTGGGGGCTGGTAGCTGCGACAGCCGCTAGAAGGGCGATGGTTGAAGTAGATGTTGCAGTGGTCAGACCACAGGCAGCAGTAGTAGAAACTCATGACATCGTAAAGCCAGTGTGAGTACCCCGGCACCCGTGGGGGCTCCCTGTAGGGAGGCGAGCCCCAGTCGTGAGCCCTGTCCGGGGTGCTGCCCCCGATCGAGTCTCCCGTCAGCACCAGAGCCCCTGTGCTGTCATAGCAGCACTGCTGCCCCGATCCATGCGTAGGACTGGAAAAATTAAAATAAAACCATGTCAAAAAGTTTGTAAAAATGTATCAATTTATTTTACATAAGATAAACACTCCTACCTGGCCTGAATGGCTCTGACACAGTGGACGGAACCTGGGTGATAAGTGCACACACTGCCCCGCTCAATGTCACAACTATAATCAGTCTGAAATAACACAGTGAATAAAAACTGTCTCAGTAATACAATTATCATCAATCTAATATGATTTGCAAATATAAACATTAACATTCAAGAAACAACACTTATTGATCGGTTTTATTTCTGGTTAACAGAAGTCCAATAAAGTATTTTAATGCGGATCACATGTAATGATTGAATACAAAGCAAGTTCCCTAAATGAGTCCTGAGTCTTTGGTTTCTGGGATGACTGAATGACTTCAAATAATTTGTACTATGCAATTGAATCACTGCAGTTCTTTTGTTTACAGTACTTCCTGAAATCCAGGCTAACTCTTCATGCTGACTGGTCACAATGTGGCTGTCATCATATGTATAGTTCTGTTTCGTTTATGAATTTGCTTGCAATATATGCCATTAAAACATAATTTATATTCTGTCTTGTCTGGCTTTTAAAATATTTGACTCTGATGAGCTAACTGGTACTGTGCTTAGAACAAAGAAGTATTTGCTTATTGCATCACACTCATATTTGTGTCTTCTCCACTGTCAGAATGTTAATATTAATTCTAAAACACACTGCTATTAACACCCTTTTGAAAACGCTTAAGTTTAATTAGCACGTTATATATTAAAACATCAACTATACTTGTAAGACAGTGTTATAGGTTCTTGAATTAAGCTTAAGATTGTCATTTAGTTAAGGTACACATATTTTTCTGCCATAGGATACGCTTAATATATTGATTCTTTAAGTGTTGATACTACTACTAGAGTTATTTATACTAATCAACTGAAAAAATATAATTATAAATCTTTAAAAATAAAAAATGTATATTGGTAATATAAAAGTACCGGAGTTGATCAAAGTGCACCAGAGATGGCAAAAGTACACACATCCTTTACTCAAGTAGAAGTACAGATACTCATGTTTAAAAATACCCTGGTAAAAGTAGAAGTACTGACTAAACTTCTTTACTCAAGTAAAAGTAAAGAAGTATGGGCTTCGAAATGTACTTAAGTAAAAAGTACCCATAACTACCAGCTGTTTTAAAGAGTACCTGACCTCCCTTTATATTAATAGAACAATAATGTCATTGTTAGCTAATGAATGTTTCCATGCTGAACAACGGCAACATGACAACGTTTTCATTGGTCCCTCTTCTTTAGAGAAGACCAGGAAATGATGGATACACGGATCGTGTTCAAATCAATACGCACGCAATGACTCTAAATAATAATGATCACGCCACCAAACACACATTCAAACTAAAGGAACGCGCCTGTTTTGAAAATGTAAGAAGTATTAAGTACAGGTATTTGTGTTAAAAATGTACTTAAGTAAAAGTAAAAAGTCGTCAGAAAAATATAAGTAGTGGAGTAAAGTACTGATACAAGAAAAATGTACTTAAGTACAGTGACAAAGTATTTGTACTCCACTACTTCCCACCTCTGAAGTGCACTCACATGAAACCTGCCTGTGTCAGCACGGGCCTGTGCCAGAGTGCAGGGACAGGTAATGAGTTCCTCCAGGAAGTTGGGCAGCTTGTTCTCCAGGACGTCCCACTGCAGACACCGGCTCCTGGCCCAGGCTGCAGACTCATCTCTGAAAGCCTGCTCCAGGTGCCAGGCTAACACATGCCCACCGCTCCAGAGCCCCTCTACATCCCTGCGTATCAACAAACACCATTTTAAGAATATTTGACTTTAATTTTATATTTCAAAGGGAAATAACAGAGTTTAAGCCAGAGCTGAAATTAATTATGTGGTGGTTAATTGGTCTAATAATCTATTTATCATACTGTCAATCAAAAATTGCACAAAATAAATATAATAACACAATTTCAAAAGCCTGGGGTGACAATACTTAAGTTATTTAACAAGTAGAAAAAGCTTAAAATACCATTAGCTTCCTAAGTTTGTTTCTTAAATGTGTCCTTGAGAAATGTTCTATGATCCGCAGGGTCGTGTTGAAAAGAAAGCTTGAGAGAATGAAGGAAATCAGGACAGCCTAAAGTCAGTGGTTACAAATGTTTTAATAGCGTTGATGCCAGTTTAGTGTTTATTTATTTTAAAAGATCATAAGGCGTTGTAAATTAAAGATGAGGGATATGTGTTATGGATACCTTGCTCCATCTGACTTAGAACTAGCAGTGATGCGAATGTTTCCCAACTTCCAGTCGGAGTAGTCCTCTGAGGGCTCGGGGACGAAGCTGAAGGCACCAGTGTTGGGCAGATTCCTTCCGAGGGAGTACAGGTAGCTCAGCTCGGCCTGCAGAGAGGATGATCCGTTCACCCCCGACTCAGTGCTCCTGCTGAACTCTCTGTAACCCCACAGCTCTAGGTTGACCGTCTCTGCACCAATCAAAGAGCTGTTCCATGTCATCTTTAGACATCCAGACACGTTTGGTGTGCCGTAGTACTGCCACTGTGTTGCATTCACCAGGATGACTTCAAAGGCAGGGTCAGCCTTACTGGGGTGGACTAACAGTAAAAACCAGAAAAGATTTAGGGGATCACACAGGTTTGCTCTACCAAGAGTTGTGCAGATTCAACATAAAACATGTCGGACAATGATAAGAAGACACATGAGAAAATAACTGCATTGAGAAGCTACTTTTGCTTCATAAAAAGTATTGATCAAGTGGTTGCATAAATGGTTTGTCCGTTCATCTTTTCACAGTGGAACCACCTTTTCAGAACATTTCTTTCTTTATTTTAAATGCCACCTTATAAGCTTTACCTGAAATGATACATTCAGAGGAGGTATTTCTTAAAATGTTAATTTTAAATAATGTTTCCTGATACTCACTCAGTGCTATGTATAATGGAATTTACATGACACAAATCAAATCACAGGTTCACAAGTCAATTCAGAAGTGGAAAAAATATATATATATATTCCAGAAACACACCTGACAAGAACTCTCCAGATCTGTCAAAATGTATCCCGTCGATTGAGACAGTAAATGGTATCCAACCTGTCTCGTACAATAAAGGAGAGATACAGTAGCCGTGGCCTTCATCATCAATAAATCCTTCTCGTTCAATTTCACCCTTGAACCTTCAAATGAAAAAGGCACATTTGGTTTTATTTGTTTATGGCATGTTACGTTACACAACGTTACTACTCCGCCTTCAATACAATTTGTATTCTGTAAACACTCCGACATTCTAGAGTACTAGAATAACCTTTCAAAATGCTTTCATTCAACATTTAATGACAGTCAATAAATATTATGTCTTTGTCAGGATGAAATTTGCAGCTTTTATTTGTGAGTGGATCACTGAAATAAAGGATAAACCTTTTTTATATATTAGACTTGTATTTATACTGCATTATCTGAAAAATCGAATTTGTTAATCCAAAGTAATTGTCATATTTTTTATGTTTTTTCATCTGCTTTTAAAAACAGGGTTATCATTATTGTAATTATTGTATTTATATTATTATTGATATAAAAATAACCCGTGTGTGCCACTTCTTTAATGAAAGCGAAAATAGGTTTTTGCAAAATAACTAATTTTTGCTTTTTTTACAACTCCAACAAATTACTTATTACACTGAAAAGATATATGATCTTAAATGATATGTTATTTTACAGTAAGCAACGTTTTTTTTTGATTTTCTCAGGATTACTCTGTGCCTTTTCTGAAAAATATTGGAATTCACACACAAATATCAGTAACGAATACTTAATTGGATAGTAAGTAGCCTTGCACAGAACAAAGTCTAATGAAAAACACATGCACTTAGTCAAAAAAACTCTACATATGATCTGTATATAGTGTACATATTTTCACTGTGAGAACCTAATCAGATGATGAGTACTAGATTAAGATCATGAATACGTCAGCCGTGGTTGTAGACACAAACCTGCAGAGAAGTCGCCCACCAGGATGAAGGGCCACGCCGAGGATCCTGAGAGCTCTACCGCCTAGCATGGAGCTGGAGTGAGGCGTCACCTGGAAACACGACTGGTTGTAGTCTGCACAACACTTCAGCAAAGACACACAGGTTGCATGGCAGGAGCATTTCTCCAACACGTCTCCACACTGTCCCCTGCATGTTTGACCTAGTGAAAAACATACAAAACATTTTAAATAAAAACAATGGTGGAGAAAGTATTCAGATTAGTTATTAAGGAAACAATACCACTGTGTAAACAGGCTAAATAAGTCCTGCTATAATTTTACAAAAGAAAAGTACATATGTATCCCATTTGAGTATAAATGATATTGTTGAATTATAATTATGGATGTTATTAATGTGTTCATCACAATGTTGCAGCTGGTGGGCCTATATTTTTAAATAGTACACACACACACATATTTATGTATGAATGTATGTTTGTATGTATGTTAATGGAGTGAATTGAAAATAAATCTGAATATTAAAGGAGAGTTAGTATACGAAATAGAACATCGAAATATTCAGGTTGTTGCATCTAGTTAAAATGCACAATGCAAATAAGTTATAAAACGCCCATTTAATTTAATCTATTCAAAGGGAAAAATAATAAGGGGCGATTTTATATTTGAACAGCAGGTCAGCAGCTATCTCATGTTTATAAATACTTTGAAAAGTTACTTACCAGCTGTTTTAGACGAGAAAAGGAGAAAGATTCCACAGAGAAAAATTGTCTCTTTTAAATGCCCTCTCGTGTGCATGGTAAAGAACAAAATACCACTGCGCGAACACACACATCTGCCCTACACCTCGCTTTGTGGAAAACTACCATTGAGTTGTATCTGAGTATCAAAGGTCATTTAAATAGCAAACAGACTTTCCAATGACAGTTACGAAGCTATAAATTAACAGACGTTGGTCAGTAAAATAAAGGTCTTACACAAACACTATTTACAGTGTATGCTTTACAAAACGCACACTGTCTTGTATATGCAGTTGTTTTCTAAGACATGTTTGCTAGTATTGTAAATGTTGTTAAATCCTGGGATAATTCACGTGTAAATTCACGCGAGACCTTACGGGATTTTAGCATTTCGCGCATGTGCAGTTCATGACACTCCAAATCTCCCAGTAAAGAATGAATGATATGGAGGAGGGGGATTGTCAAATTGAATCAAAAAACAGTTTCTTGTTATGATTAATCCCCCCTGGATAATTTTCGCGACGTTTGGCGTGACAAGCAGCACAGTGGAGGAATAGTATGATATGGGAATGAGGTATTTCTTATTCAACTAGCAAGCTAGCTGACGTTAGCTATAGGCTCACATAGCCAGCAGCATCAGTACTGTAGTTCATAATAGGCTAACAAAACACAGGAAAATGTACTTTCTCTACACAATTATCGCGTCTTTAGCCGTTTTCTTCATTTTGAAATGGTTGAAAAAGAGGAGATATTGCACCGACCTAAGAAGACTTGATGGAAAAACAATTCTCATTACAGGTAAATTAACATGTCTTGTTCATTGCAACGCATCCCTTAGTTATTTCGTTTAGTAGTAGCATGTACTGTATGTGTAGCTCAGTGTGGATTAAATTGCTAATGATTATACCAAACATCCCTGCCTGTTGTTGCCTAATATAATCATAACAACCTGCTTATTTAGTTAATGTTACTGCTGTGCTTCCTTTGTCACACTCCTGCCATTGTATTCCACACATTCATTTTATATTTGTGTCTATTCAAGGTGGGAATTCTGGCATTGGCAAGGAGACTGCCATTGCCTTGGCCATGAGAGGTGCTCGGGTCATCATCGCCTGCAGAGACCCGGACAAGGCTGAGAAGGCTGTGAGGGAGATCAAGTTGAAGAGTCACAGCCTTAACGTCCTCCACATGGAGCTGGATCTGGCCAACCTGAGCTCTGTGAGGGAGTTCTGTAAGAGCTTCTTGCAGAGAGAGAAGAAGCTTGACATCCTGGTCAATAATGCAGGTCAGGCAGTCCACCACAATTCTTAATACAGGACTGATGCCACCAAAGAAAGAGGCACACATGTTATTCTTTAAAGTGATGACTTTGAGTTTGTTTGGTCGCATGTTAGAGTTGACCTGCTAATATTACAGTAAAGATTTGTTGGCTTTTTTCATGCCATGTGTCCAGGCATTAAGGTTGCTGTAGTGTATAGATTGTGCAGCAACAGGAGCTAAAAGCCATTGTTGTGACTTCTTTCTTCACTCTCTGTGGCGCTTCCTCAGGCATGCCCGGTGTCCTTGAGTGGACAGACAACAACTTCAGCATGTGTTTTGGCGTCAACCACTTGGGTCACTTCCTGCTAACCAACCTGCTTCTGCCTCGCCTGAAGGAATGTGCCCCCAGCCGGGTGATCACCCTCACATGCTCCAGCTACAAATACCAGAAACTGGACTTCCAGGACCTCAACTACAACCAGCTGCCCTTCTTCACCTACTGCCGCAGCAAGCTGGCTAACATCTACTTCAGTCAGGAAGTGGCCCGCATCACTGAAGGGAAAGGAGTGACCTCCTATGCTGTGCACCCCGGTAAGAGGGCCTGTTTTGATGCTGCTCTTGTCCTGCACTGGTGTCCAACTCAGTGTTTATTGCATATTCTGTCCACCTGCTTACAAAACAATACAGGTTACTGTCAACGGAAGTTTAATGTAGCACAATGTGATGCTAAATTCATAGATTTTTTATTTTCTGACATATTATAGAAGAAACAAATTATCAATTGTAGTGAAGTTACAGCTTTTTATCTTTTATTAAAATTGAGTATTTTTTTTAACTTTCAGTTTAAAAAAGATAATTGATGTGCATGTGATACATTTATTTACAATCAACATATTTTGACATTTAGGGTTGGGCTATAAAGCACAAAAAAAACCTATTCAAACTGTTTATTAAACATGACTGTACAGTTTACATTAAGATAGCTCTCATTGTTCATATTAGTGTTTGTATCACACCATCTGGTTACAATGGTTGAAAATCAATGAGCAGGGCATCTTCATGACAGTATTGTATTTATTTACAGGAAATGAATGAACCAAAACAGACTTTGCTATATTATTTTATTGATTAAACATTCTCAATTGACTTTATCACAACCCTATCACAAGATATACTTAAAACCTGATTTATAATGACTCATTACTAAGATTTGAATCATATTGCCAGCCCAAAGACAGTCTGTATTCCTGATGCTTAACATTTCTCCTCACATCTGTGTTGCTCCAGGTTTCGTCCAAAGTGGCTGGACATGCCACTACTCCATCCTGTTCCGGATGCTGGTGCAGGTGATCATGTGGATGTTTTTCGTGCCGTGTGAGATCGGAGCTCAGACTGTCATCTACTGTGCTGTGTCAGAAGAAGCAGCCAAACACAGCGGGGGTTACTTCATCGACTGCAGACCAGCTACTCTGCGTCCTTTCGCAAGAGACGCTGCTGTGGCAAAGAAACTGTGGGAGGCCAGTGAGAGACTGGTGAACCTGGCCTGATGGGAAGCTGGGGGACTGATTCTGAGAGATATTTATGTTCACATACTTCTTTTTATTAATTTATTCCATTGATATGTTTGATATGTTTTTCCATTGATATGTTTGATATGTTTTTCCATTGATATGTTTGTGTACAATGCAATTCTCTGTATTCAGGGAGGTTTGTGAGTTCTTTCATAAACAAACGGTTCACCCTGGTCATTGACATGTTTGTGTACAAGGCAGAACAAATCTTGTTCTTTTATGTGCTTGTGAATTTCAAAAGGAACTGTTTTGCACAAATAAAATAAAAACTTATTTTACAGTGTTTTTTCAGTTTCTAGTAAATTGTCATTCAATTAAATGTATGTGATTACAACATTTGATATAGTGAATATTTTACATATAAATTATGAGATTTGGTTTTGACCTAGGTATTTTATTTAGGCATGCATTGATTTAAAAAAAAAATTCTCAGGCATTTCACGTGAAAAGTCACTGTATTATCTGTTAATTTATCCAACACCACCATCTGCTGGTAGGATCATTAATTGTCAGTTTTCAGTTATCTAATTGAAACGTTAGAAAGTCAAACTGAAACCTGATTTACCGCCATTTCTGAACGGAGCCGAGACGCCATTACAGGGTGGAGAATCTTCACTTTAAACACAAACTAGAAGGATACCAATCTGTTATTCAAAAGGGACACTGATTTGGTGAGTCGTGCTGTTAAGGGATCATTGAAATATCTGCGAAAATGGCTGAGAAAACCGCTCTGTTTGAAAGTTTCCTGAGCTGCCATGTGTGTTCAGAGACTTTCAGAGATCCTGTGTCTCTGAGCTGCAACCACAGCTTCTGTTCGAGCTGCCTGCAGAAATTCTGGGAACAAAGTAAGAACAAAAACTGTCCCATTTGTAAAAGAAAGTCCACAACGGACGAACCAGCAGTGAATTTAACTCTGAAGGAGCTGGCTGACTCCTTTGTTGAGAAGCAGAAACAATGTTCACCTGAGACAGAAAAAGGAAAGGAGGAAGAGGAGGTGGTGTGTAGTAAACATCCAGAAGTCCCTTATTGGTTCTGTAAGGATGAAGATAGAGCTGTGTGTCCTGTCTGTGAGTTTTCTCTCCACCAGAGTCACAAGGTGGTTCCTGTAGAACAAGCAGTCATTGAGCTGAAGGACCTGCTGAAATCTGACTTAGAGTCTCTGCAGGACAAGAGGGACAAATACAAACGAGTGGAGGAAACATACAATGAAGTGACTCAAGTGTCCAAGAAGCAGCTGCTGTCCACAGAGAGGCAGATCAGAGCAGAGTTCAACAAGCTCCATCAGTTCCTGAAAGAGGAAGAGGAGTCCAGACTGGCAGCTCTGAGGGAGGAAGAGGAGCAGAAGGGGAAGACTATCAGCAGAGAGATGAAGAGCATTCAGGAGCACATCTCCTCTCTGTCACACAGTATCTCTGCTGTTGAAGAAGAGCTGCAGAAACACAACGGGCCCTTCCTCAGCAGTTATAAAGCCACTCAGAGCAGAGCCAGAGTCCAGAGCTCACTGTCAGACCCACAGCTGCTCTCAGGAGCGCTGACAGATGTGGCCAAACACCTGGGAAACCTGTCCTTCAGAGTCTGGGAGAAGATGAAGGACCAGGTCCACTTCAGTCCTGTCATTCTGGACCCAAACACTGCAAGCCGCTGGCTCTATCTGTCTGATGATCTGACCAGTGTGAGACAAGGAGACAAAGATCAGCAGCTTCCTGATAATCCAGAGAGATTCACTAAGTATGCTGATGTTCTGGGCTCTGAGGGCTTCAGCTCAGGGAAACACAGCTGGGAGGTGGAGGTGGGAGATCATCCTGACTGGCTTGTAGGTTTGACTAAAGAGTCAATTGACAGGAAGGGAGAGATAGTTGCCTCACCAGAATATGGGATCTGGTGTTTAACACATCACAGTGGAAAATACACTAATGTTGATGGTGAGACTGTCAGAGTGAAGAAGAATCTCCAGAGGTTCAGAGTCCAGCTGGACTATGACAGGGGGGAGGTGTCCTTCTACGACCCTGAAGACATGACTCACATCTACGCTCACAGAGACATTTTCACTGAGAAACTCTTCCCATATTTCTGTATTGGAAAAGCTGGTGATGCTAAAACTTGTTGGAACAGAACACCTATTGTGGTGGCTGATAGCCACCCCCTCTGCTACGCGCCGTTCGTTGGATGAGGCTGAAATCTCTATTAAATAAAGAAAGGAATTGAAAACACCGGAATCAAAAGTTATAACAATTATCTGAGTTTACTTCTGGTAGGAAACCAAACACATATACAAGTTATACAGAGTACTCCGGCCTTCAGGTTTGTGATGCGATGCGGATACAAGTATCGGGACCAGCCTTCAACAAACCAAAAAAGCATTTTTACATACAAAACCAACAGTATTCATATCTATATTTTGGGGCGGAGATGTGTTGACTTTTCCCTTCCCCTTTTATTCCAAAGCGAATGAGAGAGTCCGTGAGGAGGAGCTGTCTGAGCTGCTCACCTCCCCCAAGTGTTTTTACTGGCTGGATTCACTTCTGGTCGGGTTCAATAGTTCTGACCAGAACGTGAAATTCCAAAGTTTCACAAGGTCAAAAGTCAACCCTTATCTCCGTCCCGATCTTCACTCCCTTACCTTCCCATGGGAGTTTTTCACATAAACTATTCCTTCTCCGACATTTAAACCTTTGTGCAGATATTTAATGATGTCTTTAACGACCTTAAAAACAACATCTGGTGTAGGGGTGAAAAGTAGAGGTGTGTGTGTGAAACAGGATCCCTGGGTCAGTGAGTTGTAAGAGAGAATATCATTTCTATATATGTGATTACCCAAAACCGTTGTGATTACTTAAAACAGTTCAAACAATACATGTTCACTAAAATACAATTCAAAATAATACATGTTTACTTCAATACAGTGTAGAATCATATCTTTTTACTTCAATCCCTCTTTTGATCTCACCTCACGAGATCAACATATAGCATTTGAAACATTACCACTGTCATTCTCTTCTATTGTGTCCCAACATTTATATAAACCCATCAGAAGCTGGGATGTAGAGCACTTTAAACCTTTAGGAACAGTCCACAACAACAACTTCTTATGACAGTGGAGGGAGAATAAAATATGTCTAAAAAAGTTCGTCCTTGTCAGCTGAGTCATCGTACTCCTCCCCCTCCGACGCATAGGCCAACAAGGGCATCTGGTACGAAGCATTGTTCAGACAAAGTTCCACACCGGCTATATCAACCTGTTTCAGCGGGAAATGGAGTTCCCTGTGCCGTCTTGGTTTGCCGTGTCTTCGTCCCCCCCAGCCCGCTGACGGCGGCTTCTGAGCTGCCTTCTAGAGAGATGTGTCCGGATTGTCCTCCCCCGGCCCGCTGATGGCGGCCTCCGGGTCGATGCTGGAGAGATGTCCCGATCCTCCTCCTCCGGCCCGCTGATGGCGGCTTCCTGGTCGACTGCTGGAGAGATGTCCTCCCGATCCTCCTCCTCTGGTCCGCTGATGGCGCCTCCTGGGTCGACTGCCTTGACGAGAGCCAGATCTGTCCTGATGTCGTCTAGGGTCCTCGCGACGAGGACCAAATATGTCCTGATGTCGTCTAGGGTCCTCGCAGCTGTTTTTCCCGACCGCACACTGGCTCCAGTGGTACCAGTTGTCTCCCTTTCCATCTAGGCGGACGGCATGGGAGGTCCCCTTCAACCAGACGTAATCTGCTGTGTTGGCCTTGTGTTTCTCGGGTCCCCCTTTGGCGTCAGCAACCTGTGTGGAGAAGTCTCATACCAAGCCCTTAAGTTGCTGGAAATATGGTTTTGAACTCATCTCTTCTACTTCTTTAGTGTTTATTGGCGGCACCAACTAAACTGGAGTGTGGACAAGAGACTATGCAGAAAACAATAAACAAAAAATAAAATAAAAAATAAAAAATAAAAAATAAAAAATAGAACAAAAATAAAACAAAAAAAGGAACAAACAAACAAAACAAAAATAACCAAAGCTAGATTATTTTAAATGTATCAATTTCTCTTAAAAGCAACAAACAAAACAAAACAAAAAATAGCCAAAGCTAGTATTTTAAATTGATAAATTTATCTTAAAAACGTAATAATCTCACATACATATTGTCTGATGTATATCCTATCCTTTTCCCCCTTTTTCTGAAATAGAATGCCGTTAACGGTGTTCTTATTTTCAGAAATATCGAGCCTTATACATCAGTTATTTAATATCAGCTATATATTATATATTATTATTACTTATATATCAGGCATTAAATGTCAGCCTTCTTCCATGATTGACCTCGTTTATATTATCTGACTTATGTTGATACGTGTTCGTTTGTATTTATTTAATATACTGGGCAATTATTTTTTAATTCTAAATGTCCTGTGTATTTTCAGAATATTGTAACACTCCCTGTTCGCCACCAGAGGGCAGCAGCTGACCATGAATGAAGTTGTCCCCACTCACTATACTCAGCAACTTTGTCTCCACTGGTGTCAATTATGCTTTTATTTCAATTATTACACAGATTTGATGTAAAAAATCACACAGAGTTTGTTCCCTTATACAGTCTGTCCGGCTCTTTGTACGATGTTTATTACAACAGATAATTGCGGTTTTTAAGCGCACTTCGACACCCCTCTTTAGAGATGCGACGCTTACATGGAGTATAATCCCAAACCACAAAAATCCTTTATCGTCACATTCAGCCTTCCAGACTATGACTTTGTACTGTTTTCACACACATTTTATCTCATACAGTCAGGCAAATTTGTATTGTGCGATGTATATTTCAACAGATAGCGTGACTTCCTGAAGCAAGCTTCTACAACCTCCTCACGGTGATTGCGGCTTCAGGTACGGAGTCGAAAATCAGTCAACAAAATCTCTTTATCGTCACGTTTAATGAGCCTGATTAACCCCACAGCCGTTTTGTGATGAGATTTCGGTCGTTCCAAATAATTAGTTGGAGGTCGCGTCTCTCTCCTCCTCTATCACCCACCATATAACAATTACAGAAATTGTATACATTTAAAGCACCACGAAAGGTAACCGCATTAATCAATCTTATCATGATCTGCGGGGAATTTAACCCATCTGTTTTTTACACCTTTGCAGCCTTTAATTAAAGCACGGCAAGGCAACCGTATTAATCAATGTTATTTTGACTTACGGGGAATTTAACCTATACATCTTTTACAGCCTTGCAGTCTTCGTTTCTTAGTGAGTGAAGGGCCGGGACTGACCTACCCGCCTCTCTCAAACACTATTTTTGCTCTAGGTCCAGGACTGAATACCCGACTCTAAGCACTTCCCCAATATCCCCAACTTGGAATATGTATTGTATTTCCCACCGTGACTAAGAACACTGAGAACGCTGCTGACAACTCTAAATTTTTTAGTATAATCAATCACAGATTTTTGATAGTCAAAACAGGTGTCTGCTCACCTTTTGTATATGGCCATTGGTTTAGTTGTCACCAGTATCTCTGTGTCCTCCCCCTGGACTGGATTCCGTCCCCTGGCTATCGGTGTCCCTTTCTAGAGATCAGCACTCATCACGTCGGCAGGTCACCACTTGTTGGAGCAGAACACCTATTGTGGTGGCTGATAGCCACCCCCTCTGCTACGCGCCGTTCGTTGGATGAGGCTGAAATCTCTATTAAATAAAGAAAGGAATTGAAAACACCGGAATCAAAAGTTATAACAATTATCTGAGTTTACTTCTGGTAGGAAACCAAACACATATACAAGTTATACAGAGTACTCCGGCCTTCAGGTTTGTGATGCGATGCGGATACAAGTATCGGGACCAGCCTTCAACAAACCAAAAAAGCATTTTTACATACAAAACCAACAGTATTCATATCTATATTTTGGGGCGGAGATGTGTTGACTTTTCCCTTCCCCTTTTATTCCAAAGCGAATAAGAGAGTCCGTGAGGAGGAGCTGTCTGAGCTGCTCACCTCCCCCAAGTGTTTTTACTGGCTGGATTCACTTCTGGTCGGGTTCAATAGTTCTGACCAGAATGTGAAATTCCAAAGTTTCACAAGGTCAAAAGTCAACCCTTATCTCCGTCCCGATCTTCACTCCCTTACCTTCCCATGGGAGTTTTTCACATAAACTATTCCTTCTCCGACATTTAAACCTTTGTGCAGATATTTAATGATGTCTTTAACGACCTTAAAAACAACATCTGGTGTAGGGGTGAAAAGTAGAGGTGTGTGTGTGAAACAGCATCCCTGGGTCAGTGAGTTGTAAGAGAGAATATCATTTCTATATATGTGATTACCCAAAACCGTTGTGATTACTTAAAACAGTTCAAACAATACATGTTCACTAAAATACAATTCAAAATAATATATGTTTACTTCAATACAGTGTAGAATCATATCTTTTTACTTCAAACTGCTGATATCAAAATCTGTTTAACCTGTTAGACCCCAAGCCTGTTTTTCAGGTTTCAGGCTCGAAAATGACATGCCCAGAACAAATGACTATAACTTCACTTCTAAAAGGGTTAAATTAATCATCTTTTTTCTCAAAGCAAGGTTACATCTGTGAGATGGATGTAGAAGTGTCAGAATCAATATAGATCTTTCTGTGTCAGAGTGAATTCAGATGGAACATAGTAAAAAAGTGTAAATTCTTACCTCCGCCTAACAAAAAACCATTACTTATAGTGAAAACCACCCTTGAATGATGGGTTAGTAGCCTAAAAGCTTTAGGAATCAAAATTATAACATATAATAAGTACCCTGTATCAAGATTGAGGCAAAACAAGTGAAAATTGACCTTTTTAGAGATATTTAGGGAAAAAAATAAGCTTTGGGCACATTTGGGCACATCTGGTTCCATCAGTGCCATTTGACCTTTTTCAGGTACCAGACTGTAAAAATCATTTTATAACATTGAATCATCACTATAGTTATTCATTCCATAAAAAAAAAATAAAAAAAAATAAAAAAAAATTATTATTGTAAAATTTAACCTGCTAATTATTGTCATGGATTTGACAACTGATGTTGTTTATTTGCTATGTTCTGGCTGCTAGCTCAGTGAGTTCTGGCCGTGCAGTGATGAGACCTATGCCAATGGAATCTGTGGAATCTCAGCTTTCAGATGATGTGTTGTTTGTGCAGAAAGTATAATTATAAATGATAATTTTTGTGAGTTATGAGCAGAAATAGCATTAGTCCGTATTTGCTAAGGGCTCATTGAAAGGCTTCTTGTGGGAATTATTATTATTTTTTTTTATTTTTTTTTCATATAGTCAGTTAGCTGAGTTTCTTCCCGTCAGCTGGGTGTGGAACATTAATAGTTTCATAAATGACACTTCAGAGATCACACTGGTGCTAGCAGATGTAGCATTTTCGGACCCTTCGGAGGGTCCTTGGGGTTTAACAGGCTAACTGAGATTCCTCTGTGATGCTCAGGTAGTGTGGTGAGATCTGAGTGATTATCATTTTAATTAAGTGGTGTTTTTTGTCAGTTAAACATAATTTTTATTATCCCAGAGACTATATTATCCTGATACATTAACATCAGTGTTTGACACATGTTGTGTTTAGTGCAGCTGTGTGTTATTCACCTGTAATCTGTTTATCATGTTTGACTGTTGACCGTCAGACATTTAATACATTATTTCATTTTAATTGAAATAAATCTCCTTCCTTATTCGTGCTGGTTTGACTGTAGAAATTCTTAATAACTTGTGTGGTAGTGTTTATATTGTTTTTCAAGGTTAGATCAGAGGATCACAAAGTTGCAAGAAAATGAAACAAAATGTTCTCTTAGAAATTGTTTGGATTAGTTTAGCAAAAATCAATACAGTTAATCATTAAGTCGATTAATGTTGATATCGTTTGTTGTCAATAAGTATCAGACAATATTTAAATAATAAAAACATAAAAACCTCAAATTTGGGCAACTGTTTGGATTATTTTCTTGATAAATGATTTTAACGATGTACAGTTGTTTAAATTGGTATGGATATGGATTAGAAAGTATAGCTGGCATTAAACTAAACATCATAAACAAGGAGTCTCGTTTAAAATAAAACATATTAAAAATGCTGACAAAGCCCTGACTAAGTCTTTAAGTTGTGGATGTAGAAATTTTTGTCCCATTTTAAAACTAACATTAATCTTGTCTTTATATTTGAATAGCAGCATTTATTTCACCATTATTGAACATTTATCAATGTGTTTGTTACTGCCCATTAGATGTGAATCTCTTGTTCTCTACGTGATCAGGAAGAAACATTAATGGCTTCTGTCCCGAATTACTTACTAAATATCAAAGCTGAAACAGATTCACTTTTCTATTTAAGAAAAAGGCATTTAAAAACAGTCATTAAAAACAACACAATCTACCTGCATTGCAATTACTGTAAACGTGTAATAACGTGGTTTAACCACTAGGTGATGCGGGTTAAAAAACGGTCAAATGTACTGCTGTTTCCGGTTTAGTTTACGACGGATATATTTAGTTATCCACACATATATTGTTTTGATATTTGTAACACAAAAGTGATGGAAAAAACCCACAGCAACACAGAAAATATGGTCTTAACATGACCCAGCGGTCTAGTTAATAAAAAATTATAATATCAAACAAAATATTACTATTAACTTTATTGTGAAATTAAAACAGAACGGTAAAAGAATGGTTTCCGGTCTATTCTGAGGCCCGATCTCTGTAGATAAATAAAGAACTACGACAGATGTGTAATATTTAATGCAGCCGAACCATTTATTACAATGCATGTACTGTATGTGATGACTTTCAAAGAGTAAAGCAAGCACTGCTGAATAAAGTATGATTTGATCTTTTCCGAAACGTTTTCTTTTCATATGGAATACATTCGGAGGTCAACCAATCACAGAGCTTGAGGACTAATCACGGGGTTTGTCGAGCAAAGCGGATGCTGCAGTCCCAAACGATAGCTGAGGATTATGGGTAGTGTAGTGTCTTCAGCCATCCTAAACTCCGATACAACTATTTGTTTTTCAGAATTGAAGGGGAAAAACACAAAAGCATTGTCCACAATTTAAACCAATCAATGTTGTGTAATTAACAAGGATAATCTGGTGTTTTTGAGTTGATGAGTAGTTCAGATATCACTGTAAAATCAATCGACAGTAAGGAGAATACTTACTTCCGGGTGTAAAATTCTCCGTTATCCAATGGGAATGGACGCTCACATTGCCTATAACTGCCGCCGACATGGACGAATGCTGTACTTCCCTGACCCCTGGATTCCACTGGGTCCGTCTGCGTCGCGTTACGGCCGCATTACGGCCGCATTACGGCCGCATTACGGCCGCATTACGGCTGCACTCCGCGGCGTTCGCAAAGATCGCGGCCACTCTAGTCAATGGGTGCTATTCCACCAGACACGCCGCGTTACAGCTCAGAAGCGTCCCAGAAGCGCCTCAGTGCTGGGCTCTGCTCAAAATAGGATGCAAGTCTATTTTCGACGCGACGCAAGGCGTTGCAGAGGCGCCGGTCAGAGCATCCGGCCCATCCCCAAAATAAACTAATTTTGCAGACCCTATCCCTCCGTAGTCTTTCAAGTAGGAGGAGGAATGCCAGCGTTCTCCTCCGGTTTACAGGCACTGTGTAAATTATACATATAGAATAATTATGATGATGAATGCATTTTTTTACCACTGAAATACAGCAACACATCTTTGATTCATGTCGTTTATAACTGGAATATTACAATTATTATTAACTTTGTCTATACTGTACAAAGTAGCCTGTCCAGGAAATATGCCCAAATCAACAAAAACTGCGAGCCGGCAGGCAAGACGCTCCGCTTCTGAAATGCTTCTGAAACGCGCCCGGTAGGGTTTGACGCCGGAGGAGGCAGGACCAAAACCGCGGCGCAGCCATGACGCGACGCAGACGGACCCGGTGGAATCGAGGGGTGAGCGTCAAATACCGCCGCCGATGGGAATACATTGCAATCAGTTGAAAGCTCTTTGCGTCCGTCTATGAAGCTGAAGGAGACTCGGTGCGTCACAACTGCACGCCAAAGGACCCTGACCAAGCGTCGCTATTGGACGATCAGGGAGTGAGACTGTGTTGGTTTGTGTGAAATGCAATTCTCTGTATTCAGGGAGGTTTGTGAGTTCTTTCATAAATAAACGGTTCACTCTCGTCATTGACATGTTTGTGTACAAGTCAGTACAAATCTTGTTCTTTTATGTGCTTGTGAATTTCAAAAGGATCTGTAAAAATAAACGTATTTTACAGTGTTTTTTCAGTTTCTAGGAAATTGTCATTCAATTAAAATGATGTTCGAATGTGTAAGACAATTTTATATAGTGAATATTTTGATTACAAATTATGACATTTGGTTTTGACCTACGTATTTGATGTAGGCATAGGCCTACATTGATTTTTTATTTCAATGTGTATTATTGTGTTTTTTTTACTAGCAACTCTCAGAGATTTCACGTGAAATTCACTGTATTATCTGTTAATTTATCCAACACCACCATCTGCTGGTAGGATAATTAATTGTCAGTTTTCAGTTATCTAATTGAAACGTTAGAAAGTGAAAGTGAAACCTGATTTACCGCCATTTCTGAACGGAGCCGAGACGCCATTACAGGGTGGAGAATCTTCACTTTAAACACAAACTAGAAGGATACCAATCTGTTATTCAAAAGGGACACTGATTTGGTGAGTCGTGCTGTTAAGGGATCATTGAAATATCTGCGAAAATGGCTGAGAAAACCGCTCTTTTTGAAAGTTTCCTGAGCTGCCATGTGTGTTCAGAGACTTTCAGAGATCCTGTGTCTCTGAGCTGCAACCACAGCTTCTGTTCGAGCTGCCTGCAGAAATTCTGGGAACAAAGTAAGAACAAAAACTGTCCCATTTGTAAAAGAAAGTCCACAACGGATGAACCGGCAGTGAATTTAACTCTGAAGGAGCTGGCTGACTCCTTTGTTGAGAAGCAGAAACAATGTTCACCTGAGACAGAAAAAGAAAAGGAGAAAGAGGAGGTGGTGTGTAGTAAACATCCAGAAGTCCCTTATTGGTTCTGTAAGGATGAAGATAGAGCTGTGTGTCCTGTCTGTGAGTTTTCTCTCCACCAGAGTCACAAGGTGGTTCCTGTAGAACAAGCAGTCATTGAGCTGAAGGACCTGCTGAAATCTGACTTAGAGTCTCTGCAGGACAAGAGGGACAAATACAAACGAGTGGAGGAAACATACAATGAAGTGACTCAAGTGTCCAAGAAGCAGCTGCTGTCCACAGAGAGGCAGATCAGAGCAGAGTTCAACAAGCTCCATCAGTTCCTGAAAGAGGAAGAGGAGTCCAGACTGGCAGCTCTGAGGGAGGAAGAGGAGCAGAAGGGGAAGACTATCAGCAGAGAGATGAAGAGCATTCAGGAGCACATCTCCTCTCTGTCACACAGTATCTCTGCTGTTGAAGAAGAGCTGCAGAAACACAACGGGCCCTTCCTCAGCAGTTATAAAGCCACTCAGAGCAGAGCCAGAGTCCAGAGCTCACTGTCAGACCCACAGCTGCTCTCAGGAGCGCTGACAGATGTGGCCAAACACCTGGGCAACCTGTCCTTCAGAGTCTGGGAGAAGATGAAGGACCAGGTCCACTTCAGTCCTGTCATTCTGGACCCAAACACTGCAAGCCGCTGGCTCTATCTGTCTGATGATCTGACCAGTGTGAGACAAGGAGACAAAGATCAGCAGCTTCCTGATAATCCAGAGAGATTCACTAAGTATGCTGATGTTCTGGGCTCTGAGGGCTTCAGCTCAGGGAAACACAGCTGGGAGGTGGAGGTGGGAGATCATCCTCACTGGGTTGTAGGTTTGACTAAAGAGTCAGCTGACAGGAAGGGAAAGACATTTGTCTCACCAGAATATGGAATCTGGTGTTTAAAACATCGCAGTGGAGAATTCACTAATGGTGATGGTGAGACTGTCAGAGTGAAGAAGAATCTCCAGAGGATCAGAGTCCAGCTGGACTATGACAGGGGGGAGGTGTCCTTCTACGACCCTGAAGACATGACTCCCATCTGCACTCACAGAGACACTTTCACTGAGAAACTCTTCCCATGGTTCAGTATTGGAAAAGCTGGTGATGCTAAAACTGCTGATATCAAAATCTGTCAAACTGAGATTCCTCTGAGATGCTCAGGTAGTGTGGTGAGGTCTGAGTGATTATCATTTTTAATTAAGTGGTGTTTTTTGTCAGTTACAAATATTTCCACTTTGTTGTTTAAAGATGTCAATCCTGTAATTTGAAAGTTCAATAACATTCAGAGATTCAGGTTACAGAAATAGATAAGCCCTTTTCTCTTTCAGAGGATAACATAATGTAACACATTCACTTGTTTTATAATATTAAATATATTTTCAAATTCAGAATGACACACTAAAGCATAAATGTAGTTAGAATTAAGAAAATGGTGTTTGTAATGTAAATATGTTGAAAACGGGTTCATTTAAAGCAATCACTTTGTGTCACTTGTTTCTATTAATGTTTCCAGAGATGAGAAATAACCATACTGTACGTTTGATCTTTATGTGTAAATCATTTAAACACAAAGCATTTTCTTTACTTTTTATTTTTGTACTTTCACAATAACTTATTTTTACCCAATTAGTTAATAGCTCTCTCTAAACGGTATTATCTCAAAGACTATCCTGATACATTAACATCAGTGTTTGATACATGTGTTTAGTGCAGCTGTGTGTTATTCACCTATAATCTGTTCATCATGTGTGACTGTTGACCGTCAGACATTTCATATATTATTTCATTTTTGTAATAACTTGTGTGGTAATGTTTATATTTCTCTTCAAGGTTAGATTAGAGGAACACAAAGTTGCAAGAAAACAAACAAAATGTTCTCTTAGAAATAGTTTGGATTAGTTTAGCAAATATCAATAAAGTGAATCATTAAGTCAATAAATGTTGATATCGTTTGTTGTCAATAAGTATCAGACAATATTTAAATAAAAACATCAAAACCTCAAATTTGGGCAAATGTTTGGATTATTTTCTTGATAAATGATTTTAACGATGTACAGTTGTTTAAATTGGTATGGATATGGATTAGAAAGTATAGCTGACAATAAACTAAACATCATAAACAAGGAGTCTCGTTTAAAATAAAACATATTAAAAATGCTGACAAAGCCCTGACTAAGTCTTTAAGTTGTGGATGTAGAAATGTTTGTCCCATTTTAAAACTAACCACTAACATTAATCTTGTCTTTATCTTTGAATAGCAGCATTTACTTCACCATTATTGAACATTTATCAATGTGTTTGTTACTGCCCATTAGATGTGAATCTCTTGTTCTCTACGTGGTCAGGAAGAAACATTAATGGCTTCTGTCCCGAGTTACTTACTAAATATCAAAGCTGAAACAGATTCACTTTTCTATTTAAATGATCATTTTATTGATAACACCTTAACACATTGTCTTGAAGTTATAGAAACACGTGTAAGAGGACAGAGCAATAATCGGAAGAGTCAGGGAACTAGAGGGTTCATATTATTGTACAGAAGAAAGTGGCAAAAAGAGACAATGGGAAAGCAGAAAGAGCCAACTGCAGAGAAATGATCGAGTTAGGATGGAAACAGAGGGAATGGGAGAAAGAGGGAAAGACCCCCGACGAAGAGGTGCCGGCTCCGTGTTGTCTGTGCCACTTGTTCACTGTCTGGAGAAAGAAGATGGCCGAGGTTCAGAGAGAAACAGAGGCTCCAGTTTATCTCAGTAACGCTTCACGTGAAACAAACAGCTGACAGGAAGGCAGCAGAGAGTAGTGATTGTAGTTTATATGTGTATATCACTTTTTTTCATATTAGCTTTAATCATTCCTACAACATCATGATTTATCAAAGTTTTTACATTTATTTAGTTAAAAATGTAAAAAATGTCTGTGATGAAAAGTCTTTTGATACAATGCGATACAAGGGAAAATGATCATGTATCAACATCATGATGTAATCAGAACGGGTGTTTAGGACATAATTGTGCAGCCCTGATCAATCATTAAATTGTGAGCTTCTCCTTGTTCTACAGAGATAAACCCCTTTGTGGTTCTCAGATACGTCAAAAGGCAGCCCTTCTGCACTGACAACACAGAGCCCCATAGGAAAGCATGCAAACTCATTTTCATAACATGCTCATCTTCACGGTCAACATCCTCATGGTGCCACAATCATTAACATCCTGATCAACTTCATGATATCATTTTGAGACAAAAATAGTTATATGCACTTAAAAAGCTGAGAAAATAGACAGAGAAAGGTTGAGTATACCAGCATTCAGGAGAAAATGAGAAACCAAATATAAAACAAAACAGCAAGTGTCCTGTTGACTGTCATGCAAAAAAAATGCCAGCTACGATGCTAACTAGCTAGCTAGCTGCAGTGTTTATTACCGTCTACTACCTCATTTGTGAAACTATTATGGTGATCATCAAGGGTAGTAAACACACTATGAAGAAAAAAATAACAACACCTGTGTACTGTACATGCTGCTATCTCCTTTTTTTGGAAGGGGGTGGGGGAGTCTGGTCAGCACGATCACACATTGAACACCTGCGGGTAACCTTTGAACTTTTACTTTCAGTACAGGGTCAACTTAACACTGTTACTTTATGAGACACGATTTCATAACTACTTATCGGTTGACCTTGATAAAAAAAACATCCTTCCTTTGATAAAAGCTTCATCCCCTAAATAAGGAGCGATGATGGGACAAAATACAATCCTGTATTATATGAGATTTAAAGAGATAGATGGTAATGACCTAAGTGGAAGAGAACGGTGGACACCATAAAACAGCAGAAATAATGTTAAAGACAACTTCAAACAAAGGTTGTAGAGGAAAAAAAGCAGGAAAATAATAATAAATCACACCATGTTGGTCGTTACAAAAAAACAAAACACATGCAGGACGCAAATTGGGTGTACTATCCCTTTCAAAACAGTGTGTTTTACATGGAGTAGTTTCCCTTTAAACAACAACAGACAGTACTTGCACGAATGCATGAGCTGTAAAATAGGAAAAAAAAAACAATACAAATATCCACTTAAAATAAATAAATAAATATTCAAAATAAATAGAAACCTGAGGACTATTCACCAAAGCGACTGCCCGGTCTCTTTTATATCTTGGTCTGACCAATAGGAGCGAGACAAACGTGAAGGCAGCCAATGGTGGACAAGCGAAGTACAGAGGAGCTGATCGCAAGAAAGAAACCCAACAAAAACGGTTTTCAGTGCTGCAAACTCAATCGGATAAATCCTGCCACCGCTGGCACAAGCACTTCATATCATAAAAAGCTGATAAAAACACAATACATGAAAAAAAACATAAAATTCACAAGATAAAAAGTCCACATCTGAAGGCAGGGGACTGATATGTCCTCCGAAATAACGCCTTCTCTTTCCATCCTCACACAACACAAACCTCAAATATATAATCTATAGACTTGTAAAGAAAACACACACACACACACACACACACACACACACACACACACACCTAATGCTATGGCATGAAACTCCTCACACTTGTAGAGGCTTTAAACACACACTTTTGAGTCTTCATTATTGATGTGTAAGTGTTGAAAGTTACTGGAAGTGAGAAAGGTCAATCCTCCTTTAGACCACTTTAGTTATTTTGATTGTTAAAAGAGGTGTTTTCAGAAAAGCACAGAGATTTGAGCATAACAAATTATCGTGACTTTTAAGAAAAACACTTTATGCTTCAAGCGGATATTCAGCGGTTGCCTAGCAAAGTCTCAATCATACATCAAAAAAAATGTAGATTTTGTCTGGATTATTATTGTGTGAGAAAGGGCAGCACAATAAAACATGTCAGTTTTACTCCAACTGTAGCAAAAATAGTGCTCAGTTTCATGCGTTTACAATAACTAACTTTGAAGTCAGTATGATATATTACACTTGTTATCATGAGCCCCCAAAAATATGTAAAAGAACGTCTGAATCTAGTTAAAAATATCTCATCCCAAAAATGTAATTAAATGTAATGATTTTTTTTAAATTAATAATTTTTGGTTCCCATGACATCTGCTTTATTATCTGGATGCTTTTCTCACAGAACATGTGGAAGTTGTCATATATAATTAAGTCTGTATGTTCTTTCATAGATTTAACATCTTGTAATATTAAGAAAATTGTAATGACAAACTGATGTTTTTCTCATGATAGCAGCAGTACAAAACCACAAAGGGAACATTCTTGCTTACAGAAAAAATTTATTATTTTTTGAGACCTCCCCATTCAGGGTGCGAGAGCGCAGGGCTTTCCACCATGACAGCGTTTTAATAGATGGAGAGATCAGGGTAAAACTCCTATTGCGTGCGTTTTTGTATGTTTGAATTTCTTTGAGACAGGAAGACACTGAGCTTAGATAACCCATTCTACGGTGGTTGACATTGCAGCGAGGGAAACACCAGATTCCTCAAACTGTCATTACATCTCGCACTATGTATGGGCTCTCCTTTTGCACATTCACACTTTCATAAAGACTCATTCTCAACATTCACACATCGGACCCACCCCTTCCAAAAAAAAGAACTCCCCAAAACAATCAAAAACATGTGCATGTGTTTGGGCGCATAATCATAGCTAACATACAAGAAGCAAATGACCAAAAACTGCCAATATCATTTTCCACTTAATAGCCACAATAAAAAACAGCCACTGTTAATATAGGGGAAAAAACATGCTTCCTTAAAAAGATAAGAGAAAAAACTAAAAACCCTTCGACTCTAAAAACCACTGGCATCAGAAATGTTGAATTATACAAATTACATATACAATTGCAACTGTGTGATGATAATAATAATAATAATAATAATAATATAGTAATGATAATAATAGATTTTACTTAAAACTTTACATAACGTATTTCCAGTGCAGTTTTTATGTCACACAAGTGTAGATTCACAGGAGGACAAGAGGGTTGATATAAGGAAGAAGGAAACCCCCCCCCCCCCCCAACACCCAGTGTGGTGAGGGATGTCGAGTTGTCGTTTGATAGTTGTCAGAAGATGTTGTAGGACAGGTGACAAGCAAAGGGGAGAGTAGTAGTAGAATAAAAAGAAGAAGAGATGCATGCTGGGGGTTGAGGCTAGGCGTCCAGTGAAGGGGGGTTTGTTGATGAGGGGCCTTTCCCCAAACCGACACTGGACTTGTTCTTTCGTCCCCTCCTCGTCCTCCTGCTGATCACTCCTGACAGACAAAGATATGGCATTCCACCCTGAAAAAGAAAACAAAACCGCATTATTAATGTATGACTGAGATCAGATCTTCATAATGAAAGGAATAGTTCGACATTTTGGGATATTGGCTTATTTGCTTCCTGCCAAATGTTTCTATGGATTACTGAATTAATGCTGATGATGTCATCCCCCTTATTAACACAACACATTCAAGTATTGATCAGTTTCTTCCGCTTGAAGAGGCCCTATTATTCTTTGTAGGGTTTTCTCTTTCCTGTAGTGTGTTATATAGGTTTTTGTGCATGTAAATGGTCTGCAAAGGCTACAATCCGGCCAGCTAACCAATCAGAGCAGACTGGGCTCTGGTTTCAGACAGAGGGTGAAATGAGGTGCTGCAGCACAGGCAGTATGAGAAAAATAAAGAGCTTGTTGAACATTAAAGCATGGCGTAATGTAAGGCACACAATGCTATGCAGAATCTTTAAAACTTGATTTATTTTCACTGCAGTTTTAGAACAAATTGCTGACAGGTTTATTTATACAAATTGGACAATGTTTGTTGGTTTGAATTTAAATTATAAATATTTAAAAACAAGTCTGACTGGAATCATACAAAACGTAACCTGTTAAGCCCGAGAGACCCCGGTACCGGGGCCCTCCCGCAACATCTTGCAGGAAACAGTGTCTGAGGGCATGTTCATTTAATAAAACTATGAATGTTTTATATCCATGTAACGGGAAAAAACTCATCTAACTGATCATTTAAAAAAAAACAGCAATGCAGACAATGTGCACAATAATATACTGTTGTCTTTGCTGTATTAATGTGATCGCTCAAAGTATGTCATTCCCTCAAAGTGCACAGTAAAGGTACAACAGCTGCAGCTCCTTTCCAAAGAACAAGAGTATGTGCATTACATCTCCTGCTGTCAGTGTTTCGCTCATACCTCACTGAAGTGGCGCAGCCGGGGCGCCCGAGCAGTGGAAGTGGATGTTCTGCCACTTGCTGTCTCTGCGATGCCAGACGCGAGTTTCCTCTGACTGGCTGGACCGCGGCCAACCCTGGTTGTCCACAAACTGAGTCAGGCGGATGTAAGCGATGCAGGCCGCGTCCTCGCCGATCATGTGGACGTGGGGGTTGAGGATGGTGGTGTGGATGGGCTTGCTGTTCTTTGCCAAAACTGAAAAAGAGGACAAAAACAATGTCAGGTGAAAGAATAAGCAAGGGAACACTAATTTGGAAGTTCAATTAACTTTGTAATGTGATTTGCAAATGTAACACAAATAATTTTTCATTTGAGTGGATGTGGGAGTTTTGTGGGAATTTTGTGGGAATTTCTTTTAGGGTGGAGCTTTGAATGTTTAACCGTATTTGACCCATTTTTTATCTAATGTGGTCTATTTCTGACACCTGAAACCGGCAATAAGGCAAATGTATAGATGAAAGAAGACATTTTTCTTTCTGAGCCCCAATTTGTGATTTGTGAGACGTGTATGCTAACATTAGAATTACAAATGGACCAGATAAATAAATAGAAAGATTTAAAGAAAAAGACAATTATCACCAAATCTATCAATCTTACGGTTTTCAAAGTAGAATCTATGGAAATCCATGCCCTCTACCAGGTTGCCCAGCGCCTCCGGCTCAAACGAAGTGAGTCCAGGGTCACAGATCTTACTGAAGAGGAAGGAGAAGGGCATGTTAATGACGACACACATTCATTTTAAACTATGCATTTTACCCACACACAAACAACGCAGACTCACGCATATGCCTCAAAGTCTCCATTGTTGATTGCTTCAATCAGCTGCTCGGTGATCTTGATAATTTCCTGTTTGCGTACTGCAGAGGAAAAACAGACACAGGCACAGAAAATATATAGAATCAGAGGCTATTGCAACAGTTGGACGTATCGAGGCGCAGTTATTCTGGTTTTCACAACAACCCATGTGCTCAGGCAAAGGCAGTTAGAACCCTAACATCTTGTTTTATGTGAAACAACTCAAAATAAAGTTTCAACTTCTCTGGTCATTATTGTAATGAGCTGGAAATGTATGCTTCATAGTGAACTTGCTTTAATTGCATTTTTTTAGAACCATCTGGGAAAAATGCACTGAATGCACTCGATTAGTTGGGTACACAAATAATATCAAACGTACAAAAAGACATGAGTCAGTCATGTGATCCTGATGGACTGTCACAAACACCACAAACAATGTCACCTGTGTATAAGTGTACATCACAACTATTCAAAAGCAACCAAACAATGCTTACATCTGCGTGCAGTATGCCGACTGAAGATTATGTTAATAGAAGCAAAAATCACACACATCCAGAGGGTCCAACTTCTAACCTGAAGAGCAGTTTACCACACGTACAATGTATGTTATGCTCCAAAAGCAGAATACACTGGCTGTTACACACGCTTGCTCACGCACAGGCCTGCAGTGAGTGGATGTCATTCGGTTAGGACCCGTGATTGGCGAATATGTGTAAGGTCGGTACTCACTCTGGGAAGAAGACAGGGGAGGGCTGGAGGGGGAGTGGGGGGGATGTGGGGAGGTGGTGTGTGCGTTTAGAGGGGTGGGCCTGGCGCTAGGCACCGGCGCGGGTGCAGCGTCAGAATCGAGCACAGGGGCCGCCGGCGCCGCCCTGCGAACGCTGCTTACCAGGTCAGTGAGCCGAGACACTGAGGGCCAGCAATGCAGGAAGGATGGGTGGATGGTGGTGGAGTAATGTAAATAAATAGATTAGAGAACAAAAAGGGATGAAGAAATACAAAAATCCTCTTATTTGTATATTTTTTGTAACATTTTCTGCACTATACTTCTGCTGCTGTAATACAATAAATGTCACCGTTGCAGGACAAATAAAGGAATTCTGATATTGAGGGAACTATACATTAAATTACATTATCTACATTACTAATTATAACAGGTTTTTTGCACTACAAAGTCCTTACAGAAGAAGATTTAGAGGTCCGGTGGTTTTCATTAAAACCAAAGTTTTATATATTTTCATTTATCCGAAAGCCTTTCATTTGTATACAATTATTAATAATTTCCAGGTATCCTTCAAAAATGTAAAACATTTAATGGATGCACAACTACGCAATTATAATCATATTTAAAAAATAATAAAAAACATTCAATTTGACTACCTAGCGTCACCTGTTTTGATGTCCGTTTTTGCTTATAACGTCGCAAATTCGTATAATTCAGTGATAATGTGGGTACCCATCGATTCTATCCAATTCATCCATACTGAAGTGCTAAATCTGGTATAAACCATGTATAAAAAGGGAATTATAATTAATTTATCGATATATTTTATATTCTGCAGTTATGGGTTGTTTTAAAATGTAATAGCTTTATAGTGCTAACTTAAAATGTTTGACAATAAAGAAAAACTGCACAAATCTTATAGGGATTTTTAAAGATGCAGAAAAAACTAGGGATGCAGATCAAATAAAACACTACGTTGATCTTAAAAATAAGCAGTTTTACTTATTTTCCAACATGACATAAAAGACGGAATCGATCCATCTTCGCAGGCATTGACCGAGGAAGTGTGAATGCCGATTTATGTTTGATGTCCTCTATTTTCTCTTCCAGCGGTCGTCTACAGTACTCTCCCTTGTCTACTTACTCTGCATGGGGGTGTGTGGAGGGGAGGGGGCGGAGAGGGCAGCGGGAGGTGGAGTGCAGGATGTCCCTTCCCCGTCGGATGTGGGCCCTGAGCCCCTACGCACTGAGCCCAGCAGGTCAGCAAACTTTGTGGTAGCTGAGTTTAGGATGGAAGGAAGGGAGGAACATGGGAGACAGTGCACATGGGAGCATGTTGATGGCATGATGGCCATTAAGATGAAAAACAAAGTTTGCCACACAGATGTTGAAGGGAACACAGAACAAAAGTCATGCTTGGAAATGTCTGACAAACAAAGACGCAGATAGTCATGGAGCAGTCTTGTGTTGCTATTCCATGTGCGCCCATGAGAACGAGACTATGAGTTATTCTACAAACATGTTGCATTGGCAGACAGGGGGCGGGGTATAATATAGGAGTAGAAATACTACAAAGCATCTCACGGTTATCTAGAATGGCTTGTTTTTTTTCCTTCCCTATTTATGTTGTTATTGGATGTGTTAGACTGTCAACAAGTAGTATGGTGCCGTCTAAGAACACTGTAATGGAGACATAAAGCACAGTTTAAGTCAGGGGTACTAAGGGGGAATTAGTGGTGCTAAATGGTAGCACATGTATGCTTTTAATACATGCAGGGACGCTGGATGAAATACACACAAGGGAGGTTTTAGTCAAGTGGAATTGATAGTGCAGTGTGTGTGAGTGTGAGTGTGAGTGTGAGTGTGAGTGAGTGTGAGTGTGAGTGTGAGTGTGAGTGTGAGTGTGTGTGTGTGTGTGTGACAGGCTGCATTTGGAGGGCCATGCTGACTTACAGAACACAGCAGCTGAGGAGCCCTGAGAGCTATCGGGCTGGGAGCTCGTGCTGGATTGCGCCTTAAGCGAGCTGTTGTCTAAGCTCTTTCCTGATGATGTGCACACAAACAGAGAATGAGAGCAAACACACATATGAGGAACAGCGAGGAATGATGGGAAGGGCAGAGCGAGCGTGAGATGACATGGTGGGGGGGCAAATAAATACAAGATGATAAAACCCAGTCGAACTCTTTTCTTTTAATATGAAAATACAGCTACCTAAAAAAAAAGGGTTCCATAAATGTATGGTGTGTGTATGGGTGCATGTAAATGGTCTGCAAAGGCTAAAATCCTAACGATCCCTCCAGAGGGAGTTTCTCTCCCACACACTCCCCTCCCTGCCTGAAACGCCTCCATTGGACTCCTTTGTTTACTTCCGCATCAAAATGACATCACTATGTAACACTTGCGCTTCTATTGGCCAGCGCTCAAACACATTGTATTTAAAAGGCTAAGGGGCAGGACATCTCAAAGCGGTTGGCCAATCACAAGAGAGGGCTCTGGTTTCAGATGTTATAATCTCTTTAAGACAACTTGTGCTTTAAAAGTGGCAAAGTGTTCATTCAGACATGTGTGATTTACAGCATGGACAGATAGTTGACAGAGACATATAAAAGAAAAACAAGCAATGTTTGCAAGATATGTAAGACACGGTACTCGGAAAATAGGACTTCTCTTGCTCTTGAGTTCACAGTGAAAGCTGGGCTACGTGAGGAGAGACCAGTCTGACAACTCTGGCAGTGGGCAGTAGGAAGTCTAACAAATACAAAAAAACAAAACATCTGTGTCGAAAAAAATAGATAAATAAGAAAAGCGAAAGAAAAGGTCACGATCTTGATGTGATTTTATGATCTGTTGGGTTATTAAACACAAAACTTTAAGAACCACTGCTTTATTGGAAGTCTGGCTAGTGAACAGAGGATGGATGATGACAATGGTGTTGGCCATGATAATGAGAGGGAATGTTACTCATTACCCCTTGTCTTTTTATTCAGCTGGCATGGAGGGAAACGCAACACATTAACACTTTGGAAAAAATGGATGGCACGATACTGGCAGGAGAGTATTTATTCTAACTGACGTGAAACTTGCACATAACAAAAGTGTAGATTAACGACCCACAACAAGCAACCCCCAGAAAACTCTCCATGGCATGTTCTCTACTGTAAACTTTTGAGAGTAACAGAGCACATATGTGTTAGAATGCTCCGAGAGCCAGCACAGGAGTTGGGTTACAAACCAGCTGTCCAGCACTCACTGACCTGACAAGATCCTACACAGGCTGACATGAAACAAACTGTTCCACGAACCAAACACGACTTCCTCACACACACTCACCTGGCTCTTGTAGTTTTCTCTGGCGCTAACCGTGCTATCTGCGGCCTCGTCTCTTAAGAGTCTTAAAACTGCTGTGTGAGACTAATGCTATCCAAGTGTGTTTTTAACCCGCACTCTCCCTTTCCTGCCACCAGGGCTACATTTAGACACCTCCCCCCTTTAGCCCTGACCCACCTCCCAAGGTGCCCTTGCCCTCTCCTGTCAGAGGGACAGGGCGGTGGGGCTCCAATTTGAGACCTTGGATCGGAAGTAAGTATGGTAGGGGGAGCATACTTTTCACAGTGTGCAAAGGGAAAGTACAGTAGAGCCTGAGGGAATAAAAGGATTTTCAGTTGACCCAATGCTACTGTGGGCTACATTGCTCTTATCAAGGTTCATTGTAATATTTATCTAAATAAAATATAAAAAGAACAAAATGGACAACGTTCCAAGTAAGAATACAATTTCTAAAAGTTTCATTTGTTAGATCCCAAGAGACTTGTGCTTAAGACGAGGCTTTGTTTAAAACCTTAAAGCCAGTCTAGCTGATCGTGCTGTTCTCTTTTTCCTGGAACATTTAAGGAATGTTTCACACTGACTGACACCACTTCTTATCCATAATTGTCTTGCTTGGCCATTCATTACTAACACCTGAGGCCAAAGGGTGAAGGTTATGAAACATTTTTTTTCCCAATACATACATTATTATGTACTATCACTTTTTGTAATCAAGCATGATCATTGCAATCAAATGTTAACTCTGAAAACAAAACAAAAAAATCCATCTTTACTATGCATTTTTTTTATACAATTTCTCTACAAATTAATAATATATAGTCTTACTGTAGGTGACATTTTTGTTGGAAAGGATCCTTAGTTACTTTCACTCTGAGCACATTTAAAAGGAGTAACTAAAGTAGTTCTACTTGATGTACTCAGTCCTGGTTCTTTTCTCTTAGAGCAACATGATTGCTCTGCTGTAGTTACAATGGCATTTGTGGCATGGCAGCAAAGCCTCCACAGGGAGGAGGAGAAAGAAGAGGAGGAGGAAGAGCACATTTGGTTCTGTATGCCTGCCACCAAAATGATAAATTCATGACCTGATTTAGAAGCATTTTACTCAGCTTGGATGTGGAGAACAGGGGTGTTTGAGTGTGTTGGCGTAGATAAGCAGAGACACACATAAACATAATCGCCCAAAACGTAAATTCAGTGGACCAAAAATGCTGGAGACAAACTCACTTGGTGACACACACACACACACACACACACACACACACACACACACACACACACACACACACACACACACACACACACACACACACACACACACACACACACACACACACACACACACACACACACACACACACACACACACACACACACACACACACACACACACACACACACACACACACACACACACACACACACACACACACACACACACACACACACACACACACACACACACACACACACACACACACACACACACACACACACAGCATGTTTCCGTGTCATTACCCCTTGTATCTCTGCAGTCTTACCTTTCACATCTTCATCCTCCACAGTGGTGTTGCTGCTGTCTGATGATCCCTGCAGATCAGAGATAGACAGTCAGTTTGGGTTGAAACATAATAGTGTAAACATCAGTGCTGAATGAATACACATAAAGCAACACATCACAAGAGAGGTAAGGAGTCTTGTTTACAGGAACACGGGCCAGTTACTTACTTACCATACTTAACGTCAAGTCTTCAAAAAAACGAAATTGGTAACCGAGCAACAGATATATTAAAACAAATTAAGCTTGATCCAATTCATACAACAGATGCCAAACAAAGTCACATCTTTGTTCAATGCTACAACCAGATAACCTTTGCAAGCATAAAGTCAAACCATGCCAGCACACCCATCAGCCTCGTGGCTCAATATGCCACTGTGTCAAATGTCATTCCATATTTGACTGTCGACCTCTTTTCTCTTTGCTACTCCAGGCAGAGCTCCCTGTGCTTCATTCTCAGTGTGTGTGCTTCAAACAGTGTGGACAAGTGACGTCTCTCCTCCACAGGGTGCTCTCGTCTCTTGCTGAAACTGACAGAAACTCAATAGGATGTGCTCCATCCCTTTTTCTATAGCAACAATGGAAGCAGGCAGAAGGGACTCTCAGTGGGCAATTAGCTGACATCTTTGAGAAATACTTCACTAACAATATGACCATATGTATGTCAATTACCACAAGTTCCCATCAATGCCATGCCTCTATGGTGAAGGAAGGATAAGAAACGGAGAAAGGTCTTGACAAATGGAAGTTTAACAACAGAAAAAACGATATCAAAACATCTGTTTACAAACCTCATATAAGTCTTGCAGTATAATCAAGTCTCATTTATCCAGTCAGATGCTCACTGCTTCCCTAACAAATGCATTTGGACTAAAACCGTACTATTTAATACACTTTGGACTTGCAGCGACTGTGCAAGCGTGACACTGTTCAGGTTTATGATTTAAATAGGAACTTTTTCATTAAGCACAGGTTTATCTACCTTTTCCTTCAGCCTTGCTGTCTTTCTCTAATAAGGCTTTCGCCGGGAATAAGTTATCTTCTGATTTCCAATTAGCAGAATAAAATGGGCCTACATTCCCCTGCACGTAGAGGAGAGTTTAGAGACTCTGTGACCTCAATAGAATTACACACGGGCACAAACAGCATCACGAACACAAAGCACCAAAGTGGTTTCATAGCCTTCTAAAGAGCATCTGGTTACCTGCATTAGTATGACACTTTTTGGGCACATTGCTGTAATTGAGCCTCACTTATTGCCTTGTAATATTTTTCGGCCAATATATTAAAGGAGAGGTGTCATGGCCATTTCCACAGATCATAATTCCATTGTTGAGGTCTACTAAAATAGATTTATACTGTGCAATTCTCCAAACTCACATTGGTTTCTCATACAGCATCTCTGTAAACTACTTGTATTCACTGAATTTCACTCTCTGCCTTTAACGGCTCGTTGTAGCTCCAATAGCTCCAGCCCCCACCCTCCCTGTGAGCACAGTGTGCTCTGATTGGTCGGGACGTTGTGAATCGCGCTGAGCTCCGTGGAGGTGTTGTTTCCTTGTTTAGGATACATAGCGAAACACAGCCAAACTCATCCTGAGCACACACAAACTCACAGCCGAAGTAAAAACAATAAGTGTGGCTTGATATTGAGTAAGAAAAAGGTTGATAAACGCTGTGAGAATGGGTCTGCAGAGAGAATTTTGCCGTGATCCCAACTGTCTGTTATCAGCCTGCAGCCAGGGAGGAGAAATCAGCAGATCTGCCTGCACTGTGTGTGTGTGTGTGTGTGTGTGTGAGGAAGTCCGTGGATTGGTCAATTTGGATCAATCAGCGGGGGCTTAACGTAACGGCTCCGCGGACGTAACGTAACGGCTCCACGGATTGGTCCATTTCGTTCCGGGTACGGCATGACATCATGCCGTACCCGGAAGAATCAAATGGACAATGACGTATCTCCAACGAGGCGTTTTGGGGAGGTATTTTCTGTGTTTTACTCGCTACAGGGTGTACTTTGAGGGTTTTGACTCTGCACACCGTTTACATGCATAAAAACCTTCATAACACACAAGGGGACGGGTAATAACCGGAAAAGCATGACACCTCTCCTTTAAGGCTTTTGACCAATTCAACTTAGACTTCACCTGTTTTTTGCAATGCTCGGATCAAAAAGGTCACTCATAAAACCTCATCTTCTTCTGATACCTGCTGTTGTAATTAATTTAAAGCAATGCATTTCCCTTTGAGATCCAACCCAAAATCTAATATAAAGTACTCTCAACAACCTATATTCTATGATCTAGGGAAATATTATTACGGTGGCCGACGGGTGCACACGTGCTCAAACAGGCCAAAACCCTTTCAGTTGGAGAAACGCGCTGCAGCTTTAGAAACGATGCAGATATTAAAAACACAAAACACTGCAAATACAAATCGCTGCAAGATGCTCAAAACACAACGGAAACGGGGACACTAAAAAGTGATGCACATAGCTGGGACCAGAGCGCTTGGTGACATTGGGGGATTATAAAGTTTGCCAACTGTCACTGGGTGGAGTTACTCTATTTCATATGTGTAAGTGTTTTGTCAGTATATTTAAAATGACTAGGTTAGCTAGCTACCTTACAGAAGATCTGCAATAAAAGAAAGGAATCATGTGATCACATTGTTGATAAAGCTTAAAAAAAACGTACACTTAAGGTAAGTTTCCGGTCAAGTTGGTGAAGATGTTTCTTCATTTGAATGTGTTTTCACACAATTGTGTTTATTTATTTGAAAGGTTTTTGAAAGTGCAGCGCGTTTCTCCAAATGGAAATGTTTTGGGCCGTTGCGTTTGCACCTGTCGGCCCCTGTACATTAAGCTACAAAGTGCTGTTTAATGAGAATTAAGGCAAGACAAGGTGACCCATGTGTCTGGATGACAGTGCTATATTTTTAACGTAACGTTCTCAGAACTACTGTTGTGGTTAGCAAGGTAAGCAAAATGCAATATTCCGATCACCATGAATGTTATCTCAAGCAACACAAATGTACGTTATTCACACTCATTAGTAAACCAATAGAGTGGCGAAGTCACGCCCATCTACTTCCGCCCCATGGGACCTTATTTCGGAAAAATAATGTATTGAAGTCAATGGAGAGAGAAAACGTATCTTTCGATCCCGTTTGAATTGTGCCATGAATTACACATATGATGTTTGTCAATCTTAAAAAATCATTTCCATGTCAAAAAAGTCACAGTTTGTCGTAAAACTGTTGAAATATAAGACTATGAAAAATACGCAACTAGAAAGACTACAAATCCCAGAGTAAGTGATGTCACAATTGAGACACTAAGAGATAGCTAAGATCAGCGCCATATAGATAGAATCTATCTATATGGCGCTGGCTAAGATAAGATAACTTTAACAAGATGCCTGTGTGCTTAGTACCAGGTTGTTATCATACCAGCAATGGGTCTTGCTCGTTCTTTCGCTTCCCGTCTGATGAAAGGACCAGAGTGTCTGGATCAAGCTAGCTAGTAGCTAGCACGTTAGTTAGCATTACAGCCTTGTCATTTGTATTAGCCTTAACATGAAGTAACATTAAGTAACCCAAAATGTTAAACAGTAAGAGTCGTAGTCATATTTCGTGAACCCTTTGAAGAGTACTGTCACCGGTGTGATCATTCTATAATACACAATTTAAGCCCGGGGGAGAAATGCTAACGCTAGCGATCTTCTCTACTTCATGCTATCTGCACAAATGGTTGACATTAAACATTAAAACGACCAGGCAGTTCAGAGAGAATCAAAGGAAGGCAGGCAGGCAGCTTTGCATGACATTCTTCAGGACGTGTTTCATTGTGGTGATAGACAGTAGTGACGGCCATCTTGGTGACGTGTGTTGTTGACCAGAGATGTAGTTCATTGAGCCTTTCACACAAACAAATGTGTTACTTCACAGTTTTACGACACATTTTTTTTTTTTTTACTTGCAAAATTATCTTTTAAATTGACAAACATCATATGTGTAATTCGTGGCACAATTCAAACGGGATCGAAAGATAATCTTTCTCTCTCCATTGACTTCAATACATAATTTTTCCGAAATAAGCTCCCATGGAGGTCCACCGGAAGGGGAGGGACTTCGCCACTCTATACTGTTGTGAGGTCACACAGATGCATGACGACGAGACGGATCAAGGGGCAGGAGTAGATGAGGAAGAGGAGGAGAATGACAAATAGGATAAAAAGAACGTCTGGGGTGGGGAATAATATATGTGTACCTTCATCCCATCCACTGGATTATGGATGACGGTTGTCTGAGGTTCCTGGAGGTAGAGGAGGACCATGGAACAAAAGAGAGAAAGCAAAGAAAGGGGCAGAGAGAGGGAGGGAAAGAAAGAGAGAAGATTGACATAAAAGTAAATAGAGATGGGTTAAGTGTAAGTAAAAGACAAGGAGGAAAAAGACAGTGATGTGAATGGTGCATGAAGAGAAAGTGCTTGTTAAGGTTGACAAAGAATAATCCTTCAAAGACATGGAGTGGATGGATGAACTGAATAACTGTAATTTGGAGTGAGAGACGGTATTGAAACCCAGGGTGAAGTCACTGCCATGAGCACTTTACACAATTTTCTCTCACACAAACGGATACTACACAGCCTCCGGAAAGGGACAGTTGCAATCAAGCCACCGAATTTATTTTCATTCAACCTACAAATATGCAAATGTAAGCTGAATCAAGAGAATTGTTCATTCAAATGAAGGTAACGCACACAATTTAAATGAGCTCTGACGTAGATAAACACTATGCTCAACATCTTATTAGACACTGCTAAACCCAGCTCAAAGATTGTAACAGGTCTTTCTGATCATTTCGGCTCCCCTTCTAAAAGATGTTCTGACTGAAATGTATGGGTTTTTATTTTAAATCACAATTTTGTGCACATAATTGGCTCCGTAAATCCTCAAGATTAGCCATATCTCCTTGTTATTTTGCCTTTTCACAATCCCAGTTGATCTTCTTTCACTTAGAGCACATTAGGTTCCTTCTTTCATCTTATATTGCAGATTCTGCAATCTAATGTATCTTCAGCATCTCTGTCACGTTTTTAGCCAGTTGGTGGCTCTTTTCAAACAAAAACATTCCCATCAGTGTTGCCTTTTTGTCCCTTGATGCAGCAGGCCCTGATTGCGGATAATTCATAAAGGGGAGACATTGATTTTTTTCCCTTTTCTGCAGCTCTCAACACTCTGCTAGAAAGTGTCATCTGATGTACGTAAATCAGAACCCCCCGCCGCCACCCCCATCATGTTCTTCACAGGAAGTGACACCTCTGTGATGACCAATCATCAGCTTTCTCCCTTGTGATGATGGCAGTGTTGTCAGGGCAACCGTCACCTAGGGCAACATGCACCGGAGGCAACTTGGGAGATGGTGATGATGATGAGTGAGAACAAAGTACCTTGGGTTTACAGATTAGAATGAGGGGGAAATGGGTAATGGTGTCACAACATCACAGGGGTTGACCGCAACACATCACTGCTGTCTTTACATTAACTCTGCTGCTCTTTCAGGGATGTTCTAGTGGCGCAATTAAGTCAAATTGTGTTATGTATATACAGCCAAGCCGCACATTAAGATTCCCATCACCCCTTATCCGCTCCAAGGTCATCTAATTCTAAGGGTCTCTCTGACCTGGCAGCTCTGCAATAAAGGAGTTAATGTACCAAATGGCTAAACAGTAGCTAGCTCAAGTCCCTAGCAACAGAGTGAAGATCACAGGCGCACTCCCACTCTCTGTTCCCTTCAAAGATCAGAAAAAAAAGCCTCTTCAAATCCATGGTTGTGTTTCTCACTCTGAAGCCTGTCATCTTCCTATCAAGCACTTCTTCTAGTATGTCTGTATTTGTACAGATAGGATGCATGCGCACACAGAAAAACGGACTTCCATCCACAAAAGGACAACTGTTATCTTGCCTTCTCCAATCAAAGTGCTGAAAGCAGATGCCTAGTTTTAAACAGTGTCAAGCTGAGGCCAAGCTAGTGATGCACACCATGGACAGGTAATATCTACCAGGGTCACCGCTCATTGACACCACCAAGAGACCTGCTGACCAATAGACTATAATCTGTGTTTTATTATCACAACGTGCTAAAATGGAGCTTTGCAGTGTATGGCAAATATATTTAGTTTGCAGGAGTTCCAAAGAGCAAACCCAAATTCCTCAACTGTGCTAGATGTGTAAGTTGGTGAAATCCTTTGCGAGGCATCTAGGTCTCTTCATTTGGCATGGCTGATCGACTTGAAGTAACAATTGCATTATAAAATGCAGCTATTATGGTTAAATAAATTGCAGTTGCACACAAAGTAAGAGGCATTTGCAAATGTAGTGCACTCCTGAAACACAATTATTTAATTGCATGAAATCTATCATTACAAATCCTACATTAACCAGGACCAGTAGTTATATACTTTAAAGACGTTCACAGATGTTGTCTATGCAACACAAATTACAATTAATGCTCTCAGAAAGATATCAGAAAACAAAAGAAAACTGACATTAAAGTATTTAGGATACTTTTAGGATTTGATTTATGAGTTATTTTCATTATTGATTATTCTACCAACATCCATTAAAATGTCCAAAAGTATAGGGAAAATCTCAAAAACTACCGCATCTAAATGTTTTTTTATATAAATATGTTTGCATATTTGCTATTTTAGAGTCTGTAAACACAATTTTTCCATGTTCATTGGAAATATTAATCCTGAAGCAGGTCCAAGGTCCACAACTCACCCACGGAAATATGAATATAGCACAAGCTCCATATAGATCAAGAGGAGAAGCACAAATAACTTTGAAATCTCACCCAGACACATGATGCTTAGTAAAATTGGTGCCCACGGTTCTGGAATTTACTTCACGTTGTATATTCTTCCCTTAATAAAAGTCATTTTTGACCATGTGTGTAGCCCAAGAGCAGGAAATAATCTCTGAAATCAGCTGGAGTTTGGCTAGAAGGATAATCTGAAGACCTTTGGACTGTGATGCTCACACGGTGGGGAATCGCTTCTGAACAGAGGCATACATAAGAAGGAGGGGGTCAATGTCACTGACAGTCCCAGCAGGCATTGGCTGTCTGTTCCTTTCTTGGAAAACTCTCACTAACAGAGAATAAAACACGGCAGTATCAACCTGAGTGCAAGTCACATAGCATGCACACCTGCGATGGGGAAATGTTTTCCCAACACCCCATGCTGGTATAAGACCTACTCGACCGCTGTGGCTCTCACAGCCGCTGGGCAAGGATTAAGCACAAATGACTCGACGAACAGAGAGGAAAAACAGACAAAGCTACAGGAGTACGGGAGAGGGAAAATAGGGGTCTTATAGGATATACGGACAAACACACAAAGGTGAGGGCGAAGGGTAAATTAGGGTTAAGGGGGGTGGGCTTAGGAGGTAAATACCAGAGCAGGTGAATGGGTGTTTCCTTTGGGGCTGGTGACTATGCTGTTTTTGGTGCTGTTTGTCTGGGGCTGTGCAGGAAAGGAGAGGAAAGGAAGGAGACACAACAAGATTGAAAACATCAGCAAAAAGGTGGGTTAGGGAGTCCATGCATGTGTTTCTTTGCATGCCCATGTCTTTATGCATTCATATTTCTGTGAAAACGAATTTTAAATGTTTCACCTAGTTGTTAGTGACGTCCTTTTTTCACACATTTTCAATTAAAATGATTTGAGAAGAGGTTAACACGGAGGTTAATGGTGTCCTAAAAAACTGCATAAAAAATAGATGCTCGACATTTAGTAACAGTCCAGGTTAGAGTTTTCCTTATTTTCTACCTTATTGTATAAAATAAATGTAAATCCTATAATGAAATAAAATAAACAATATGGCTAAATAACAAAATAAGTAAGGAGTTAATGATTTGGGTGAACAAAAATATATTTTAGATTTAAGGTCTATGTTTGGTTTTAAGGGATTAAGATTACGCTTTACTTTGAATTACGTCCATAATGGAAACATTTTTTTAAATAAGAGACAGAAAAATAATTAACAATGCGATAACTGTATGTCCCCACAAACATAGTTAGATACAAATATATGGTGAGTGTCTGAGTGTGGAGTCCAGTAGATGGCAGGCAGCAGCAGCAGTGATGATATCTTAAACATTCATTCACAAGACGGATCTGTAATTCTGAGAGGTAACATGAGGGGGCGGGTGACACTTAGTGACATCATGATGTTGTCACGCTGCTTAATATTTCAGATTGCAACCGTGCCATTTGGCCGTAATGAATCACTTTTTTTAAAATTATAAGCCCAGATCAAATTCTCCTTTGAAGGCCACACATCAAAGAGCGACCAGTCCTTTATAGCTTATTTGGACCGTAATGATATTTGCATTAAATTAACATTGAATTATTTGAAAAACAACATTAACTTGAAGTTGTTAAATGGGGCGTGGGTGTGGAAGTGAATCACCAAAGTTACTCATTCTAAGAACTCAGCTACCGTTACATAAATATTAATCATGTAACACTTACATCCAAGCCACCTACCAGTGATAGAGGTCAAGAGAAGTCATGGATTACTTTATGCCGCATTAAGCCTTAGTATGGTGTGAATGTCAAAAGAAAGTGGGAAGAAATCTGCCAAGATGGAAGAAAATTCCACCTAGGTATAATGCTAGTCACGCTAGCAAAAGCCTTTCATTTCACAGGCTGTTCTACAGATAAAAAAAATAAGGCTTTAAGAAAGAAGCACAAGATCATTGATTTTAGGATACAGAATTGGCAACCATTTGAAACATTGATTTACAGAAAGGAAAAAAAAAGTACATGGGTGTATCTATAATATGGATTCTATTCAAGAGAGAAGAGGAGTAGAGTAGAAGACGAAGGCTTATAGATCACCACAAAAAAGTGCAAAAAAGCAACACAATGAATACAGAAATAACAGCCTTGAAAATAAAAGCTGGTGTAAGCTGAGAATAAGGTGATACATAGACAAACACTGAAATCACACACACATACCAGTGAAACCCAGAGTCACACACACATTTATGTCCTCATCAGTCACACCGCTGCCGCTGTGGAGCAACAGGAAATGTATTGCTCATCAAAGTAAATGATTAGCAGATGAGACGTTTTACTCAAAGCTTGTTTGCAGAATCTCGGGGTCTTAGGATTTGGTGAGGAAAAACCCTTTACTTTTCTGAACAACGTGCTGGAGGGGATATAATCAAGCTTGCATATTGGTAGAGATCACAGAGTTTCACAATTGAATGAGGTCAAACAAAGAAGGAGAAAGTGGGTCAAAGTATTCACAGGTGGTTCTCCAGGTAAGCAAGGAAAGCAGTGCAGAGGGAACACACAGGAGGAAGAGGTGTGAGAAGAGAGGATGGGCCTGTAGAAAAACATTTCATCCGTTTTCAGTTTGGTTTGTCAGAAGGGTTATAAAGAAACTTGGTGGAAGGGTGGGCCAAGGAAGAAGCCATCACATTTTGGAGTGCATACAAAACACAGGGTTGATACACAATTCGTTTTCACTTCTGTTAACATGTAAGAAAGTGCAGTGTTTTTTTAAACCAAAAAGTTAGGTATCCAAACACAAGCGCTGCCTCTGTCCTTGAAGTATGCCCTTGACAGATCTGGAGCAGCATCCCTGGAGTAACTCTGATGGAACTAAAACATCCTGTCATGTTGTCTTTTGAATATTGTTAGGGTTAGGCATGATTCAGCACACTTTGCAAGGGTCTATGTGACTTCTGCTTAGCATCTGTGAGACCCGTGATGAATTGGCCACCACTGTCCCACAAATGAATACTCAAGAGGAGTGTAGGATACTTGACTCCACCGATGAAATCGAGTAAAGGGGGGAAGTTGGATAAAAGACATAAAAGATAAAGAGTAGAAGGAGGAGTGACTAGGCAAATGCATAACTAGCATGCTCACCATGTACTGGACAGTAGAGCTGGACTTGCGTTTCTGTCCCCAGGCGATTGATGGATGGATGGAGTTATTGATGGACGGTTGGATAGTAGAAGGGGGGAAAAAGATAAAGTAACCAATGACAATAAAAGTGAATGGGCTAGATCAAAGTACAAGACAGGACTTGCAAGTGTACATCAAAACTTGATTTCCTTTGCTAAGATCAGACTTTTTCAGAAAGAAAAAGAAGAAGATGGAAAAGTTCCCGCTCAAGTTATATTGGGAAAGTAGGGAGACGAAAGCGCAGAAAAAAGGAGCTGGGGTTTAAGATATCTGTAAGATGACAAAAGGGTGGTAAGCAGATCAAGAGTCTGGAAGCGGCCACACTGGCACCCGCTTGTTTTTTGTTGACAGATTAAGAGAAGTTCGGGGCCAGACGGAGGCGTGAAAGGACAGCAAGGAAATGCAAAATGACCACGGCAGGCTCATTACTTGTAGAGTTGTTACATGTAGCATTTATACATCAATAACTGATTAGCACGATTATTCAGGGACATACGTGCAATCACTTTAAATGAACAAGAGCACTGGAAACCTAATATGCCCCCTTGTTGTATTTTACAATCTTCCGAATTAAGGATGTGTTGTTTTGTAACCAGTTTATGTTTTGTAACAATGTATAAGAATGCTACATGTAATATCTTTTAAAAAGAAGAATGAAATGCGGACTGAAGTGGCGTTTATGAGCAGCTGCTGGCAGTTCGTGAGGCTGATGTTGGTGCTTACTTAGTGCCAAAGAGAAACTAAAGGTGTTACAGCTGAAGCAAACGTCAGGTGCCATTACGCATTAATGAACCTGCGGGACGAGGAGGAGGAGAGGCCGAGGAGAGGAGGTCAGATTCGCCAAAAGGACATGTGGAGGGAAGAAACAAGAGAAGAGGGAGGGACGGAGGCAAGCAGGGACGGCAGCAAACGAAGAAGATGTCGTTAGAAAAGGTTTGGGGCGAGTGTGCCTGTTGCTAGGCAATGAGAGGGCTGCAGTGGAAGTGAGTGTCTATTTCTGTCGTCTGAGTTTCCAGGGTCCAGACTGGCAGCTATTCCTGGAACCGGAGTCACATTCCCTGCTGAACCGACTGAGCAGGGCCACACACACACACACACACACACACACACACACACACACACACACACACACACACACACACACACACACACACACACACACACACACACACACACACACACACACACACACACACACACACACACACACACACACACACACACACACACACACACACACACACACACACACACACACACACACACACACACACACACACACACACACACACACACACACACACACACACACACACACACACACACACACACACACACACACACACACACACACACACACACACACACACACACACACACACACACACACACACACTCTTTTCAAACAAATGTGAAACATTCACAAAGTCTCTTCCAAAGTCTCTTCCTAGCATAACGTACAATGCTGAGAAGCAAACACATTCTCTTGCATGTACACCATGTTCCAAGCTTGGTCGCACACTATCATGCATACACGCTGAACACATTCATGGAAGCTCTGTGTGGGATGTGTTACTGCAGTGTGTGTGTGCGAGCGTGGGATGGTGAGAGATCTTTATTAAAAGGATGAACTGGAATACGGGGTTAAAGACCAGATGGGGTGAGCAGGAATAGGAAGCACTGAAAGAGGAGGAAGAGACTCAAATGGCGGGGTGAGAGGAAGTGATGAAAAAAGGAATGGAGATGACAGATGTTACATTTAATAATGGATATGGAGAGAGGGGCATGAGCTGGATCATTTGAAAATGTAAATAAAGTGTGCTCTCTGAAGGAATTGCTACTTGAGGCTTGTGTTATGGCAGACAACACGCAGGCAGGCAAAAGTACACACATATAAAGACACTCGTCTACAGATATGTATCCATAGCAAACAGGTATCCTTTCACACATCACAAATGGTGAATCTGTAAGATCATCTAAACACAAAACCACGATCTCAACGTACATTATGATGGACACAAAATAATGAGAAACAAACGCGTTTAACAACAAAGACAAGAAAGCTATAGGAGAAATTGAGATTAGCCAAATTAGGAAAGAAGCAAATAGTGGAGCAGAAAGAATACATCGGAGAAGAAGAAGAAGAAAAATACATCGGAGAAGAAGAAGAAGAAAAATACATCGGAGAAGAAGAAGAAGAAAAATACATCGGAGAAGAAGAAGAAGGAAAGGTGGGTCGTGGAAAGAGGTTAGAGAAAGTCGGAGGAAGACGTGATGACCTTACCTTGACTTCTACCTTTTTGTTGAGCAAGGTCTTAGCTGCTGCAATGACAAACAGAGGGCAAACAAAACAGTTAGAAGTGGAAAAACAGAGGAGTAAATAATTTCTCATCTGCCACACATTTAACCTACAGTGAAGAGATGACTTTCATTTGACTTTGTGAATCAACTTAATTAAGAATTAACGTTTTTTATTGCAGTAAAAGCCACTGTGACTCAGCTTAAGTAGCCTTAGACTGAAATGACAAGGGGAACTCAGCACCTTGCTAGAAGGTTAGTGTCCTACTAAAGAGATGCGTTCAAGTGAAATAAGGGCTTTCATAGAACTACAAAGGTCCATCTTTTAGGTCCCAAGGTGTTTGATGTCCATAGCTAGTTGTTCAGGTGAAAAAGGAATTATTCCAGTGTTGCCTCTCAACCAAATACATACATCGTATTTATTTTCCCTGTGTGTCTTGAGACTAGCTCCTCAATGTTTCAGGATCAGATCCCAATGCTTTGTCTTTCAATAAAACAGAGACACATTGTCATCAGTGAAACAAAAATGTCCTCCAATTCATTGTTTTACATCAATTCCAGTTGTGAGGAAGCTGGAAGAAAGATGGCTGTCGTGCAGGGCCCAACAATAAACTCTGCCTTTAGGAAATCTGGGGGGGGATTAGTTTATATTCTGCTCTCTAATGAATGGTAATGAGGTAGGGGGTGGGGAAGGGAAGAATGATACTGTAGACATAATACCCATAATCCCTTTTTAACAGTAGAAACTGAAACTGAGCCAGTTTGCCGGGCCTTTACAATGACTTCACTGCTATAGCATAACATCAGATCAATGCATGGTCATCGAGACTTATGCATCAGTTTAGTTTGAAACATTACAGCTTATTTGTATAGCTAGATATTCCCACTGTCTTTATAAAGACTAAAGGATAAGTCTGATTTACACTGAAAACAAATGTTCTGGTTAGTACTGAATGATTATTCTTAAAGGTTATTTAAGGATTTTTACATAAAATACTTACAAAAAAATCTGTATTTTTAGTGGTTGTCAGGAATGCATCGATATACATCAATGGCCAAAGAACAGGTTGTATGTGTATGTTTTTTGAAGACATACCATCTGTTTATGTTTCTACATTATGAATGAGCAAATGTAATCGGTTCTAGTATGGCTTCATTTTGAATATTACACTAGCAACACTTATTGCGGAATTGCTGGTGTCTTTCACCTGCCGTTTCAAGTCCGAGACCCCTCCTCTCTGCCTTACCCGCCTGGATGTAATCCTTGCTGGGACTTTTTAAAAGGGACTGAGTGCAATTTCAAGTCTAATCAAATGCAATCACATCAGCAGCCAGCCACGTTACATAAAACACTATTTATGGCGGTCTGGGTCTTTTCTTTCTCTATATCTCTTTCCTCTCTGAACATTTTGGCATAGTTCCTATCATATACTTTATTTTTTCCAAACATGCACTGCGCCAGTAGCTGAATTCCAGCTATTTCTTAGGAGAGACAGAGGTCCAAGTCCTGGCCTAGCACTTTTAAGTAAAACATCACGTCCTTACAAGTGGACTTCTAAAGCTGTCCCTTGAAAAGCAAGATAGATCAAGAGCAATGAGAGAAGTACAATACATCACTTCCACCTTTTGTCCTAGATTTGTCTCTTTTTTTTCTCAGCTATATAGTATCTCACGTTTGAGGCGAGGTTTGCATATTCAGCACTCTAAGTAAGGAGCAATATGAAGTGATAAAGAATCACAACAGAGTGATGTGAGAGTGGCATGAATGAGCATGGTGTATTGCTGTGCCGTTATTCCTCCTTCCAAAGGCTCCTTGTTACTGAGGAGAAGAAATGGGGTCAGAAGAGTGTCAAGTTCATTCTGGCGTATTCTGTGACGGCTTGGCAGAAGAGAAGAAGACATGAACCGAGAGCTGAGAGGAGAAGACTGCTGTGTTGCTAAAATAGCTGGTGACAAAAGGGGAAATCTCTGTGGAGACCTGAAATATAAAAAGGTAGCTTATTTTGAGCCGAAGGTGGAGAAACATGGGGGCACCCCTTACCTTGCCCCAAATGACACATGAAGCAAGAAGAGAGAGGAGAAAGAGATCAGAAACACAATCACAACTATACATTAAAATCAAGCAAGATGCACAACTGCAGGAGAGAAGCAAGGCTGGGCAAAGATTCACATGAAGGTTCGGGCGGTAATCAAACCAAACGTGACCTCTAATTCGAAAGTTTCTGAGAAGCTTTTTCTACACATCGCATTTTGAAGGCCTGGACATAATTTAAGATACTATCACCCTCGTCCTGAATGAGGAAAGTGTGAGGTCAAGTAGATAGCGATTGTATTTGTGTGTATGAATACGCAAGATAAGAGCGATGCCTCCAGGAAGCCAGTGAGGCAGAGTGAGGCTGATAGGGCGAGGCAGTCCGCTATTCATATTTGATTGGAGCCTAGTGATGGCTCGGGGACACAGAGAGGACTGTGGAGTCCCAGTGGGCCACAGAAACAAGGACACTGCCACAATTTCTGATTCCTTAGCTCAATGCTAGACTGTCATGTGAGGTCTTTTTTTGTTGTTGCTTTAGGCCTGCAATCATTCCTGCAAACCCAGTAAAAACGCATTATGTTGGGACGGGTTCACATATCTAAAATGTCCAAATATTTGTAGTGTTAAAAAATACCTAAATCAAAAAAGTGGATGACAATGTTCTGAAACTTTTCTTTGGTTTTCGAGCGCCCTACAAAATAAAGACTATTTTCCAAAACTGCTAGAGAAGCTACCTGCTAAGGATGACTAAAGATACCATTTTGTCTTGAGAGGTGCCGGACCAAAGAAACAGTAAATAAACATTAGATTTGTCAGGGGTGCAAAAAGAAAAAAGACAAATGTGCAATAGCATCTCAGCGTTTCTGCAAATTTCATTTAAAGTAAAAGAAAAATGGCTTAATGCAGCACTTTATATGCTATCCCAACGGTTCTATAATAGGCGCTCTGTCTGAACATAAGAGAGTTAGGTTATAAGGTACATTTAAAGTTCACAAGATGTTTAAAACGTGAAAAAAAGTGAATACATCTAGTGGGAACATATATGAACAGCTACATGTACAGTATGTGGCCTGGATGAGAGTTCATAGCTCAGTCAGTTGACTACTATGGGTTATATCTCCACTGCAATACATTTAAATAGTAAAACAACAGCTTCAATAGTTGTGGACATCATGAGAGCCAGCCCAGCCTTGCATCTCCCACAGTGTTCACCATGCCCCCCCCCCCCCACTCGCTGGAGTGCATGCACCAGTCCAGTGCCCCATGCAGCATTCACTGACAGCTCGTGGGCAGCTCCATCCTTAAAGTGACATGGGTGAACTTTCCAGTGTCATTGTCAGACAGAGAAAAGAAGAGAGAGGGAAAGAGGAGTGAGGGGGAAGTGCAATATGAAGAATGATGCAAAGTGAGACTGATGCTGGTGGAGTTATAGAAAAGTGACTTGCTAGAAAACTGTTGCCAGAGAGGACAGCTTATAGGAAAAACAATGGGGTAGAAGTGGAGTGTTCATGTGACAGAGGTGAAGTGGGAGGAAGAAGGTTAGCAGAAAAAAAGAGAGACAGGAGAGCAGTTCTGTTAGGTCGAGGCCATGCTCTGTGGCTGCGTTGAAGAAGATGAAGGGATGAATATGGGTGGGTCAGCAAGCCTATCAGATCGCAGACAGGAGGTGACACGTGTGGAAAACGACAGCAGTAGTTGGGCTTCCATACATCAACATCGATTGGACAAATGGAAAGTGAAATATTCACTAAAAATGTTTCAAAGATTAATCACTGATTAGATTTAAGTGGAAGAGCTTTTGCTAAAAATAGCAACCTGGTCACATTTGTTATATTTAGTTTAAAGGAGGTCTGAAATGATGGCTTTATCTATGATTAATTCCTACTGTCACTTTTATTGCATATTTTATAATTAGTTGTCATTGGCCATCAGCCAACAGCTGAACAACACAAATCCTAGTTGACACTTTTCCCCTTCTCTTTATGATATTTTTAACATGTAACAATCCTCAACTTGGCTTAACTAAGCAACTGGAAAAACACTAGTTGAAATGATTTTTTTTATGATTTATCAAAAGGTTGCGTAAAGCCTGCTATAAAGTCAAATGGAACCATAGCTAATGCTGCAGGTGATAAGTAAATGGAAGATGTGGTTAGTGACGTGGTCATGCGCTGAGCCCCCCGTGCTGAGGAAGAAGAGGCAGAAAAGAGGGGAAATGGAAGGACGATAAAGTGTGAACGACAGGAACAGAGAAGGGTTAGAGGCGTGGCATGCCCTGTGTGCTCCACCGTGCTACCTTGTTCCATCAGGCCTGCGGCGGTGCCGGCAGCTGCAGCCACTGCTGCTGCTGCCACGGTGACCGAGGCTGGAGTGGTGGTCTGCCTGCTGCCCACTGTTAAGAGTCCAATAGCCAGTCAGTTGCAGAGCAGGGAGGAAAGGAAGGTGAGAAGGAGTTGGATGAGAAACAGGGGGAAAATGGAAAAATGGTGGAGTGAAATTTAGAAAGAAAGGGAGGGTTTGAGTCAGAGACAAAGCAGGTAGGTGGGCAGGGTGAGGAAAAATGTAAAAAAGGTGAGGCGGAGACAAACATAATTTATGAGTTCATTAGGGGGGTTAATTCGTATACACAAACTAGAGACACAAAATCTATCACTTATGAATCTTCTGCTGATAGAAGGATCACCAGAGAAAAATGTCAAGGAAAAACACAAATCTCAAATTAATTTGAGAACCTTTGACACTTGCATTTTGTCTCAAAGCATCCCTGAAAACAGTGTTATAGTTAGGATGATGACAGTGATGAAGTTGCAGGACTTAGTCAATGTTGGTAAATGTTAGATTTGTAGAGCTTGTTCACCTCTATAACAGTCAGAAATATGTTAAATGCATAACAGGCGGTCGTACTTTGTATTGAAATTAAAACATATTGTAGAAATAATAGTAAACTTTAATTTAAACCATAACCTTATCCTCATACATTTTGAATGCTACAAGATATAAACATGTGAATGGAAATAGAAGCTCTGTGCTGACACAGGGACACTGATACACTGCTCTGTATAATGTATGATTCATGATGAGAGTACAGTAACTTGTTTATGTGCTAATGTAGTGTTATTAAGTTATTTATTCGTCACCTAATGACCTCACACTTCATAAGAGGAAAGAGAGAAAGGAGAACAAATGTGTTGAACTTGACACAGCAGGGCCACACACCTGGGTCAGTGTTTGTGTGTGAGTGAGTGAGTGAGTGAGTGAGTGAGTGAGTGAGTGAGTGAGAGTGTGTGTGTGTGTCCTCAAATTGAGAAAGTGTGATCAATAGAAAACTGTCTCCCCAGATGTAACATCTCCACATCATAAAAGGTTACGTATAAGTAGAAGCTAAGAACGTTAAGCGTGCTCAGTTATTGTAAATAATTAAAGCTTTCTATACTGTGATCTCACTGAACAGGATATGCTCTAAATGAGACCAAAATAAATGTATTTAACAGCTATATTTTTTAATATACCATTTTGAATAAGTTGTACAAGACTATGCTTTGTATTATAACGGTCTAAGTACCTAACCTGGATAAAAGACACCAAAGGGAAACACTGAAGTTGCACTGAGATGAACTTTACATAAATATATTTTTTACGGATCTATTGACCAAGGGAGACAAATCGGTCTGTTACTAAATGTCTAATGTTACCAGTGTTTACGAGGCACATGCCACCATTTGGGCAGACATCAAGGATATTCTTGACATATATATTTTAATATATGCTTATATTCAACAATCTTTCTTAGTACTTAATGTGTATTAACATATTAACATATTTGCATGCAGCAAATACAATCCCAAAATGTTGCATGCGTAAATAACCTTTATATTGATGGATGTTGATATAAAAGGTAGAACAGTTCTACAAGATTGTGTTCAGGCAACACTTACCAGAGAAATTTCGAGAAACCAGCATGGTAGTAAGAATGGCCCCCTGAGAAGAAAACAAAAAAAAGTTCAAATGTAAACACTTTAACTAGTAACATAATAATTTTTGAAAAATGTACAGTATGCGAATAGTTTTTTAAGAATATGCCACATTTTTATATATCTTTCTATTCAAAGAATACTGTATGTTCCTGCATCATGGTCCCTATTTTAAATATCTGACATTCTTTCCCTTTTTCTTGTTTGCTCTGCATGTCCATGTTTTTCTAAAAATGACAAGACACAGACAACTGGTACATGCCAATGGCAGGTTGGTTGCATGTTGGTCACCCATTTGCTGGTATTTGAGCCATGCCAAGACTGGCCAAAAGCAGCATGGTAACAGTGGTCTGCTCCAATGGCTGAGGTGTTGTATTTGCACACACTGTCAGCAATAAATCGGTGAAGAAGGGAAACCAGGAATTGAGGATAAGTCTGGATCTAGACCACCTTTTTTAATAACTTTAAGCATATGCCATCTTCATAAAAAAAAAAAAAAATGTTTTAAACAACAGGCCATGAATTTGTAGATCACCTTTTGGCAGTAACGCTTAAATAATGAAGCAGAAATAAAAGAATAAAGTTGAGGAAATTATCATTTTTATCCTGAGCTTATCAGAGCAGAAGTGGAAGTTGTGGGGGAGAATGAGCATGCAAACAAACCTTGAGTTTCCTCCTGGCGTTGAATTTCTTCAGGCACTCCACGGTCTCCTGTCTGTGCATCATCGACGCCACTGTGGACCGTTGCTGGGAGAAGGAAGAAGAGAAAGAGGAGGAGAGAATGAGGAGGAAACACAGGAGGAAAGTTCATAAAAAGAAGAAAGAAAACGACAAAATGAAATCAGTCACAAGTCTTTTCAATGCGTGCAGTAGATGTGTGAAAAAGAATTGCTGTCTGATTGTCCATCTCCAGCAGGGGACACTTACGCAGACCCACGGGTGCTTCAGGGCCTCCTGAGCAGTGATCCTCTTGGCTGGGTTGATGGTCAGCATCTGGTTGATCAAGTTTTTGGCCTCAGGTGTAACTGTGTCCCACTCCGGGGAAGGGAACTAAAAAGAGAAGCAGAACCACGTCTTCAAATTCAATGTGGAGCTGAAACGATCTGTTGAACAATCCATTCTTTGATTGACAGAATTAATCATTATTTTGATAATTAAATCCTAATTTGTCATCAAAGATGCCAGACATATGCCGGTTCTAAATGTGCATGATTTCTCTGCATAATATCATTTCATATGAAATATCTTTGAGTATTGGACTATTGGTCCGAAAAGAATAGCAATCTGAAGACAAGACTTTGGGCACTGGGAAAATGTATCCAATCAAATCAATAAAGACACTGATGCTGGTTACTACCGTTAATCAGAGAATTTCAATGGTGCTGGAATCCAGCAAAACGACAATTTTTAAATAACTAAACCAAAAGGTTTACATGAAAATGTTTATTATTACTGTAATAATATTGTTATTATCCAGCTGCTTTTGAAATATTCACAATTATGAGACAGCACTTTTAATGTCAATTTTTTAGATGCAAGTTTAAATCTTTGTTTGCCCTCCAAACATTGAAAGAAAATCTATTGAAAATCGAATTAAGACCTTTGGCACTTCTAGATGTTGAAATTCTGTTTGATCTAACAAAGGTAATTGCAGAACCATTCAAGCTTGCATTTAAAAGTCAAGAATGCTCCCCTTGGTTTGCTATTTCTTAGACTTTTTTGTCACCCAAGTCATCAAATCTGAATCAGTTACTGAATGTGCATGTTTTTGTTTTTAAATCATATATTAAACATGCAAATACAAGCGAACCAATCAGAGCAGACTGGTCTCTGGTTTCAGACAGAGGGTGAAAAGTGGTGCTGTAGCAGTATGAGAAAAATAGAGACCTTTTTGAACATTAAAGCGTGTAAACATGTAACAGTAGAGCAGAGTCCTGCATCGGGTCGGGTACCCGCGCATAATCATAACCTCAATCTGCTGCTGAGCGCGCCACATTCAAAATGGCTGAGGTGAAGGCGGAGCCCGGAGAATACAGCATTTTCAACAACACTTCCTCAAGAGCGAAATGTCTGGGAGGCTTTTGGTGTCATCCTAGATGGAGAAAATAACCAACATCCTACGCTTTTTGAGACAAATATGCAACTCCATGTGTTAATAATTGCACGTTTTCACTGCTCATATAGGATATGCGGGTTCGGGTCGGTTTGCGGATCTTGTGCCGACGGGTCGGGTCGGTTTGCGGAACTAATTGGCAATATGTGCGGGTGGCGGGTTCGGTATTGCACGTCGCGGGGCGGGTCTTGAAAATCAGACCCGTGCAGGACTCCGCAGTAGAGGCACAACATACAATTATTAAACCTGAAAATGAGCGCAATAGTGCCCCTATAAAGTCCCTTTTGAGTTTTTTATTTTCTCACGTACTGAACTTATTTATATTGTATGTGAAATGTGAGCAGATTTTATGGATAGTTTTATAGTAAACACATAGAGAGAGGAAGAGCATATCAAACTAACGGGTCACAGGCCAGACATGAACCCAGGACTTTGATAGTCCATGCCTTGAACATGACAGCCACTGTGCCCCCCTGTGTGTGTTTTTCAACAACATCTAAAACCCAGTCCAAGCTCGGCCCCGGACAATTTTTTTAGGAATTCTGATCCCATCCTGTTGTGTTCAGGCACAAATGTCGAGGTCTGTTACCTGAGCCCAGAATCCCTGCCAGAGAATCAGTCCGCCTGTCTCTCTCCATTTGGCATGAACTTAAATATGATCTAAGGTGAGCCTCCCTCTCTTGCAACCCCTGAAATATGAATGAGGCGACTGAGTTATGTAAGCACATCCAAAAACGAACGGGGGCAGTGGGAGGAGAGGGGAGGGTATTACAGCAGGAGGGGAGAAATGGATAGTGGATAGTTATGTAAATTGTAATCCCTGTAATGCTACTGTATGATGTCCTTTTGTTGCTCTGTTATGTTTTTAATGTTTCATGTGGAACCTACTTGAGCAGGTCTCAATGGGATATAACCTGGATAAATAAAGGTTTGAAATGAAATGAAATAAGAGAGCAAGAGAGAAGAGGAGACTCACATCGTAAGCCCCCGCCTTGATCTGCTGGTACAGCTTGTGCTGGTCCTCGTCCCAGAAAGGAGGGTAACCCACCAGCAGGATGTAGAGGATCACCCCTGAGACATGAGCAGAAACACATATGGACACACACACACACACACACACACACACACACACACACACACACACACACACACACACACACACACACACACACACACACACACACACACACACACACACACACACACACACACACACACACACACACACACACACACACACACACACACACACACACACACACACACACACACACACACACACACACACACACACACACACACACACACACACACACACACACACACACACACACACACACACACACACACACACACACACACACACACACACACACACACACACACACACACACACACACACACACACACACACACACACACAGACACAGAGAGAGAGAAAACGTGTTAGAAAATGTGCTTCAATATGTTCTTTTTTGTGTACAATTATCAATGAAATACCATAGTGTATGTAAGTGTGTTTCTCTGTACAACTCACCGCAGGCCCAGATGTCCACAGGTTTGCCATATGCCTCCTTCCTCAAAACCTCAGGGGACAGATACCCCGGTGTGCCAGCAAATCCTGCAGATAACACACACACACACACAAAATGGATTGATTGTGACTCAAGGCACCATATGTGCTATCCTTAGATAAGCTTGTTTAGAAAGCAAGATAGTCTTCCTGTTATCATGACCTATTCATCCTTACAGTGGACTGAGATCTAACAGGAAGATTCAAAGCTCAAAGATCTTCTTGACTTACTGCACCTTGCTTGACCTTTATGATCAGAGTTTGACATCCTTAAAAAAAGGAAAAGTGCACATATCCTTAGGGGAAGTGAACAAAGAGCATTAATGAATGACCATTCTTGGTACCAGATCGAAATGGGTTCACCTCTTATACCAAAGTTCTGATAAAGTGTTTTTTCCGAAGACAAACTGGGCCACTTTCTTGTAAAAAGGACGGAGGTCTGATTTCAGTACAATACAAGCTACTGTAGGGTGGCACCAGCAATGTCAGTTCGAATTTATAAACTAAGCGTACATTTTCTAAGGAATGCATCCTAACATCACAACTTAAAGCATGAATAACAATTTATCATAACTATATAATCTTTTTTTGTAAGTTAAAGGTAGGGTAGGTAAGTTTGAGAAACCGGCTCGAGATACACTTTTTGTTATATTCCATGGGATGCTCTTAACATCCTGATAGCAATGAATATCTTAAGTGCTTTGACAAAAAATCCATAAAAAAAATGTCATCTGTGGAAGCTGTAGTACTGTAAAAAGCACGACCAATCATTTTAGCCGGCCCGGCTAAAATAACTGGATGGCCTACCTGCCTGTCAGCCTTCCATCTGTGCACAAACTTATCTCGTGCCCTCATTGGTCATGTGCGCGTTCGTGTGTGTTGGAGGAGGGGCTCTGTAAGGAAGTGGCAGATTTTTTTCCGGTTGTGTATTTTCAAATTCTAGCGATCTTGAGCCGGTTTCTCCAAAATCACCTACCCCACCTTTAAGACATGCTCTCCTCCAGCTGTACCCTCTATTACTCCATTACCCTTTATTATATGTAGGTCTTTGTTCCTTTACCAAGTATTTAACATAGGGCCATGGTAAGCCTAACCTCTGACAGGAAGTGAACTAATTAACTGAGCTTTAAAAAGTATGCATAAAGTAAATCTGTAAGTAACACCTGTATCTTCTGTACCTACCAAACCAGGCCTGCTGCTCCCCCTGCACCTCAATGGCCAGGCCAAAGTCGGCCAGCTTAACTGCGGCATTCTTACATTTGCTGGCTAGGAGCAGGTTCTCTGGCTAAAGTGGGAAGAAGGAGATAAAGGAGATCACCAAACATTTTAAAAGGAAGGTTGGGGGCAAAACAAATTATCACTGTCCAAATGGGGGAAGATAGCTATTCATGCACAATGTTTGTAATTGGGTTAATTAAGTTCTTATCATCACACACATACAAAACACACATACATAGATGTCACTTCAATTACTTGTTTGAACACATAAAATAAAAGTTAAACCAATGCATTTTTGGCCTAACTTTTAATGTACTGTTTAGCTCACAAAAACCTGCAGTGCTTTCTTGTCCTAGCCTCATGCGGTGTGCTGTGGTCTATAGGCTCCATCTCTATGGCCCAGATAATGCGTTCAGCCTCATTATTCTCTGTCAGAAGAGGGCTCTAATAATGGGCTGCTATTCCCACTGGCCCTGCTCATTTTGTCTCTCGACATCTCTCTCAACTCTCACTTAATCATTGCCTCTGTTACTGCAGCTGGTAATCTCTAATGACAAATAAAGCATTCTGGTGGAAAATATTAACACAAAATAATAAGTGTCATCGAGTTGTGTCGTTGGAAAATGATCAGACTAGATACCAGGGTTGCCTACACATAACAGTCAACTAGGCTAACAAGCACATTTTCAGTCAATAGCCAGTGTGTTAGGCTGGACAATATATGATTTCCCACTCTAACCCATACACTGAATTCTAATCTAACATTACGTTAAAACAAGGAAATGCAGTTCTTTGACTCTGCTCATTACCATACCATTAAGTTCAGCCTGTTTAACAGAAACTCCCAGACATGGTTATCATCTGCAATCCCTGATTGTGTTTTGCGCCCTTTTTAAATGCTACTACCTCTTTTTGGCTAAACCATCAACAGTAACACCTGCATTCATTGCACTTATACTGATGTGCATTTAAATTCATGTCTAATCATTTAAGTCCACAATATGTGTTACTTGTAAGAGGGACACCTTCTGATTTCTTCTGTCCCCTCTTTTCCCTCAGCTAATTTGTAGTGCCAGCCCGTCTTAGTCAATTACTTAGTAGGTTTGCTAAGACATTCTTAGTTGACGAACACTGATATGTTGATTTAAACAAACTCAAAATATTCTTGGAAATAATTAATTCTGCATTAGAAATGATTAGAATGACTAATAGACTAAAGAAATCTTGGTCGAGGATAGCATCGCCGATTTGCAAGAATATATTGCATGCGCTTATAGCATTTGAGCCCATGTATAAAAGAAAGGGAAATAAGTGATAGAGACTTAAGTTAGCAAACCGGTAATCCTGAGGTTCTGCAACCTTGCGTCATAATGTTCTCTGAGCTCCACCATTTGGCTAGGCTTTACCCCTTTATAAACGAGGGAGGTAGAACTTGCCAACACTGCAGCCGTAAGATAATCAGCGGAAACTAATGTGGGTGGAAATTCTGATGAAGCATGCACTTCCATCGTAAAGGTGCATAAACGCAACCCAATACATGCACATCACCATGACTTTTTGATACAAGCGCTCCATCTCCTTAGCACACACATACACTCAGACATGCCCACACAGAGAAGCTGATGACGAGGTTTGGGTGAAAGGCAGAAAGATGGAAGGTTAGAGGAAAGAGAGAGCTGTTTTCGAGAGCAGTTCATACGTGGGTGTTTTATTATGAAATGATTCTCCTCTTTCTTTCATTCCTTTTATTTATATGTCGGTAGAGGATTTGGCGCTGCTGTGGTTTTCCTACTAAATCCTTTAAATAAGTGGAAGAGATGTGTGTGTGTGTCTAGATTAAAGACAGGGATATATTTTTCTTTTACAATGTTTACACACTATTGCAAACCAGATACCTTTAAGAAATGCCTAAAAAACGCTCTTTTGGAGTTTCTCTATAACATTGTTGCTTAACACTAGTAGCACGAGATGTTGGAAACCTTATGATTCAAATCCCAGCTCTAACTTAATTATTGTGTCTATTAATGGAACTTTCATTACATCCATTACTTGTGTAGACTCAAAATAATGACAGTGCCTTTTTGTTCCTGAGAAATACTATTTGCTGTACTTTCTAAACATTGTAGAGCTTGCACACATGTATTTGCTGTGTGTTATCTTATTTATCATAACGCAATTTCTAATTCAAGGGATCTTGTCACCCAGGCTGTCCTCAGTCATCACACTGTGACCTATTGCATGAAATGCTCTCCGACGCTTGGGTGTGAAACCAGATAGGCGTGTCGGCTAAAAAAAGAATTGGCCACAACAGTTCTGATAAACACAACACGGCTTTGCTGGAATGCTTGGACTGACATTTGCATAAAGGAGGTCTACTCAACAAAGGGCATCATGCAAAACCAGATGTGAAATACAAGCATGCACATACACTGCAACACAACCAAATACGAGACATGGCGGCGAGAGGACTGGAGAAAGGTTGTTTTGTATCCGTTTGGAAACAGATTCACACATAGTTCACTATATTTGAGGAGCTGCTTTGTTATTGGGAAATGTTTCCACAACGAAAAGCAATAAGCCACATTTAAAACACTAACAGACTTAAGGAAAACAATCTTTTGGTTTCTAGTGAATAAACAGTCAACACAAATAAATACAACTATGAAGCAATCCTAACTTGTTACCAGTTCAAAATGTTTTCCAACCCTATAAAGAGTGCTTTATGTCTAATATAAGTCACCACATGGCAGATTACAGAAAATGAGCTGTCCCATTTGAAACACTGACAGTCCAATCAAAACCCCAGAGGGTGTGTAATGTTCAATATGTAACACAATTCTTTGACAGAAAGTAAATTGACCAGAGGTTAGATTAAGTATCCTCCCTAGTCATCTTGGATTGATCAATCAACAAAAGAAATGGGCCGGCTATGCAATGACAAGAACCTTTTCTAGAAAGGGAACAGAGCAGCTGCATTGGTCAGTTAGTATAAACAAGATTGCATGCCTGAAATCTCCTCAGACTGGGGTGGAAGTGGTGTTCACACAACAGATAGAGAAGGTGACTGCACAGACTGGAGGCTGGGTATGGCCGGGCAGAGCCAGAGAAAAGGTCACCGGTAGTATTTGACAGTCTCATGTTGATCGCCACAAAGCTGTAGGGACCATGAGTGGGGAGAGCAGCTTAGGCCCGACTCTAAATGGCTTTCTTACCGCCCAACCAACTATTGTGTATGCCTACATTGTATTATATAAGGTTACAAAAGGAGACATTGTATTTCGGAATTCAGTGGGAATTAGATGATTCATCCCTCTCGATGTCCTGAAGCTTTGTAAGTGACACTATGTCCACAAACATTACAGGCATTCACATGTATTTTTTTTTTTAAACTTACACAGACTACACAAAAAACACACCAACAACACCAACCCCCCCCCCCCCCCCTCATTACAAATATTAAAGCACACTCCCAAGGGACAGCAGGATGACCCCCATCACTCACCTTCAGGTCCCGGTGCACCACGCCCATTTGATGGCAGTGAAGCACTGCCTCCAAGATCTGCTGGATGCAATGACTGCATGCAAACACCAAGGGGGGCGCATGTTAGTCTGAGCAGCGCTACAATCCCGTGCACAGGCCAAGGGTGGGGGGGGGGTTATGATGGAGGAGTGGGTAAGGGGTACAACAGGATTTGAAAGGGCTCTTATGTTGCCAGCTGTGACACTCTCAGATTTGATTAGCTACAGCCAAACCACAGCTAAGCACACACCCAGGACTACACAAGGTAATCAGGGTTCAATAGCTTCTAAAAAGTGACATACAACAACTGTGGCCCAAATATAAGGCTTACTTTAAAGTACATTTTATGTATCACCAATTTATGATGTGAATCCAATATAAAGCTTAAAAAGATGGGCCGTTATCTTGTTTGAGCTACTGTGTTTAGCATGGAGCCTATAGTGCAGCAGATGTCATTAATGACTTTGACTTTTTGGGGGGTTCGCTGTAGACCTGGGTTTGACTTGGTTGGCCTGGAAGTGCATAGCTGTGTGTGAATTGCAACAGGACGTTCCTTTGAGTCAATCTATTCTGCAACTAACCAATGGTTTTGCACTATTATTTCAATTAATACTAGTTGAACATTACATTTGTATGTGTTTTTTTTTTTAATATGTTTTTAGTTATTGTGCTTTTTATCATGTTTTTAATTATTGTTTTATTATTGTACTCCCATTGTGTTATTTAATATGTATTGCCAGTACAGCACTTTGGTCAACTGAAGGTTGTTTTAAATGTGCTATATAAATAAATAAAGATTGAGATTGAGATTATTTGTCTTTTATACTCTATTCTTCGGGGATATCCAGGGACACACTCATCTCTGACAGATATTTCACTGGATTCTAGATGCCCCACCTCCCTGCATGTTGTAGTCTGCAGGCATTATGTGATGACAGAGGGTGTGAGAAGGTGGGAAGGAGTGAGTCATTGTGCAATTAATAACATTTAAAAGATGTGTCTGGGATGAATGCCATGTCCACTGGCCTCTGCTGACAAGAGCTGTCATTCTGATGTCAGCTACCGGACACTAAAAATCAAAAGTAAAAAACTAAGAGTGATGCGGAGTAATGACGGAGTCTTTGCAGATATTTGAGCGGGAAACAACAGCACCTGTGTGGCGTTGTGTGTGGACAGAAGCTTGAGTGTTTCCTGTGCACTGACAAAGTTCAGAGTGAGGGTTGTGTTTCACAGTTTTGTATTTCCAAATATGAGTGCAGCTTAAGAGAAGCTTATGGATGATAGAAAGAAATACGCTCTCTTGATCTTTCCACCTACACTTTTAGAAATTATGTGTAATGCCTATTTTCTGCAATAGTGTGGAAAATGAAGGATATCTTTAGAGGTAGAATTAGATGAGCCTTGTGGGGGAGGAGGTTATTACCAAGTCATTTCTCAATTACTTTCACAACTTAAACGTAAAATACAATATTGAGTTTTTACTCACTTCACGGATGATTCATGCAATGAAGACGTGCCATAGTTAATACTTATACATACTTATTACTTTGATTACTGCTTTGAAAATGATGCGCAGTAATTGATTAGCACCTTATCACAAAAATACGCTTGCTGTTTGGCAGGCATCGCCTGCGTGTGACTGACAGGCCATTACTATAATCTCCAGATGAGAGAAACAGCAGCTATCGACCCCTGTGTATGGTTTGAAAATGTATTGATTAATAAAAGAAGGATAATAAAATCCAAGCTTTATTTCGCCATTGTGGTTCTTGAAGTTTGGATTATTTACGTTGTCTTTTTGATTTCCTCTGCATCCAATATAAAGCCCCTTCCATTCTGGCATCTGGACTAACAGCTATCTAAGGTTATCTCACAATCTAACCATAAAACGTGAAATAACAAGTAAACTAGCTGCCTAACAATTAACTTGAGCAGTCTCAAAGGCTGACTTACAGTAATCGTTTTCAATTAAGGAAGAGTCTAGTCTGCTAGATTTTATAACATAAGAGAAAGCAAAGAACATGGGGAGAAATAGAGAGAAAGGAGAGCAAGAGAGAGAGAGAAAGGAGAGCAAGAGGGAGAGCGAGAGCAAGAGGGAGAGCGAGAGCAAGAGGGAGAGCGAGAGCAAGAGAAGGGAGAGCGAGAGCAAGAGAAAGGAGAGCGAGAGCGAGAGCGAGAGCGAGAGCGAGAGCGAGAGAGAGAGAGAGAGAGAGAAATGTAGACTGGCATGGCTGTAAAGTTCAGGGCTATAAATTAGAATCCTGTGTCTTGTTTCTAAAGGTCTCCCAATGAATAAATACTCTGCAGGTCATGTCTACAGTGTGTGTGTGTGTGTGTGTGTGTGTGTGTGTGTGTGTGTGTGTGTGTGTATTTGTCAAGTTGCATGTGTGGGGCTAATGGGACTTCCATCTATGAAATGTGAGTGTGTGTTCTCTTGCACCCTCACTCACACATGTGCCTGTGTGTAGGTATGCATGCAGATCAGTGTGTGTGTGTGTCCATCCTTCCCCCACTTTGTCAGCTGTTGAGCTCTGTAACCAGCAGGGTGAAAATCCTGTGTGTGTGTATGTGTGTGTGTGTGTGTGTGTGTGTGTGTGTGTGTGTGTGTGTGTGTGTGTGTGTGTGTGTGTTGGAAGGAGTTGGCCATGCCGCAATCAATATTTAAAAGATACATTCTGTTGTATTCCTGTTCACTCTATATAAAAAGTATGCAATCTGCTATAAAAAGTGTTTGTTTATGTTTCAGTTGTTGCAGGTTAGCCTACTTTACCGTATTCTTCAAAGAGAAACAGAATAATAAGGTCACAGATCACAGCCACTATGGGACTTCTGATAAAGTTTTTAACATTGATGTTCTTGAAAAACTTGACAGATGACAAAAAAAATGCACCTATCATATTTCTTGAATTGTACATTTTTAGCAACTCATAGCTGTATTATAGTTCTTAAAGTCTGTTTGTCTGAGGTTGTTCTATACGTGCGGAATTATTAGCAGCACACACGTGAAATGCTTTCGTGACAAATCGTGAAATGACCTGATGTAGCGGTTGCAGATTTTGTGTGAGTACTAGTTATCTCTCGTATAATACGTATATAAATACCTGCCAACTAAAAGTAAAGAATTACATAAATGCTGCAGAGATCATTTAAACGTTGGTTTTATTATATTCTGTAGTCGCTGATCATCTCATAGCAAGCAGAACATAGCTTTTACTTATGCTTTCTTTCGAGAGTCAGTGTGACAATACACTACATTATATTTAATAAAATCAGACGTCAAAATGTGTCCAAACTGCTACTGTAATTCTGTCTAAAGAATGGAGAAAAGTTAAAATCCTAGAAATCTATTCTTAGATTTAATTCAAGGCCAAAGATAAAAGCTTAACAATACATCAAAAAACACCTCTGGAGATGCTTATAAGATAATATTCCATAAAAAGATTTGTTTTATAAGTAGCGCACTTTGTTTGTCTTCTCAAAAACAGCTCTATAAAGATGCTGTTGATGTTAATATTAGAGTGTATTGAAAATAGAGAGATCAATATAATACATGAATAACTCAGAGCAAGAGAGTAGGCAGGAGAACAACAAAATCAATAAAGACAACAATAAACATAACTGTGGCTTCTTTTAACTAGCCTGGTGGGAGACATTGATGGTGGTAAGGGCATGTGTTAACACTGGATATGTATTACACCTGGGGGGGAGTGTGTGTGTGTGTGTGTGTGTGTGTGTGTGTGTGTGTGTGTGTGTGTGTGTGTGTGTGTGTGTGTGTGTGTGTGTGTGTGTGTGTGTACAAGGCTCAGTGCAACAGGAGTTTTTTATAATGTAGTGAAAATGATGGGTGGGAGGGCATATGGAGCAGGGAGGACGGGTGGATCAGGCCAGGATCCTTCAATTAAAAAATAACATATCATACAATAAAACAGCAAAAAAGGAAACACAAGAGCATAACAAGAGACAAGTCGGACAGGCGGACATTAGACACGACACGAACAAACGAGACGGAGGAGGGAGGGGAGGAAGTAATTAAGGAGGAAAGGAAGGACAGGGACGGAGGAGGGAAAGAAGTCGGGATGCAAATGCTCCTCTACATATACTAACCTTCAGGTCCCTGTGCACTATGTCATGTTGGTGAATGTGATGGACACTGTCTAGAATCTGATGGATACAGTGACTGTGAAGACAAAACAGAGGGGAGGAGGGGCGGTGGGGGTGGAGGGGGGGATGAAGGTGGAGAAATAGGATGCCAGGTGAACAGAGTGACGGCCAATGCAAGGTGAATGAGACAAAGATAAAGAACAGAAGTTGGCGGGTTGGATTAGTGGAGAAGGGACATTTGTCAGAATAAATGAGAAGGAGAAGAAGAGGGAGGACGATTGATGCAGATAGAGATGTTGGAAGGGAGGGGGGTATATGCGGGTGGAGGAGACAAAAACATTTGGTTTTGCTTTTTAGACATGATGAGAAACAAGAGCAGCCACAGCAGAAACATCTGCCAGACAAAAATCACACCGACACTGACAAAGGAGAGGAGAGGAGTAAGAGGAGAGGACAACAACCAAAAGAAAAAAGGTGAGAGGGAAGATAGGATGCGTTTGAAGAGCAGAGAGAGATCATCATTTATGAAATAAATAGAACGCGTATAGGATGACACTGAATCATAATCGACTAGTGGGCTGATGCCAGGCTATTTTTCCATCACTGAAAGGAAAACACATCACCCTGTAGCGAGAGATACATGTACCTCTATTGTGAGTGTGTGAACATTTAAATGTAAGTGTAGGCTTGGTGCAATGAGAGATTGTAATGTTCACAATATGTGACTAATAGCAGGCGCAAAGAGACGGGCAGCCTGCAGGATCCACGCCCACACAGTGTCTAGTTAGTGGGTGGACTGAGAGAGAGAATGAGAGGTATACTGTGTATGTGCATGCTTGCTCAGTACACAAATGTAGAGGAAAATATGAAATGTAAACCAAAGGTATATGCGAATGATAGGCCTTAAACCTGTGAGGAAGCTTTGACTGTATTATTTTGTATCTTAAACCCTAATCTTTATATAAAGTCCCTATGGAGGGAACTTTGAGCTTTTAGCCCTTACAGGCCATTTACATGCACAGAAACCTATATAACACACACGATGCTAGCTTATATTTTTAGGACCTACAACTTCATACTGCAGTCCAAACGAAGACGAAAGGAAAGTAAGAAACCTTTAAAGTGGGAGCTCAATGCTCAGAAGTAAAGGAAGCAACTGTGAACAAACACATTCACGTAACTGACCAGATGGTTCACTGAAAGCATCGTTTGGCTCAACAGACTATAGTAAAGCTTCAGTAAATACATTTTGACCCGCTTGACATGCAGGCCCTTTGCCCTTCATTACAGTGCCAGACGATTTCAATGGAAAGGTGGATCCTTTTACATTTTTCACAAGATGTATTGTTTATTAATAAATAAACAATACAATAAAAACACAATAGGTAATGTACAACCACTTCCTTATTCATCGTTCAGGTTTTCAACAAGAGCCAAAGAGCAGATGTCATACATATATATGACAGATGCAGTAATTTGTTATCGTTAATGTATTAATGTTTCAAAAAAGATGATGCTATGACTAAGTGGGATAAGAGCTTAACATCCACATACTTGGAGACACTTTTCTGCATCATTTATTCACTGTGACATGCCCTTGCATGCACTGACACATGGCTTGACCTGACAGTGACCCATTGTGTTTGGCATTCAAAAGTAGAAGAGCATCTCCACCCACTTTATCTGCTTGTGTGTGTGCCTTCAATATCCCACTGTCCAAAAAGATGATGTCATTCCAAAGGACTCTTGGTCTGTTTATGAACTCTTTGTAGGTCAGAGGGGAACAGTGACTCGACAGAGACATCAAATACAGAGCCAGTCTACCTTCAGGCCACTTCCACTCCCTGTATAAGTATCCTTTAAATTGTAAAATACTCACTTTAATGAAATAAATCATGTCCAAGCTTGTGTTTCATAAAAAAAAAAATCGCAATGCCGATCGAGCAAGGTAGAGAGGTTTTCAGTGAAAATATGATAGGAGGAAAATGTAAGTATATACAGACAACAAGAACATCTTTTAAAATACTCCCATTGAAACAAAAGATCCATGGCAGCATCTAGTGTAACTAACTTTATGTTTTAGTCTGTCTGTTCCCTAGAGAGGGAAAAGTCCTTGATTCAGCTGCAGGTGTAATTCCGTTCTACTCAAAATGGCCCCCATCCAATCAAACACTTCTGAGGAGAAACTCTGACAGGGGGCAACAAGGTGTGATGCTGCACAGTTTCGGGCTGTGTGTGTGACACTAATTACTGCAGCTAATTAAAGTCCCAGTTCTTGCTCGTTTCCAAGGGAGTGAGGTAGGGAGATGGGGGAAGGATTGGCCTGGATGACTGACATGCATTGTGTGTGTGTGTGTGTGTGTGTGTGTGTGTGTGTGTGTGTGTGTGTGTGTGTGTGTGTGTGTGTGTGTGTGTGTGTGTGTGTGTGTGTGTGTGTGTGTGTGTGTGTGTGTGTGTGTGTGTGTGTGTGTGTGTGTGTGTGTGTGTGTGTGTGTGTGTGTGTGTGTGTGTGTGTGTGTGTGTGTGTGTGCAGAATGAAAACAGCAAGGGTTATAGTGTGGCTGAGAATGATAGCGATCACTATGGGGTTTAGATGAGTTATTAGTGCTGTAGCATGCCGTACGGTAGGTACATGGCAGCTTACACACACTCACATACATGTACAGAGACAAATACTAAAACTCTGCTCTCCAAATTAAAATCACAATGTGGCTACAAAAAATTGAAACATGAAATAAAACCCATGAATACACCATCAAGCATGTCTGAAACCAAAGGCATCAGAGGCTTTTGGCATCAGGATAAAAGACACTTTTTCTGCAAGCTGTTCAGGACTACGAAATACTCAGTTTGGAAATAAAAAACTACCCTCCAAAATCCCTAATAATCAGCTAATGGAAATCCTTTAACTTAAAAGGTGACGTCAACAATTATGGAGACAGATTGTTGATTATTAAACTCAATACCCAAACAAATACCCCACATCAAACTCCAACTGTCTTTCTTTTTATAACGCCATGACCCTTGCCTTGTGTGGCTGGGTGTTTGTTTCTTGGCGATTATATCATTCTATATTGCTGATTTGATGGTGTGCCCCGGATAACACGCTGAATTAAGGGAAAGCTTGCCACTCTCAGAATAAAAAATGATGTCATTGAACATTTTAGCTACAAAGGGATAGCTTCTGAAGAGGCAATGTGCCTCTGAATAGGACAGAGAGGTACAGAAAAAGATAGATACTATTAATCAAAACGTTTGCATTCGATTTACAGCTGACAAAAGAAGAGCACGAGCGGTACCTCTAATCTGTATAATAGTAATAATATAACAAACAAGACTACGAAACCACTGTTGTGCAATAACACTTATGTGTAATTTGATAAATAATCTACTTCGAATGTAGCTTGTACAGTTGAATAAATGATCCTTTTATTTTAATGTTATATTTGTTCTAATAGTGTTTTATTTGTATTTGTTTGTCTCTATCTTAACTTTTGCTGTAACAATGTACATTTCCCCTCTGTGGGACTAATAAAGGTATTCTGATTGTATTTAATGGAACAGAATAATTAGACAAATGTAGTTTTGGACTAAACTGTGCTCCAAAGCTCAAATGTACAACCCTGGCTTGGGATCACTTTTTACCCAAGAATATAAAAGTCTGGACAAAACCAGAAAATAATCATATTCAAATGCTGATATGTAAGGCTTCACTCAAAGCCTTTTAGACATTTTAAATACAAACTGGTTAAAAAGGCCAGTTATAGACACCACTTTGCTTAAATTACCCAAGTTCCCTCATTGTGAAGTTAAAAGTCAAACTGCTTTGGATTAGAGACAAGAGTTAAAGACCATTTACTGTGCCGTCGCCCTCAGCACTACCAGACTATTCAGTGTCTTTTTTATGCTGCTGAATGGACTCACACCCACACCACCACTGTCAAGTATCTCTCTCACTCTTCTCTCAGTCTATTGTCTGTACACCCACCCCCTCACACTACTCGATTTCCTCTTCCGCCATTGGTTGAAGTGAACTGTGTGTGTCGATAAGACCAAAGTGGTGGGAGTGATGTTAGAAGCATGTGTGGTGGTGGAGGGTGAAAGAGAAAGGAAAGAAAAGAGCTGAACATTAAGAAAAGAGAAAGAGATGTTGAAACTGTCCACAGTCATAGAGTACAGTAGGGTTTTAGAGTTTTCTGTCAAATGCTCCAATAACTTTTTTTCTTGATAGATACATATTTGGGATAAAGAGTTTGAAAGCAGCATTTTGAAACCTTGTTCAAATCAGAACCCTACTTAATTTTAGCAGAGTGATTCTTGCTGGAGCACATTTTACAAAAATATAAACTCATGAATATTCTCACTACAAGATGTAAGGAAATACTGAAAGTTGTGATGCACTTTGAAATGGAACGAGGCACTGACTCACAGATTCTTAACTTCCATTCAATGGCAATTATTTTGAAATTTGGCCGAAATCTACATTGACCGCACCTGGATGATTTTTCGTTGATTTATAGAAAAGGCAAATTGGTCAAACTTTGGATTGGGCATTAGGGTCGCTGCTGTGTCGATGTGAGAGTACTTTGGCATTGACATAAAGAAAAAAGCTAAGGACAGAAAGAATAGTGAAAAGAGGAGAAGGAGAAACGAGAGGTAAAGTGGAAAGGAAAAAGGGCGCAGAAAGGCAACAGAAGCAAAAGATGAAATAAGAGAGGCCAAGAGGGAAAACAAAAGGAATAAAACAAGAAAACACATTCAGAGTAGGGATGTGCGGAGCAGGAAACGGGAGAACAAGTAAAAAGGAAAGCGAGAAGAAGAATAGCGAAGAGTACAGAAAGAGTAAAGCAGTCAGAAAAGAAAAGGAGAAATAAGTCAACATTGAAAAAAAAAAAAAGACAAGAAGACAACAGAGAACATTGGAGGTCAAGGAAAACACACACACAAACACACAAGGCCGTAATCCTACCTGGCGTCAGCCTCGCTGTAATACTCTCTGGCTACGATGTCCTCAAACAGTTCACCTCCGGTCACCCTGCACACACACACACACACACACACACACACACACACACACACACACACACACACACACACACACACACACACACACACACACCCACACACACACACACACACACACACACACACACACACACACACACACACACACACACACCACACACACACACACACACACACACACACACACACACACACACCCACACACACACACACACACACACACACACACACACACACCACACACACCACACACACACACCACACACACACACACACACACACACACACACACACACACACACACACACACACACACACACACATTAATAATAGGATGCTTTGATTGTTAGGAGGAGGGGGGGTATTAAAACTATTAAGCATGATTCTTGCAGCACCCCCCTTCCCCAATCCTCCCCCTTATCACACTGTTACCATGGAAACTAGAGGATATGCCAAGAGATGGATGTGGAGGGCGTGGGTGGTGGTGGTGGGGGGGGAGATATGCAACAGAGAGAGACTTATGTAATTGTGCTTTGAGGCAAAGGTGGGGAATCAGGGTGGAGGTGGAAGGAGGAAAGGGGGCAGAAGATGAGCAAGCTGAGAGGAGAGGATAACAAAAAGTAAAGAGGAAAGGAAAAGAGAGGAGATGAGAGAGGCTTACAAGTCAAACAGGAGGTAGTGGAAGCCCTCCTCTGATATACTGTCATGAAGACGAACTGTAGGAGGAATACAAAACGATTGACAGATTAATGTGTGTATTCATCTTTTAATTGTGTGAGTACAGTTTGAACCCTGTATACTTTATTTAGTTTTAATTGCCCCTGGCTTTGCTTGTTTACTTGAAGGTAAACGGTAATATATGGGTTTAATTAGATGTTTGTGGGAACAGGTGCAAAAAAAGAAAGACACGTCCTCACCAATGTTGGAGTGTTTCAACAGGCGACAAATCCGAGCTTCTCTTTCCAACTTTTGGTGATCTAAAGGGACACAGAGACAAAAAGACAGAGAAAGGGAAATCATTAGGATTCAATCTTAAATGTGACTGGGGAAAACATCATTTGTTTTTCCAGTCATTGTGGCAGACAACATGGGACAATGATGGAAAATGCAAAAATGTCTAAACACTGGCATATGCATATCAAAGATGGATTCAAGAAATCCTCTGTTGTGACACACATATTGAACTACTGCATGTATACAATCAAATAAAAGTAAGACAGTCATTAAATCCATTTATTGAAATTGAGAAACCCTGAATTTGTTTGCACGTAACTGTCTTATCTAGGTTACTGGAGTGTGAAACCATGCGAGATTGCATATCCCGCATGTGCGTAGGTACATGTGCGTTGTTGTGAAAGAAAAATATTGGATCCACTTATACAACAAATCTTCACAGCACTGCTAGAGGTTACATTCATAGAAAACCCAGGAGGTGGACAAACATTTTTTTGCAAGACAAATTTAAATTGATACTTTTCACTTTTTAAACTATTTTAAACACACTGTACCATGCTAAAAAGATGTTCCCGGTGACCTACAGTACATACTGTAAAATTCCTTCTAAAAAATACAAATAAGCAAATAAGTTAACGTTCCAACATTATTATTTTATTATTGTTAAGTCAGATGTCTCATATGAAAATGATGCATGTGTTTAGATCATAGCCAGCCATGATTTTAGCCCACACACACGCACGGGCTTTGACCCCCCGTACTTGCTGACATGCAGATCAGAGATCAGTAACATAGAAATAAATACATGTTCATCCCGACTCATCTACAAGTTGCATGGGCTTAAAAACAGACACATGTACACATACACGTACCGTACATGCATGCACACAAATAAACTAGCAACACACAAGCGCACATGTTCACGCTGGCATTGAGCAGTGACAGTGAAGTGTAAGCCCAGTGATTACAGTCACAAAAGAAGAGAGGAGCGAGGCGGAGAAAGGAGTGGAGGAGTGTAAAATGGGGACAGAGGAGGAGGGAGGAAAGAAAAGGGGCGATTAATATGCATAAAGCTTGGTTACTCCATTTCTGTTTAAAGAATAAGAGATTGCAGATTGCTGCTGTTTTTTCACCGACCACCATCAGCTACTGTTACTTGATTTATTTTCTCTTACGTTATTGATTTGTTCTTACATTTTTAATCTTGTTATGGGAGGAGGCTATGGAGAGGCTTTTTTATTGGTTTGTTACAAACTGCATTTCAGACACCTTTAATGGGATGGCAGCAGTTTAATCTAAATACATGATGGAATAAGATGTTTAAATGATGGCCCCAAATAGAGCTTTTGTCCAAAAAAGGACCACATCTTTACAATTGAATCACTAAGCACCAAGCACATGCTTTCCCAGACGGTTTTATCTCCACGATTTATAAATGTCAGCTGGTGCTGAACACCGATATGTTATCCATCATACTACTATGTCAAATGGTGAAAACATGTCACAAGTGGAAGCATCGCATTTCATTCTGTCACTGGCATCTGCTGACATTACTTTGCAAGTACAGAATTGGCTCAGAGTAAGCGCAATGGTTCATCTTAGCTTAGTCTACCAGATGGCCAGACTGGGCCTTTGTTACCTACAGGTCTGCGTAGGACTGCATGACTGCGGAGGAGTAGAGCTAAATATTGATTTAAGGGCGACAACGTGCCTCATGCATCAAAATGATATTGAATGTTTCTGATATTATTTTGGGATTTTCGGTTTAGAGAAAATATAAGAGAGCAGAAAGCGAGTGTTTGCAACTAGTGTTGTATGTTCTGACTAATAGCCAACCCTCGTTAACGGATAATTCACTGTTAACCGTCAAGATAAATGTCTTGTATGCTGGGGGGCTGTGATCAAAGTGCTGAACAAGCCGCAGCTGCACCTATAAACCAATGCACAAACAGTTTCAAACCATTATGAAATCCAGCTGTAGTAAAGGCAAGACAAAAGGCAACAAGGTCCCCAATTCACCTGCCCGGGAGATGTATTTTGAGTGGATCGACGTGACAACATGCAGCTACTTTCCTAGTCAAATGTAGTTTAGCTGCCAAGTTGTCAGCTGCATGTCTGTCTTGCATATTGTTACTCTGTTAGCGTATTGTAAACCCCGCAACCCGCGTTAAGGTAACACCGTAGAGTACGAGGTCAGTAGTAACGTTATAGCCGTGAAGGTAGCAGTGAAGCGTCGTTACAGTATGTTTGTCGTATCAAGTCCCTGTTTCTTGCTTGTCCTTTCTGATTAAAGTGAAGGATAACCACCAAAGTAAGCAACAACTGGGGCAAGGATTTCTTAAGATGGGTTGGAAGAAGCTGCTCTAACAAGTTTTTGTTTTATCGTGTTACTAAACCAGCAGTAGTGATGGGACCAATTAAGGTTTCTACTCTGAAACGCTTTAAAAGTCGTAAAATGTGTCTGGGGGTTATCATTATTGTAAATGATTACGCTGCTTAGTTGAATACTTGAATCTGATAGGTCAAGTCGGACATTTCAGAGGTTGTTTATACTCTATAACAAAACGCTAAGCAAAATAATGTCCGTTGCTAAGGAGGATCAAGGGAGGGAAGAAAAGAGGTTAAAGGACAGAGCGGCATGTTTAAGGACTTGTTAGTGGAAAAGAAACTGAACAGACTTGGACAGTTACAGTAAACATCGATCAGTGCTGCTGTTCATTTTAAGTTATGTTGTTGTTGCCGCAGTTAGTAGTATTATATCTATCATTTTCAAAACAATAAAATCATTTTCGATTAATATGCGAGTCAAGTTGTTGGTTTAGGCAAGATAATGTGCAACGATTATTATTATTGAAAAAAGAACACCCTGGTCGCTGCATATTATCCCTTACAGTACATATAGCATAGACATGTATAAATCGCTTTTCTATAAATCACATCTTGAAAAAGTGAAAATTAAAAGCCAGATACTGATCCTATACTTGTGATGGAGCAGGCTAAATAACAAATGCCAAAAGGGGAGAGGGGAGAAACAGGAGGGATAATGAGGACTGGTCCGGAGGGGAAGTGGGGATAAGAGGACAGCAGGTGACAGTTTGCAGAAAAGAACATTAAGAACTGAGAATTCACTGAGTGAGATAACCCAAGGACAGCGTCTAGTGATGTCTTTTAGAATCTATGTGTTGAGGGAGCTGAGAGAAGAGGAACGCATTTGGGTTAATCGTCACCAGTGAGGACCCAAGTCTCACGAGGGAAGGAGATGTAAAAAGACAGCCAGATATAACCTTTGTTCAGAACATCTGACTCTCAACATTAGTATTGCCCTTGCCAGTTGGGGAATGTTGAGTATGAAATGCATTGCGATCAGGCCATCAGGCTGCCTTCTGTAGTCATCTGCATTAAACAGTAAAGGCAGGACAGAGCGGGATATAGTATCATTATGCTGCCTCTGAATTTAAAATTGAAATTGACTATGGGGAGGTGGGGAATCATGCAGTGGGGAATCCAGCATTAGAATAATAAGAAAAACTCAAAGCCTATTTTAGGCAATCCTCGTATTTAAAAATTTTAAAAAAAATGTGGAAAGCCTAGGTTATAAAGTCCTTCTTATTCAGTGAAATAAGAAAAGAAATGGAGCGGTAGAAAAAGCAACAAGTGGAAAAAAGGCATTTTAATTATGGGAACTTTTTTTTTTTTTGTCTGTAACTTTCAGTTTTAGCAGCAAAAAAAAGAAAGAATGATTACAAACAAATCAGGATTTACTTATGTGTAATAACAGATAATGAGATTTGACTTCATAATAATACTTAAGATTGAATGTGCAGTAGACTGTGTTGACTACATCTGTCCTGGTTATTTGACATTGGCACAAAGCTTGCTGGGCGAAACCAGGTCAGATAACTGCTACTGCATTGCAGGTGAATCTCAAACATCACACACACATAGACACACACACACACACACACACACACACACACATAGACAAACACACACACACACACACAACTATCTCTCATGATGAATTACAAGCCCATTCAGCAACCTCTGGCAGCCCCTGTCCAGAGATCACTGCCAACAAACAAGCGCTGTGATTGGCTGGAAACCTTGCCCAACAGACCTGTCCTACATTCCTGTTTATATGTCTTGAATTGGAATGTACCTTTTTTTTTGCGGTTTGAGGGGAAATTGAGAAAACTGGCTGTGTGTGTTGGAAAGTAATCATATTACAAAAGTAAACCTAAATCTTTTCTTGTAGGTGCAGTGTGTTACAGTCTTAACTCCTATGCTATGGTTGTCTGGATATCTGACTGTGTGTGTGTGTGTGTGTGTGTGTGTGTGTGTGTGTGTGTGTGTGTGTGTGTCAGAGAGAAAGAGTCAGATGAGAGTCCCGTGCTTAAGGCATGTAGGCACACAGGCGCATGTCCCTCAGCTGCCAAGTGCCTAGGGTGCCTTCTTTCGCATGACCCCCTCCCCCCCTCGGCTTCCACCTCCGTCTGCCAGTCCGAAGGAAACGCTCCTCTTAAGTTGCTGCATCCAGGGCTCTAAGATCAGCGACCTTACCTGCTGCCCCGAGAAACGGCACAACAACAAACACAACCTAGACCAAATCCCACTTCAGAAGTAGAAGGGCACGTCATCGCGGCGGACATAAAACCTGGCTGGAGCAGCCCATGTCAGATAGGTCATGGAGCTATGAATAGGACCTGGAGTAGAAGGAGTATGCAGCAGCTCTGCAGGCTCTAACGTTGCACTGCTGTTTCACAGAACATGGTTCATCCATTAGTGAGAAGCGCAGCGCAGGCCTCGCGCACCTCCCAGCCAAGACAGATCAGAGCTGCTGTCAGATGCAGAGGCAGGGAGATGAAGCTGCGCCTCAGAAACGTGGTGGTAAAGCTGCGAGAAGCTGCACTCCCTGATGAAGCAGCTCGAGTGAAATGTATAGGTCCAATGATAGCACAATGTTTAGGTGAATTATTTATTTTTGTGTGTGTAGCTTTGTCAGCCAATTGAAGGGATTAAGTTTACCTCCTGCTTATTGTGGTAGGATAATCTAGGATGAGTTTAATCTCATTAAAAAACATGACAAGATTAACTGCTGCCAAAGATGATGGAACACAGCATGCAAATAAGTCTTGTTTACGTTTTATTTTTTTATATATAAAGTGCAGTTTTGATATATGTGTTGTTTTTTTCACAATGTGGTTGTGGACGATCACGCATTCCTACATTTAAAAAAGTTGGGACTAACTGTGTTCAACTGCTGAGCAAGTAGGGTACAGGATGCTTTTTAACTGAAAACAGCTGCCTGCTGCTGGCTGAAAATCATATTAATGTAAAAGAGACTGATCAGGGTGAACCAAAAAAAGGTTGTTTGATAATAATCTGTAGGCAATGCATCTCCTTTTACATTATCACTTTATACTGTACTTTGCTATTAGAAATTGTCGATTACAGTTCTTTTGGAGTTAGGGTTATATTTTTGATCAGAGATAAGACGGAGTGAAAACAGCAGAAGAACTCTGGTCTGGTTTGTATCCTCTAAGAGATCTTAATGTCTGAAAAACTTAAAATGTGTACATTAGTACGTCACTGCACATCATTTTATGAGTGAGGCAAGCTAGTTTTCAGCTGTTCAGTTTTCATAATATCCGCTGCAGCTCTTAATGGTATGTTGAAATTAGGTCTGCACGATATATAAAAATTAGATTTATATTTTCTGAAATAAGAAAAAAATATAGGAAATGTTGCTACGGGGAAATTAATGTGCCGTGGAAATGATCCTGCCTCTGTTCCACATCATATCACCACAACATAGGGAGTATACTTTTACAAACGCCCGGCACACAGTACTGATATCCTAAAAAGTGTTTAATAAAAAAGGCATTATGGACAAAAGAAAATGTTGACTGACAAATCATGCAGTGCTGATTGAGACACTTGTGAGAGACAAACAGATATGCCCAAACATTTCAGGTTACTGCCCTCTGCTAATGCCGGTTAAAATGCCTGCTCCACCACACTCGACATTCTCACACACGAGCGGTGGCCCAATGTGTGTGTGTGTGTGTGTGTGTGTGTGTGTGTGTGTGTGTGTGTGTGTGTGTGTGTGTGTGTGTGTGTGTGGCAGGGTGATCGTCAAGTGTCAGTGTGGTGCCACCTGGCAGGGCCTCGGGACCAAGGCTCCAGTTACGGGGGGGAGGGAGGGGCCGCAGGAGATTTACACGGGGCAAGTGGTGGTGGGAAGAGCCACAGCAACCACTGTGGGCCGGATTGGTCTTCATGGTCATGGAATTTAGCCTTGGCTTTGGCTTAAACCATTACTGGCAGCACAGCATGTGACACTAATTAAGGTGCTTTAAAGATATATTTTAACAGAGCAAACCATTACGATTATATGGTTAAATATTGTGTGACGTGAAGCATCCAGAGTTATCTAAAATAAGTGTAACGGTGGAGGGAGCTTAACTTTATATTCAATTCACAAGCAATCACTATTAAAGAACTCATAGTTGAGAGCCTTTAGGGCTTTCGCGCCGGGGGCTAGCGGCCTAGCAGCGGAGATTCACGCATCACCAACTGGCTTCAGATGAGGCAAGCTAGCTGAACAGCTAGCTCTGCCGACGGGTCTCTGTGGTCTCGCGCTGACGGCTACTGGCCTAGCAGCAGGATCCATCTCCACACCATCGGAGGACTGGGGGCCCGCACCGAGGGCTAAAGGCATAGCAGCGGAGATCCACGCATCGCCGGCTGGCTTCAGACGAGGCAAGCTAGCTGAACAGCTAGCTCTGCCGGAGGACTGTGGGTCCGCGCCGATGGCTAGCAGCCTAGCAACAGAGAACCACAAACCAACAGCTAGCTCTGTCTGCTCCACTGTCAACAACTGCACCGAGGTAAAGCCTAGAAATCCGGTATTTAAAAAACACCGTTACACAAAAAATGTTCAAAGAGTGAATCAAGCAAAAATAGTGTGGGATCCTCGGTGCAAGCCGAAGGGACTATTCAGTGGACATTTACATTTCCGCAGCATTTGCAATAAACATGAATCGCTAGAACATCTCCTCCTTGAGTCCAATATTGACTGTTTGGGAATATCTGAATCTTGGCTAAAACAGTCGTCACCATCAACTATTGTATCTATGTCAGGATATAATGTGTTTAGGAAGGACAGACTGAAGGGAAAAGGAGGTGTTGCTTTATTAGAGGAATACCATTACTTGTAGGGAGATTGCTCTTCCAGCTAAAATTGAGTTTGATTGTGTTGGTGTGGAAATCACACTATCTGAGGAAATGTCCCTCACCATGATTTGCCTGTATCGACAACCCACCGCTAAGGTGGATTTCTATGATCAGGTAAAACTCATGCTGAATGCCTGTGACTCCAACAAAGGGCTAATCATTTTAGGAGACTTTAACATAAACTGGAATGACAAACAAAATAGAAAGAACTTAAAACGGATCACGGATAAACACAACTTAATACAACTAATGGATCAACCGACTAGAATAACCAAAACCTCTAAGACTATGATAGATTTATTATTTACTAACAAAGCTGACAGAATAGTTAAAACCTACAACTTCCTGACTGGTCTTTCTGACCATAATCTTATTCTTTTTACCAGGAAACTCACAAAAAAAAGGTTGATGGCCACACCTAAAACCCCTGCCTTGGGTTCTCGCTTCATCCCCAAAAACCTGCAACAACGTTTTATGGATGCAGTGAAAATGATTGATTGGGGGGACACTCTGTCCTCTGAAGACATTGGTGAAAACAGTGATCTGTTTATATCTCAAATTAATGATACAATGTCTTCCTTCTCAAGGAGAGGGTGCCTTAGGGACAGGAAGGAACATCATCTTCCCTGGCTGAATCTACAATGCAGGAATTTAATGAAATCTAGAGACCAACTATTAAAGCAGAGCTTGAAATCCGGACTATCCACTGATAGACAGAAATTCACTCATGCTCGTAACAAGGTAACACAAACAATAAGACAGGCCAAAGCTAACTTCTTCATCAATATAATTGAAGGTGCGAAAGGTAACGGTAAAAAAGTTTGGCAAATCTTAAATAAACTATTAGGTAAACATAAGAAACAGGAAAATAATGTTTTAGAATTAAAAAATTAGAAAATCAATGATGCCCTGATAAAAGACCCGGCTGTATTGGCCAGCAGCTCTCTCAATGAGTATTTCATAAATAGTGCTCTGGACATTACAAAGCTCTTCCCTCCATCTGAGGTCTCACCTAGCCCGACTGTGGATACACACCCCGTTTTTGACCTGGAGGAAATCACAGAGGTTGAGGTAAAAAATATAATCTCAGGGTTAAGAGGTTCTAAGGCTAGGGATGCAGATGATTTAGACACCAACTTTATAAAGACACATATCGACGGTCTAATAAAACCAATTACTATGCTAGTGAATCAATCTATCAGCACAAGGGAAGTTCCATCATCCTGGAAGGTGGCCACGGTGACACCGATCTTTAAATCTGGGGATAAGGCAATGATGTCCAATTACAGACCAATCAGCATCCTCCCCTGTGTCTCTAAGGTAGCTGAGAAATGGGTGTCAAAACTAATCACCAAACATTTAGACAAAGGTTTCGCTCCACTCCACCCAATGCAGTTTGGTTTTCGTGCTCACCACTCCACTGAGACAGCTAACTGTGTCTTTGTGGAAAAGGTTAAATGTATGTTGGACACGAGCCCATATGTAGGTGCTGTCTTCCTTGATCTCAGGAAGGCTTTTGACACTGTTGACCACCAAGTGCTCCTTACAAAGCTGACTCATTTCAATTTTTCGGCTGTTTCTATACATTGGTTTAAGTCTTACTTATCTAACAGAAAACAGTGTGTTTTGGTCAAGGGTGCCAAATCCCCCTACCTTGTGAACCCTGTTGGGGTTCCACAAGGTTCCATTCTTGGACCATTACTGTTTTCTCTGTACATTAATGACTTGCCTAATGTATGTCCTGAGTTGAATGTGCAAATGTATGCCGATGATGCGGTCATCTTTATACACAGGAAGAACACTGAAATGATCTCATCTTGTCTCTCAAAAGCTTTGGACAAGGTTCAACACTGGCTGAACAACATTTGCTTACATTTAAACGTAAAAAAACAGTATGCATGATGTTCAGTAAACGACCAGTCAAAATCGAAGGATCCAACGTGTTTTTAAACGGAGCAGAAATAGAACTAGTCTCCCACTTCAAGTATCTTGGAGTCATAATGGACTCGAACTTGACTTTTAAGAAACATATTAAGAAAGTATCCAATACCATTAAAATCAACTTGCAACATTTTAAACAAATTAGACCTTTCTTAACTGTCAATGCTGCAAAGTCATACCTCCACTGTATGATTATATCCCACATTGAATACTGTTTTACAAACTGGTCGTTTGCTTGTGCCACACACCTGAAACCAATAGAACAGCTGTACAAGAGAGCTATCAAGGTGTTTGACAGAAAGCCATATTCATACCACCACTGTACCATCCTTGAAAAACACAATTTCTTGAGTTTTGACAATTTTAAGTCTTTTAAAAGTATGTGCTTTTTTTATAAATGTTTACATGGACTGGCCCCCCCTCCCTTAGGGGAATTCATCCACAAAAAACACACTGGACGCTGCACTAGGTCAGAAACCAGAGGAGACTGTGAAGTCCACCGCAGACAGACCACTTTTGGACAAAATGTCCTCTCCATTAAAGGCAGCTCATTGTGGAATAGCCTCCCTACTGAGATACGGGATTGTCCCACTCTCAATAGCTTTAAAGGTCAACTCAAAGAATGATTGAGAAACAAACAGACGTGCAATCACCGCTAAATGCACTTTAACACAGGGGTATCTCCTCTTGCACTTTATGTAGCTCTTGTATCTTCTCTTGCACTTTATATGTCGTTGCTGCTATATTGTACTACCATGTCATAAATACTTGTGTATGCTGCTCTTGCTCTCTTGCACTTTTTGCATATCATGTATTTAGTTTTTGCTCTGTTTGTAAAATGTAATTTTCTTAAATGTTTTATGTGAGGGACTGCGGATGAAAATGAGCACAAAGCTAAATCTGGCACTGTTACGCTTGACACATTTTAATGTTTTAAGTGTTCATTATTGTGCATTGTCCCTGCCAAATAAACGATTAAATGAAATGTTTTCATATATATGATCCATTCCTCTTTTAAAAATGATTGATTGAGTGACTTTTCCTTTTTTTCCTTTATAAGATTTTTTAAGGCAACCCATGCTTTTGAAAGGGGGAGAAAGAGGGGATAGCACACGGCAAAGTGTCCCAGGCCGGATGCGAACCTGGGTCCGCCAGTTCTACCAATTGAGCTATACGGCCGCCCTGCAGAGTATATTTCTGTCGATCAACTATTCAATTACATAACAAAGTGTTAAAGCTACAGTCAGAAGTTCATGGAACACTGCTTACTTTCCTTCATTCATTCATCAGGGACAACATTAACAGTAAAAACTGCGTTTCTATGACTGTGTCACAAGCTTGTGTAACTTCCCTTTCTCTTCCTTTGCTCATACAAAAACCCCAAAGTGATAAAAGCGTTGTCCTATGCAGCGCCACCTGAAAGGGTAATAGCTTTTAGACATCTTATATAACTGTCTACTACTGGGACAGAGAAACTATGAACAAATGAGTCATTCTCATATGGTTACACATACTTACTTGAAGTAAGTGAAATTCAACTTTTGTTTGGGACCCCACTTTACAGGAACAGAGCACATTGGTTTCAGCGCCAATATATGTTGAAGGGCCTTATTATGATTTTTGGGGTTTTCCCTTTCCTGTAGTGGTTTAGGTTTTTGTGCATGTAAATGGTCTGCAAAGGCTAAAATACCAAAGTTCCCTCAAGAGGGAGTTTCTCTCCAACACTTCCCCCCCTGCCTAAAATGCCTCCATTGGACTCATTTGTTGACTTCTGTAGCATAGTGACATCACTATGTAACACTCGCTTCTATTGGTTAGCGCTCCAACACATAGGGTATAGGCTAAGCACCGGGACTTCTCTAAGCAGTTGACCAATCTCAACAGAGCCAGCCAGCTAACCAATCAGAGCAGACTGGACTCTGGTTTCAGACAGAGGGTGAAAACAGGTGCTGCAGCACAGGCAGTATGAGAAAAATAAAGAGCTTTTTGAACATTAAAGCGTGTCACAGTAGAGGCACAAAATACAATTATAAAAAACTCAAAGCTTAGCATAATACGGCTCCTTTAAGTTCTGAAGGAATTGAAAACACCTTGGATGGAGAAGAACGGGGATGTGCTTACCTCTTGCGGATAACTTTTTGGTGTTGATTATTTTGGCGGCATACTCCTGTCCTGTACACAGCTTAACACACCTGCGCACCACTGAAAAGGCTCCCCTGTAAATACACAGAAAAAAAACATTTACTAATCTTTGTTAATTCCTGTATGTTAAGAATATATATGTGATTCCCTAATTGCATTATTCATCTTCTTTTGATACAAGGGCAACACCAGCACGCCTGCAAGTTCTTGACGAATGACACAGAGAGCTCAACTTAATGACTCTTCATAAGATTTTGCTGAACATTTTTTTCATAGTTGGCATTTTTTTTCAGCCAAATGTGGAAGAGACCTGATGCCACTCGCTCGGGTTAACTGCGGCTAGCTCCATTAAAAGACTATGCTGCCAGGATTTGTCTTCCTAATAGGCTCCCATGAGGCTCCCCATACACAGTCAGCATAACTTAAATAACATGCACACATGCGGCGTGTGAGAGACGGGGCTAAAATGGGCTCTTAAACACAATCCCTGCATTAGTGAATAGGTATTTTACCTTGAAGAGCCTCTCACGAAGCACATATGTTGCACCAGTCCCACAACCAAAGCATAATGACTTACAGCTACCTCATGTAAACTTTAGTATGTGATTCCGTGATCTAATTTTGCATCTGCTGCCGTGTGAAGAAACTACACCTCAAAAGTTTAAAGGAAATTGTGACTGGAAACACTGAATATGTGGATGGATTTGGCCATAAGAAGGTCACATGTCATCAGCCTAAACACAAAAATATCTCCCTTTAAAGACCAGAGAGCAGGCGACACAGAGGCTTCACAGCCTGACCTGTTAAGTTAGATCTGCCCAGTCTTGCTACAGTACCACAGTTTACAGTGAAAAGGTGGACTGGTGCCACTGGTCTGCCTCCACACTGAGGCAGGGTCAAAGGTGAACGCTGTGAGACCAGCTGACCTGAGACCTTAATAAGCAGACAGTGGGGGAAATGTCTATGGGGAGACACAAGACCCAGCAGACTTCACAGGGAATTTCAATACGGTTTAGGCGCCTGATAAAAACAACTGAATTAAAAATGCTACATCTCATGGTAAGGATTGTCTGGGTAGTTTAGTTCGAGCAGATCAACACGCTTACAGAGAGCTCTCCTACAGTAACCATGTGTAGCGAAACAGGACCCAAAGGCAAGAAACTCTCTGAAACACGGTTGTGTATAAAGCACTGCATGACCGACACCAGCACACACACTCAACCAAATAACTAACACCAAACTCCACAGCTGTGCCTGGAAAGTTCCCACTGTGAGGTAAGTGATCAGGGCTAAATATGCTAACACACATACACAGTTAAATAGGGCAACACGTCATGATTCATTGCTTTTAGAAAGTCTGGTTTGACACCCAGAAGAGTAGACTTGGAGTGTATTGTAACAGGATTACTCCGAGCTTCTGGTGTACAATTACAGTTTCACATGTTGCCTGTGGTGTTGAGGACGTACTGTGGATTAGGATTTGTAAAGTTACACTCAAAAGCTTCAAGTGTAACCGAGGCAAAAAAGAATACCAAAATCAGAGAAAAGTTATGAGTTTTTGAATAACTTGTTTGAGCGTCTTTATTTCGTAATGAGTAACTGACAGAAAGCCACATTCAAGCTTGTAACTGTTTGTTTTATTGTGAACATATTCCAGAATGCATGGTTTAAACAGGATGTTTTGAAATATATTTTAATTATAATTCATTCTAAATTATGTTTTGTCATTTTATATGCCTGTATATGTAGAGTATAAGAATGTGTTTGATTATTAACTTTATAAGACCTTGTGTCAAAACATTGAAGTAGAACCATACCAGTGTTAAAGGTCCCATGTCATGGCCATTTCTACTGATCATAATTCCATTGTTGAGGTCTACTAGAATAGATTTATATTGTGCAATTTTCCAAAATCACATTGGTTTCTCATACAGCATCTCTGTATAGTATGTGTATTCACTCTCTGTCCTAAACGGCTTGTAGGAGCTCCTGCCCCCCCCTCCCTGTGAGCCCAGTGTGCTCCGATTGGTCAGCTCGGCCACTCTGTTCTGATTAGTCAATCACCAGAGAGGCTCCGCCCATGTCTAACACAGTGCTTTTTTCGGCTCTGAGCGGAACATCAGTTTTACAATGGCGTCGGTACAGCCGTATATGTTTGAACCGGAGTCCGATCATGAAAGTGAGACAGACCAACGTGATAGACCTGATCCACCGTCCCAAACTAGACTAGAGCAGACGGTTTCACAGTGGAACGTTTTTATTTAGTATCGCTCTTACATTTCAGATGTAAGTTACAACATTATGTAGCCAGCTAGCTGAAAACACCAACAGTAGCACACAACATTATATGCCAAGATATACACCATACATATTTGTCAAGTCAATAGACTATTATATGCCCTTTTATTTCTTCCTCAGTAATTGAATGTTTATTTTGTAAACCTCGCCATAGTTGGTTTAATTGCTAAACGTGTTATGTTACAAATATCTTACCTTCCTATAGGTTGTAACACGAATGAACCAAGTCCCAGCACCTATTATGTGCATGGTACACCACCCAGGACTAGAGCCAAACTGTCTCAACCCATACACCCTGCAGAACCTCCATAACATTTACAGATTCGATTATGGACCTTTGAGGCATAGAACGGAAGAAGAGTAAGTTATTCTTACCTGTAATAAACTACTACAGTGTTTTGATGAAAAATCTAATTATGGTTTGCTATATATGAATGATATGTTATAGGAGCAAATAATTCAGGGAAGAAAGGCTACTAAGTATTTCCATCAAACTTTATTTTTAGAAATGTACAAAATGAACATGTGTAAATATACATATATACACACTGTATATCATCCATTCCTCCCCTTATAGGCGTTTTCGGCATCTTGCCTATCGCAGCTTTGTAAGCTGGTGCTGGGGCTTTTTAGGACGAGGCATCAGAGTGGTCATCCCGTCATGTGTTGTCCGCCGGATACGCCAGGAGTTCCTGACGAAATCAAATGCAAATCACAAAATATTAGAGAAACTTAGTTGTTTTAGGTTCGTTAGCTTAACAGCTAGATTAATATGCTAACCTACGTTTGCTAGTTGTTCAGTGTAATATGCCAACCTACTATGAACAACAGCTAGTGGTTCATATTAGGCTAGCAAGAACATGTTTACAATTGCAATCTTATACGGGTAGTCTGCTACGTTCGGTCATTCATTGTAGCTGGCATAAAAACAATGTTTTCCCTAGCAAACTCATGTCTTGGTAGCCTTCTTTTTTAGCTCGGTAGCATACACGCTAGGAACGCCAACTATAATGTTATTAAGTTTCGCGACTGACCGTACGGTAAATAACCCGGAGTATACTGTCTATGAGTATTTCGTGTGTGAATGCAGACATTCTCCTGCTATGAGATACATGTAAGGCCATCTGCTGACATTGGAGTTGATATATGGAAACGCTAGCAACTTAGTTAGCCCAGTTAGCACTGTGTCAATGGCTTAGCAGCCCGAAACACGTTTACCCATTTAAACAGTCGTGGTAGATACCTTGTTTGTTTTAAACATCATAAATACACAAACAACAATGAATACTTACAGGTTGTGTACCCGAATCTCCCGCTGGTCCAAACAAAGTAGGAACAGCATCGTTCTTCAGTGCCCTACGCTGTGCATGCATGCATGCATTGAAGATTTCCCCTCACAATACAGGAAACAGACCCTCGTTGGCATGACTGGATACAGTTTTGAACTGAACCTGAGATTCCAACAGTATATATGTTCTGCTGGCAGAGGGTGTGGCCTCTGGGTATTGACACGTCAGAGAACCCAGGAAGAAACAATGGAAAATGAGAAATCTCCAACGAGGCGTTTTGGGGCAGCATAGACAGGTCTTTTCTGTGTTAGAGTTTTACTCGCTACAGCAGGGGAGATTCCCAGTCGATCGCGAGATTCCCAGTCGATCGCGAGATGTGTCTAAAAATAGAACAACAATATTCTGTTTTATCGTTAATGTCCTATAACATAATCTTCCTGTGCCAGAATAATGCACTTGAACGCATCAAAGCTTTGTGATTGGCATGACCCCATGTGTCGAGGCGTGGCTGGTGGGCAGTGGGCACTATTTCGCTGACGTTGTCTGTGTCAACAGGAGTGACAGTCCGCACACACACAAGACCGCAATTATGGCAGAAGCAAAAAAGCCCAAAATATATAATTTTCACTCCGAGTGGGAGGATGATTATTTTTGTATCTATTTCAATTCAAAGTCCATCTGTCTCATCTGCAATGCGAGCGTGGCTTTACCGAAGAAGGGTAATTTAGAGCGGCATTTCAAAACAGTGCACAAACGCTACGAGACGGAATTCCCTCCTAATTCTGCCCTACGCTCCCAAAAGGTGAGGGACCTGAAAGGACAGCTAAATGCACAGCAGTCCATTTTCACCAGGCCCAACAACAAGAGCAAGGCTGCTACCATAGCATCTTATCGTGTTAGTCACGTTCTTGCGAAACACATGAAGTCTTTCAAAGACGGCGAAGTTGTGTAAGAAGCATTCCTGGAGGCTGCCGACGCGCTTTTTGGGGACAGTAAAAATAACAGTAGCATTTCAACAGGCATATAATAAAAACTCAAGTTAGATACCGTTATTAATCAGCTGTAAGTTTTAGTTTGTTTGAACTTATTCATTATAATTATTGTACAAAATGGTATAAGAATGCAAACTTAAATTGATTATAGTCTATTATCAATTCAGGTTAAGAAACTAGTGTTGCTTGCATCCTATTTTAAAAAGGCATTTATTTGTATACTCTTCTAAAATGCAACAAAAGGGTTTGATTCTATTAATTTTGTCTTTTTTATTGCACTTTTCCAGCAGATTCCTGTGTAGCTTCAGATCTGAGTTATCTTATGAGTAAGCCTAATTTATACTTTTGTAGCAACACTATTTTTATATAATGGCAAAGAAAGGGTTCAGAGTCTTTTCTTTTTTTCCTGTGTCATATGTGGCAGCACTGTTCAATGTTTCTTGAAAACATTACCCACTGTAGTATGTGACGTGTGAATAAACTCCAACTCTGTATCAACAACACTGTTGTGTAACTTCAGTTAAATACTTGTATGTGTGTAGATTAGAAAGAGGTAAGATAAAGGATCTGCAGTATTTTATGAAGTATTAATCGTACAAAGGTCAGTTGTATACAAGTAGAAGTGTGTATTTACCTGGTAGTAGGCTGTCAGTAATGGCTACGCGTCTCTATTTGGACTGGTAGATCTCGGCAGACTGGCAACTTTAAAAGTAGCTCTCGGTTCAAAAAAGGTTGGGCACACCTGCGCTACAGGGTGTACTTTGAGGGTTTTTGACTCTGCACACCGTTTACATGCATAAAAACCTTCATAACACACAAGGGGATGGGTAATAACCGAAAAGCATGACATGGGCCCTTTAACTGAATCTTATTTCATCAACATTGGAGCCAGCCCTTTCTTCGAGGCTTGCTGTGGTGTTTGTATTTAAGTACGGCAGACATCACATAAATGGGATAAACATACTAGAGCAATGGCACTACAGTATGCTTAAAGGTGGGGTAGGTAAGTTTGAGAAACCGGCTCGAGATACACTTTTTGTTATATTCCATGGAATGCTCTTAACATCCCGATAGCAATGAATATCTCTGTAAGGAAGTGGCAGATTTTTTCAGGTTGTGTATTTTCAAATTCTAGCGCACTAGAGCTGGTTTCTCCAAAATGACCTACCCCACCTTTAAATGTCACAAGTCCCGTTAAGAAATCGACACCATTAGAGAGTGAGGGCGCAACAATTAGTTCTGCTCAGATGTTGGATTATTATTACAAAGTCACAGTGAGCGTTATCATGAGGATTTCAAGCCTCTCACACGTGCGCTCTTTCCTTCAGGCTTGGTGTGACTGGATAAATATTATGATTGGTCTATGAAAGATGTTATGCCGTGCAGGATGAACAGATGAGTCCCTCTTACAAAGAGAGCTTCAAAGCCAGCGCATTGACTGAAGTGTATTGTGTACAATTAATCGCAATTTAGCAAAATCACAAAAACGTGTATATATATATATATATATATATATATATATATATATATATATAGTCTCATTGGCTTTGAGGTTTTTTGAGATATTTAGTTTAATATGATTTAAAAGCAGAGAAAAAGTGGAAAATCTAAAAATGTTTCTGAAAGCAGCATGTTCGGCAAGAAAAATGCCCTTCTTAGTGGGTATTTGGTTAAAAAAATGCCCCAGTATCAAACAATCACCCATGTAGACTTGAATGGTGGCTCCGAAATACATGTGGTACCACCTTATTAAAAACAGCAGCAGGAGCAAGTACAGTAAATTCAAATGGTGACCCAGTTTCACAACAAAAAACATCTGCATAAATGTCTGAATTTATTACTGCCTAACTTCCCTTGCTGCTTACCATCCATAAATTCTGTATGTTCCGTAACATAGTTTCAATATCTAATATTGCAATGTCATTACAAATATGAGTCCTAAAACCCGGGTTAATAGTTAGCATTTTACCACTTCCGGTTCCCTCGTCTCAAACAAGTTTGTGGTTAGATGCCTGCTAACTGTTGCTAACCAGTGGCTAAATGAGACTTCTTAATGTCATCAAGTCAAACATGAGTCCGTTTACAGTTTAGCGGTAGTGATGCAAGAGCCATGCGACCACAATGTAGTCTGTTTATAGCCTAATGTTAGCTTTTTACTACAAATGTGTTTCAATATGTGGAGATTACACTGCTGAACAACGTGCAAGTATAATCTTGTGTTTGCTACAGAGTTTATTTTACGTAATATTGCAAAATAAATGTTTTTGAAAAGATACCTTAAATATTAAAACTTTCAAAAGAGAACAAATAGTCTGACTATTGGTTCTGTGGCTTTTGATCATATTCTAGGTTACTAGTTGGCTTGCCAATCTAATAATTTATAAAGAAAAAATGTAATCCAGGACTATAAACTTTATGTACTGTTGGTAAATTAGCCTATTTCCAATCATTTATTAAAATGACATGGAGATTCTAATCTTCATTCCATGAAACCCACATGAATATAACAGACACCGTAATATTTTGGTTGCAGTTATCAGATATGGCTGATTTAACGGCATGGGGCCAATCAAGCTGTCGGAAAATAACAAGAGATATGCATAATAATCAAAGAACACAGGCTAGATGCTAACACTCTTCAGCATCACTGTAAACAATGTGCGCCCGATGAGGAGTGATTTCTACATTGCCTAACTCCTCCCCCGTATAGAACATCTATAATGTTGCAATATGGAGATTTAAACTGTAAGGCCTCCAGTGCTTCATGGAAAGTTTTGGTGACCCCACCTTACTGACTTCATGTTCATTTTTATCTTGTTTAAATAATTATCCAATATAATGTTTGGGAAGCTCATACATTACTTTTAAGATGCACTAAACTTGATTTGTTTTTCATCTACTAAAAAGGTATTTGTATATTACTGTTGACTTTATATTCAAACTTTTTAATTTCATGTCACCACTCTTCATTTTTTGCATTACAGATATTCGTTGATGATGGTTATCTAATGACAGCACAACTTCAAAAAGTGTATATCGTTTTTTAAATGCAATATTTGGTCCTTGGATGAGGAGTCATTTTGGGTCTGTTTTGAGTCATTACATACCACTAAAAAAAAAAGTGCATACAGTTAACATATTATCTGCAACCACAATGCTGCATAGGAGCTCCTAAGTTTCTGCAATGAAGGTGTTAAATTACTTGTGTTTATACAAAATGTGTCCATATAGATGCCATTCATTCAGAGCTTTACATAGATGAACATATAAAGAAGAAGATTGCCTTAAAAATGTAATATTAAGCCCACTAGACTTAACGTTTTTTAAGCTTTGCAGATGACATTAATGTATTCTTCAAGAGGATATCTGATCAAACTAGTGAAAAACTGTCATCTTTGCAACCATAAAACATAACTTTTTCTGCACAACAGTTGTCATCTGTGGTTTAAAAAGTTGCAGCACATTTCTGACACCCCACGTGTTTCTAAATTGTAACGGGAGGCTGGTGCACCTGATGTAACGGCAAATTCTGACGTTACAGTTGGATTTTACTTTGGATTTTGGGGCCATTTCGAAACATGCATGACAAAATATTCAGAGAGGAGCAAGCATGTGTTAGAAAGAGACCTCCACTCACACATGGAGCGAGAGAGCAGCATATTTTCAGACCGAAAAAGCACACACTCAAACGCGCACACGCACACACTGGTCTGCAGAGTCGCACAACTCTGCACTGCCTGTAAACCAGCCTTCCTAACGCTGCTCCATTTACACCACACAACACCCGCAGAAACAAGCAAAACTAACACATTAAAACCGGATACTCACTTCCCCAGCTCCTCGTACAGTTGACATTCGTCAGTGAATCGCGTACAGGTTGTCGTGGCCATGTCTCTCCTCTATCTTTTGCTCTTTTACTTTCTCAACTCCGGAAAAATGCGGGGTTTCTTGCACTAAATTAGCGTTTAAAATACAGCTCCACCCAGCAGCTAGACGGCCGTTGGAGCGTTGAAATGCCTTGTCTGAGGTGCCGAGTGAAGGAGGGTTAGATACGGAAAGACGAAGCGACCAGGGTGGGTGCTCTCTCTCCTTCTGAATCCACTATCTGACAGCCACAGCGCTCAAAGAGACCCGTCATCAAGCCACCTGGTCAACGGGAAGCGACTTCCGGCTGCAATTTTCAGAATAAAACAAAGCTTTGATATAATTGGACTTGCTTTTTACAGCGCCACGGCTTCCACAGATGAAATATTTGTATATATTGTCAAAGCATTACATTTATTCATTGCTATCGGGATGTTAAGAGCATTCCATGCATGGAATATAACAAAAAGTGTTTCTGAAGTGAATTATCTACCCTACCTTTAAATGCTGTTTATAATAAAAGGGACTTTATTAACGAAGCAGGTCATATAAGCTGTTTCCGTTTTGTTCAATTGATAACTATGACAATGTAATTGAAATTGAGCCTCTTTGCAAATCATTATAAATGCAGACTCTGAACTTGCGATTAGTTAGCAGGTTAGCAAGGCTAGGCTATAGCTATGAAAACTGAGAGAAAAACATACACTACATGGAAAAAGTCATCTTTAAGTGAGGGAAAAAAAAGTTTCTTCCCCTGCAATAATTAAAATATTCTGATTGGTTGATTCATTGAATGGTTGTGTTTCTTTTCAGGTATTCAATTATTTTCTTTTTCGTCTATTCGCCCTCCGGTGGTCGGCAATCAGAAATGCAGACAATGTACCCTAACTGGTAGTTTTTAATTAAACAACCTATGACATATTTGTTGTTGTTATACTTTAACATAATCACAATGATATAGTAGCCTATATTAAAATGAAGAACATATAACATGTATTTTATTATTTGCATTGTGCCATCACTGACTTGAAGGGTTTGCCCAGCTTTTCTGACCAAAAACATTAACCATACATCAATTTACTTTATTTTGAAAGCAAAATCACCAGATTTCCGGTCTTGTGCTGATTAATGTTCCCAACTTGTCACAGTCAGCTTGACTTGGTGACAGCAGCTTCACTGCTGAGCGACATTTGAGGTGATTTCTGTCGCCCCTTGTGGGCAAATTGTGTAACAGCAAGTCGCGGTACTGTAATCGAACCCACCTCCCGCCGGCACTGTGCGTATTTCCAAATAGGGACAAATATGAGAGCCGGTTTGTGCCTTCAACCATGCGTGTTGTATGTATATATTGTGCATGATACGTAATACAACTCAAAAGGGCTTTTATTAAGACCTCTCCTCCTATGAATTACACTGTACACTGAGAGTGTACTATGACGTTATTTGCTTAACATCATAGGAATTAAAATATTTTTTAAAAAGTCAATAAAGCATAGGCTACATGTCAGATATAGTCATGTTCTGTTGCACGACAACTTGTGTGCTCCACCTTTAATTAGAACGATCAAAAGATTTCCTTCTCTCTTTAGTTGAACAACAATGAAAGAAACTTCAATCAAGTTCAGTTAAAACCTTTATTGTATTTCTTTTTCTAGGATAGTATTCACACACAATACATAGGCTACTGTAGGCATCACACACACAGTCTCACACACACCAAGACTCACATACACGCAAATCTCGACTGACATTAGAGAATTGCAATGACAGGGAAAAAATGACATAAACACACTGATTGCATTCAACACAACACTGTCACACATATCACAGCAGTCTTTAAATTAATACTTAAAATGACCCCATGCACCGCCTGATTCTCTGATAAAAGGCTTTTGATTTTTTTCACACATAATTATGTCTCGTAATATTTTTTACTTTCATCCTTTCCTATAGCTCTTTAAGTCAAAAAGCATAATCTTTTATAGAAGACAGAACACAGAGAGGATAGAAAATGTGTTAGAATTCACTGCAGAAGCCGGACAGAGTTGACGTGGAGATGGTAGAGGAAGTCTGCATAGGATGCCCCACCGTTGGGACTTTTGTCCTCCACCAAGTGGCGCTGCAAGGCCTCCTCGCAGGTGTCACCCTGCTTCACCACCCACAGCTGAGACAGAAAAACAGACACATGGTTACACTTGCACTAAGTGAGGCAACATCATGGATGTATAATAAGAACTGGATACAGCGTGGGAGGCGGGGCCTCGTTCATTCCTATGAGAGTTGCTCATTGGCGCATGAAGACAAAATGGCCCAACTTTTGAGAGAGCGAAACGTCACGAAAGTATTCATATAATCATATAATCCGTTCTTATTGTGCATCCATGGGTAAAGGTGAAACTCATGTAGTACTGAACACGACACATGAACGTGCCGGGCGGCGCAGTCCCGTGGGTTAGATGCGCGTTCATAATGCCGAGGAAAATAACTCTCAGAATAACGTTATTAGCACATTTTACAACTTGAAGACCGAATGTTTTTTTGTTCATACTGGATAGTTTATTTAGTTTAAAAAAAATTATCCAACGATTTACAGACGTCTCTTTCCCAATGTTAGTCAATGGGAAAAAGTATTTCCGGGCCCGGCAACTGATACGGAAGTGTAGTACCGCCGTTTGGCCACAACGAATATTTTCCTCAGAGTCCGGCGCACTTCCTGGGGGCTTGGGCAACATGTGGCAACTGAAACCAAAGGGAAAAACTCAGAAAGTGCAAAGGTCAAAATAGGTCAAAAGTTGGTGCTCAACTTCTCACTGTTATTGTTTTGTTTTTCTTTCACCTAATTTCACATAGTATAAACTTTATAGCTCTTCCATGATTTTTTTGTTATATGAAAAAATGTGAAATGACAAATTCAAAATGTTTTGGGAGGAAGTGTTGGTTTGCTTATACCCACAATGCAAAATAGAAATAGGATGTCAAACTGGGGGAAATTTCTCCAATTGCTAAAATTGCTCAATGATATCTCCACATAACAGAAAAAGTGCATGTGTTTGTATATGTATTCATACTGTTTATAGGTCCTGTGCATGTGTGTGCATTGTCCTGTGTGTAATCACAAATGAGTGAACACATGAATTTCTCTTTGGGGATAAAATAAAGGTTCATCTTCTTCATATTAAAAAAATAAATCCAATGTCCAACTTGGAATGAACATTAGGAGGATTAGATTCAGCTTTTTCCTCGAGGTAGCTCTAATTGACTGAGTAGACATGAGGAGTGGGAAAGCGACTGAGTAGTTAGAGGTGTCAGCAGCTCACCTTGCGGGCACAGGGAGCCTGAGAGTTCAGAGTGCCGATGAGGGACCGCACTCTGATGGACAGAGGGTTATCAAGAACTGGCAGCTTGGTCTGAAGAAACACAACACAGCAGAAAAGAGAGTCAACTCAACAGTGAACCTGTCAGTGTTGCAGGGAACGACATCACCAGGAAGAAAAGCAATCATTGGTGTCTTTATAGCCCTTTGGGTTCAATCTGTGTTCTACTAAAGGGCTCAGTTCAGTAGTTAAAGGCATCATTATATTTTTACATCCCATCCCCAACACCATGTTTTCCTCTTCTCAATAACGTTCTAACATTACTCTACGCTTTATACATTTCTGTTAATAGCTGACATAAAACTTTGTTTATATAAGTTGTATTATTCCAACAAGCATCTTCTTATGCGAGAAGGTTAAATGTATTTATTATTGAATGTTTGAAACATATACAGCGCAAACAGATGCAGGCAATAAGAAGTTTTTTTTAATTAAAATGCTTATTTTTTACACTATACACTATTATAAAACACTCTTGATTTAATAAGGCATATTATCTGCTTTAGATAATATACACCAATTAATATCATATGGTTCATTTAAAAAAAATCAAAAAAATCCAAATACGTTTTCAACGTGCTTCACAGACATAAAAAGAGTAAGTACAAATATTAGATTATTTAACTCAGACAAGAGGAACATAGATAAAACACAATGAATACACATTTTGAGAATAAATCAATGAATACAAAAAACAGACAAAAAAGGAAAAGCTAAGAGACATTTTTTTAAACGTATAAAACAAATAGTTTTAAAAGAGCTTAGCATTACTGTATGAGTGAGTATCTGTCTGATCTCTTACCTCTCCAGAGGGCAGGGAAGAGAAGCAGTTGTTGTTGAAGAGTTCCACCAGGGTGCATGCTGGGACTTGGTCACCCACCCAGAGCAGCAGTGTGAGGGGTGCATGAATCAGATACAGACATCCGGGCTCCAGGCTGGCCGCGCAGCAGCGCAGAGCCTCCGGGGGGGGTGGAGAGACGGAGCTGTTAGCTGCCAGCGGCTGCAGGGGCAAGATGAGTGGATGTGGGTCAGAAAGGAAAATAATGCTAAGATTGCTTTGTACTAATAATAATCATGAAAAATAATGTAGCCTAATCTGTATCACCAATGGTGCAGAAATACTGGCAGAGTAAAGAGATGCAGAAAAACAAATCTGTGCGTTGATCTAAAACATTAATCTTACCGTTATAAATTGTTAACTCAATACAGCTACTGTAACCACAAAGAATTGTTGAGCTGAAGTTATTTCGTATTGTCTGACAGAAGCTGAAAGTCAACTAAAACTAGTTACATTTGTCGATGCTGGAGTGCCTTACAATATGAGATACACTAAATAAGATGTCAAAAGTAATACCTCCAAAACTACAGTTGTGTTATTGATCGCTAGAAAGTGAATACTATGGCTTTCAGCACCGTGATGCAGAATTTCCCCCTGAGACGTCACCCTCACTGATGAAGACCAAGTCCCTGTTGGTAAATGGTTACCTACTCAATACAGCCATTGCATTACATTACATTGTTACTTGTCAGACGCTTTTACCCAAGGCGACTTACATACACTCAATACTGTGGGCAATTGCCACAGAAGTTATTTGGGGTAAAGTGTCTTTCCCAGGGACACAATGACATGCTGACTGCAGTGGGTCTCAAGGTGGGATTGAACCGGTGCTCCCCTGATTTGAAGATCACTGAGCCACAGCCTCCCTATAGGCTCAATACAGCCATTATAACCACAAAGGGGGCACTGACCAGAGGCAGCAGCAGAGGGTAGAAGTGAGTGGAGGTGCTGCAGGTGTCCATGCCGAGCACCTGGCAGCGCTGCTGCAGTCGCTGGTGGATGGAGCTCCTCAGGCCCGGCAGCAGCACCTCGCTCTTCCTCAGACTGTTGATGTAAACAGGAAGTGCTCGCAGGTACTGAGGGAGGACCAGCTACACGACACACACACAGAACACAGGACATGATGTCAACATATTTAAATCCACTCCAGGTTTGCACAGTGACAGTTACAGAGGGAATGTAGCGGATAAAACAAACTCAAAATAAAACTTCCACTGAGGCACTAGGTAGCTAATCTTTCAAAGGATTAATAAATTGTCCAGGCAAAAATATATTTTATCTTTTTTACGATCAAAAGGAACAATGAACAATAGCTTTACTTCCTCTCTGGACACCCGGCTTGCCCGGTTTAAAAACAAAGCCTGAAGTTGTGCCTGGAGCTGCCTTCAAAAATGAAACGAAAACAACGACTTTTATGTAAAATAATGACACTATATAACAATCCAAAAACAGCAAGAAGATACATGTTTAACTTGTTATTATTATAAATCAATGAAAAGCTCCACCAGGGAGGAACATGATATCTGAGGGTAAATGTGGTTCATAAAGAAAAGAAAGAAAAAAAAAATGAAGGTAAAACTGAATAATTGCCAAGATTTTCCTCTACAATAACGAAAAAGAAAGACTTTTGAGATATTCAAACAGTGCAGCTTTACAGATGTAGCACTCTAGAAAGGACTCCATCCAGAGGATTCCAACCAAAAACCCAGCGTTTACCAGTGGCTGGGATTTTAAAGCCCTCCCACTATTTCCCGAGAGGGCGTTGCCAGATTTCCCCATTTGTTCAATTTCAGGATTTAACCATGAGATGGCGCTTCATTCACAAATACACAAAGACAACTGGGTGAACTTTGGTCTTCAGTTTGTTTCCTGGGGCCTCATTTATAACGCCTTGCGTAGGATTGACGTGAGAAGGTTGCTTACGTAGTACAAAGCAAAAAAATAGGTACAGAAATGTTCCGACATTTTCCGATTCACAAAACATTGCGTACCGGCGAGGGAAGTGCGTACCGGCACTTCCTACGCCCGTTTCCCTTTATAAATCACAATCGACTTGAAATGCGGCGCAGCTTTTGCAGGCTTCACGTAACGCCCATATTTGCCTATACATAGTCAAAGAAACGCCCATTCATTCATTCATTTTTGACTGACTGCATGAAGAAGATCGCAGAAAATTACGACCGAACAGCTAAAAAAGACATCTCACACCGTGTCAGATTTTGGTTATTTTGGGGAGGTCGAGATAAATCATATTGTTTGGTGGATGCAGTTTGAACCAGAGTAGCAGCATGGAGGTCGGATCGTCACCAAAATAAATAAATAAGTGGTCCGAAAAAAGTTAATGACAAAAAAATTACATATAGCCTTCCTCAGGCAGTGTGTTTGTCCCGGGGACAGGAGACACCCCCTTGATGAGAAACTGTAAGAAATGATCGGGGAATCCCTCCGGAGTGGAGTCATGACGACTGGATCTGAATTATTTTTGTTGTATTTGGTGGTTTTGTGTTCCAGCTGTCGATCAGCAACTATATATCCATAATCCACCAGTTAAAGGAAATACAACTAATGGATTGTGTTAGTATATTAGCTGTACAATTTACCACATATGGTGTTCTTAGTTTCCATACCTCCTGTGTTTTACGAGCGACTTATCAAGTCTTGGCAAACGACATAAAACACGATTAAACATGATAGTATATAAAACCATGCTCGTATCTACAACCTATAGAAATGCAAAACGGCGTCAGTTTAGACGTTATTCTGTCCTCCTGCTTACCGCATCATTTATGAGAAAACATTTCATAACATTAACACAACATATTCGAGGTGGTTTTAAATAACATATCCGTATTTATTTATTTCCCCAAGTTATGTTTTTGTGTGCACTGAGGAGTCTCAAACAGGCGTTTGTTTAATCATTTTAAGATTGGCTTTAATCAATGTTTGAAAAGGAATTCTTCATATTTGATAAATGAGAGGTAACATTTTATTTATGGTATTATTTCCACATATTTCTCTCCATTCTTCCTTCTGCCAACGGTGTCGCAGTTTCTCGTCTCTCCCGTTGTTGTGCTTAGTGCGTACGCATGGGTCAGAGTTTGCGTGGAGGACAGCATATTTTCCCGTCAAGTTAGTATTTTATAAATCGCAAACATTGCGTAGAAACTGGCGTACGCCATATTTTGAGCGTATATCCCTTTATAAATGAGGCCCCTGGACTTTCAGTACTTCAGTAATGTTTGCAGCTCTGCAGTTGTGTTTGCTGAAGAGCATTTAAACACATATTTGTTATGGTTTTCACAGGCTAAAAAACATCAATATTTTAGATCAAATAAAGTATATCTAATCTTATTATCTTAATTGTAATTCAATAATATATAGTCTTTATATATTAAATAATCATAATAATAATGTAAATGTTTACACTTCTTACATTTTTTATGCTCATACTTTTACCTTTACAATAGTTTGCTTTAATATGCAGTATATTTTTCGTAATATTGTTGTGGTGTTTTAACAGTACAGTAGATCGAAGTAAATCAACTTATACATTATCATGTATTATAATGTGTTGCATTATTAAGTAATATCATACATTAACCCCATTATAGCAGATGCCACATGGAATGGATGAACACATTTATGCATCAATAATTACATCGGAGTATTTCTAAATATACGTTGTAAAAATACTTATATGTATTTAATACTAACAACATAATGATTCATTTTACTTTCAGATGATAATACTTTTCACTTGGGCAATTGACAATTTTGAATGCAGGACATTTACTTCTAACACGTATTTGTACCTAGGTAAATAATCGGAATACTTCTTCCACCTCTGATTTTGGACCCTGTCACTGTTTAAAAACTTTAATTAAATGTTTGATATTTCCAGAGACCCTTTACTGCTGGAGAACAGAGGGGGGATGGGAGAGTTTTGTCACATTCCAATGGGCCATTACTAGATTTGAAACAAAGAGAGTCACAGCCCTGCATTGATCACCTTAAGGGAGCTGTCGGGGGTGGGGGGTGTTGAACGGTACATGGTCAATGTTTGTTTAAAAATGTTTGCAGTCGCGAAAGCTCTAAGCCAATCGGACATGGACAAAAAAAAGGATCAGTCTATGTGTCGAGGGGGAACTAGAGACAACCCTCTGCCTTTACAGCCATGGTCCGGTCTGACAGCGCTTAGCTCTCTGCTGCAGAGAGGAAGAGAAGATCACTGCTCTAAACAAAGTCAAAAATCGTACATCCAAAACGGAATCAATAAAATTAATTATTATTAATACGTTAAGTCTTGTTCATTGTTTTTCACTTTTATTAAATGTTTGATATTTCCGGCACAGACCCTTTCATACCGGCAATGCGCGATAGAAACAACAGGAACTGTGACAGCATAAATATGCAAACACAAACCTACAGTTAAACTTTACTGCTGGAGAAGAGAGATCACAGGGGGGGTGGGAGAGCTGTGGCTGATTGGCCATTAGGTGTGTAAACAAAGAGAGTCACACACAGCCCTCGCTGATCAGCTGATCACCTGAGAGCTGCCGAGTTTCATTCAGACTATTTAAAAAAACAACGGTCTGATTTTAACATTGCACAACAATGAACTCAATGTGTGATTATTATAGCAGTAATATTAAAAACTAATAATACTGTAAACTATTAACACTGTAGGCTACATATTCTTGTTTGCCCGTGGTGAGATGACGAGGCTCCATTAAAAATAAACCTCTTTTTAGTGAATTACTGAGCGCACGTTAATAAAGTTTTAATGAAGTTGACTACAGCAAATTCATATTTGTTAGTGCTTTCATGTCAATTCGGCGAACATATGATACATTAAATGATCGTGAGGATGATGATTAAAAATCGCTTGTTTGAGCCGGGCTGGATTTCCTGATGAAAAAACAAACCAATTGTTTTCACATGGTGATGTATTGTAAATGATTACATGTCTCTTATTTAGCACAGAATATGATCCTATCCGTGACATATGGATCTTAACAAAGATCTGCTATAGTAATCAGACATAAATCTATCAGCTGTTTATTTCACATGAGTTCCAGTGTGGCAGCTTTTTAATCACTGCTCCCCCTGGTGGATCCATGATCCATTGCAGCTGGTTTCATTATAATTCATCAAGGGGACGTATCAAGTCAAGCGGGGGGTTTTCCTTTCTGCGAGGATCGACTCCGTGCCGATCACGGCCCCACTCCGGTAGGGACGTCCGAAATGAGGTGCTACATCTGTATGTTGTAATGACGTCAACGTCATACTTTAAAGTGTATGTTATGATTCTAAAGCTGACCTGTCCAGCAGACACTGTAGCGGAGCAGCAGTGTCTGCGGTAAGATGCCAGCGCCTCTGTGACCTCCGTCTGCAGTTCCTCCCTCAGCTCCTGAAGAGGGCGCTCCAACACCGTGCAGTAAACTACACCAAAACACAAATTAAAGTTTTCTTACAATGTCACATTTTAATTCAATACATTTTTTCCACTTTTTAATTTTGAGAATTACTGTACACAAATGAAACCGTAAAGCAACTAGGACATTCTAATGACTAGTACATAGTATATTGCCCTTCACCTTATATATATATACAATGCAGCTTTACAGGGGAATCTACTGGGCTTTAGATTCTGAAAAATCTTGCTTTGTTTATGGAAAATATTGTAGTTGTAGTCAGTGGTGGAAGAAGTACTCTGATGTTTACTTATGTAAAAGTAATAATATCACAGTGTAGAAGTGCTTTGTTAAAAGTCTGGCATTCAACATGTTATTCAAGTAAAAGTACAAAAGCATCAAACTATATTTAAAGTAAGAACTAAAAGTATTCATTATGCAGAATGTCCTTTTATTGTGTCGCAGGATTATAATTGATCAATTCATATAAACACAATTTTAATTTTGCATCTGGTCACTTCAAAGACTTTTATATACTGCCAGGTATCTAAACCCATAACAAAAATCTCTAATCATTTATTTTCATTTTATTTATATTTTGTATCAATCATATGACCTCGCAAAGTAACTAGTAACTTTTCATGCCAAATAAATGTGGTGAGCAAAACATATCATTTTTTCTGAGTTACTTTCCAACATGTTCATAATTTCAGGGATGACACCTATATCTTAACTATGAGGGTATCTATAAACCAGGTTGATCATGATCTCATTTGATTTCAGATGCATTATTAATATAAATTGGACAATGACAAATTAAGGTGGAATAAAGGATGTATCGTTTTAATTTAAAAACAGTATACTTTTCAAACTTTTTCAAATACAATATAATAATCTATGTTAGTATCACAGAGCAGTGTATTTATTTCCAGGCATTAATGCTACTTAGCTGTTAACATCAACTGATGCAGAGCAGACATATTGCTTTAGTATACAATAAAAGCCTTACTTTTTTTGCTGTAGAATGTGAGCAGTGTTTGGGCCTGGTACTGCCGGAAAGTGTCCTGAAGGTGACGAGAGCATCGCAGGGTCAGAGTGTGAACTCTGGTCCTCCTGTCTCCTGTCCTGGTGCTGTAAGACAAAACAGTCTAACAAACAGGGGGGGGGGAGAGTTAAAGGGAATGGCTCCTCAGAAAATCTCTTAAATCAAAATATCTGTCTTTTCTTAGTAATCTTTTTATAAAACAAAAAATATTGTTGCCTCATTCAAAAGTAAAACAAAAAGTGAATAAAAAGTGTAATAATTCAATAAAATCTCAACTAAAAGAATGATTTGGGTGAGAAAAAGACAACACAAGTGTCTGTAAATTCAACCAACTTTTGATCTAATTTGACGATCACTAACAATAATTAACCACCTGTATGGCAACACCTCTGGTCTCGTCTAGAGCTCTGGAGTGTGCGAGCTCTACAGCCAGCGTCGTCCTCCAATCAACAGTCGCCATGGTGACCTGGCTGGGGCTAGGCCCAGGGAGGAAAAGTCCATAACAGCCGGACACACGCATATCTGGGGACAACAGGCAAGAAGCGTAGAATCACTAGTTGTTTTATTTTTTTTTAAAAGGTGACTAGCACAAACAAAGAAGTCTCACCTTTGCTGACAAAGATCCTGAGCTCAGCCTTGTAGCCGGTGTCCGTCTCTAAAATCTTGTTTAGATCAGTGCTGAAACGTTCTCTGTCCAACTCTCCCTGTAGGGGGAATTAAAGAGATACCACTCTACAATGGGACCTCTAACACCTCTGTCTGCTTAGCATATAGTCTAATTGCCAGCTCATAAAGTCCTATTCTGAACCCGGAAATGTAGAGTACCCCATCGTTTTATGTTAGAATGGTCAAGTACGGGTCCCCAGCACATAGAAACTGCTGGATGCTAACTCGCATATGTTGGGCAATTTGCACAATGATCATAAGTTGTGTTAGTTAGCATGATTACCATTATAGCCTATGGGGACAATATTCAAAAAATAAAAATTGAGTGGTTTTGGGGTTATTGGGGATGCTGAGTCCATTTCTGACATTTTCAGGATCAAGAATGGCAGATTTAACCAGAGAGTGGCCATATTTGTACTCCCAGTGGGATGATTTTGATGAATTTTGGGTACATTTTAAAGTTTGAGGGGACTCATAACTGCCATTCTTGATCCTAAACATGTCAGAATTTCATTAACCCTTAGATGCACGAGTGACTGGACCGTACACTCTTCCATAAGTGGGTCACAAAGGACCCGTATTAGAATAATATGTGTTTTTATGCCATTTTTGTCATTTTGGTTAAGAAAAATCTCTTGTATAATATTTAGTATTATATTTTGGTTCACACTAGAAATATCTTATATTTAATTTTTCAATGTTTATAATGACATTTTTTTTACATTTTGCAAAAAAACGTTTTGAACATATTGATGCAAAGATCCAACCCTCTCTTACCTGCCCTGCAACTGAACGACCTATCCTACCTTTATTTCATCCCACCTTGACTACTGTAACTCACTTCTCTACGGCATCCACTCCCCCTCCCTCGATAGACTCCAAATTGTAAAAAATGATTATACTGACAGGTATCAGATCTTGCTGTGTAAAATAATCTTCCCGAGAGGTGTCACTTGTGATGTAGTCTGTGTGCTCTACAGTGAATGTATTCCTGACAGCAACAGGTGATAAGAATCAAAGGTTCCCATAGGATTCCATAGAAAATGCATGCGGGTCATTTTTGACCCACTTATGGAAGCTTGGGGTAGTAATACAAAAACTACAATTTGAATGGCATGATATCCAAAACATGTTTTTTGAGGAATAGCTGGAATATGAAATGATGAAAAAAATGTAATTACAAAGATATTTCAAGAAAACCACCTCACCGGGTCAAAAAAGACCCACTTACATCCTCGATTTACCTAAAAAACCACAACAAAATTGTGAATCAGCAAAGCCATTGATTAGCTAGTGTCTGCACCTAATTAATGCTAAATAATACCAATTGTGCAAATTGCCCAACATATGCAAGTTAGCATCCGGCAGTTTCTATGGGCTGGGGACCCGTACTATACATTTACATCATAAAACGTTGGGGTACTCTATATTTCGGGGTTCACACTGCTGGCAAGGCAAGTAGACTAATATTCCAACAGTCTGCATAAAAATACATCAAAAAACAATTATTCTAAGTTGCAGAAATATACATTTTTGGACACATTTTTGAAATTGGTAGATGGTGTTTTTGTGTCAAGTCAAGCTAGCTACTTGCTGTATATTTAAATTTAGCAGAAAAGAATGTTGTATAAGCCTATTTTCCAAAATGTCTACTATTCCTGTAAAAACAAAGCAGCTTTCTTCTTCATGCAGTTTATTCTGAGCCATTTCCAGTGCTACATTGTGAGGGGCTGTTGATATACCTGGAGGTGGCTGTAGGTGTACAGAGCTCCACCTGTTAGATATGGTATGTGCCCCGGCCAAGCCCCGCCCACATCTTGCTGGGAGAGGACAAACAGGCTAACCCCGCAGCCTTGACTGACGCACTCCTTGGCCAATGAGATGGCTGGATCTGACGGCTGAAAGATGGACTGGAAGAAAAAAATGAAGAGGGAATTAATTGAAGTGTACATTAGTGAAGCCTCCACCTGTACTGGAAGCCAACTGTGCGTGTGTGTTTTTGTGAGTTGCGTACCTTTGGTTTGTTTGAGCCAAAGAACCCTGAGGACGAGTGTGTGAGTCCCATCTCTGTCAGAGGAGCAGTGTGGAAAATCAGCAGCTTGCCAGGACAACTCAGAGCCTGGAAACAAACAAAAATAACGTGTTTGTGTTACTTCCAATAGGCAAGTTGTGGGAGAGGATGGCTTGGCAAAGTAACACCTCTGCCAAAAAATATATGCAATATCTGAGCAGAGATTACTGACCTGAAGGACGGCTAGCCCTGCTTTCACCGGCAGCTCGATGGGAACTCCACTAGAGCTATCACACTCCGGACTGAACTGAGGAACAAGCTGCAGCACACTAAACACAGACAACCGACAAGTAGGGATTACTTGAAAACCACATTTATACCAAAGTGATTTAGAAAAACTTTCAAAACAAAATGAACAAATTTAATTATTTAAGTGTTTGTTACTTTCTAGGTAGAGACAACATTTTCTGAGAGGGACTATACTATAAACGTTAGTCATATGTGGGTCAACTGTGTCCAGCAACAGAACATGGAAGATTACACAATTGCACTACTTCATCGTCGCAACCACTAAGCTAAGAACTAAGGATAAATCTACAAGTTGGAATTGGAAAGTTTGAGTTAAAATAGTTTGAACTCTTTAGTCTCATTGAACTTGTTAGCCTTACATGTTTTTAGACATGTAAGAGATTCAAAATATATGAGGTATTTACGGATATATTTTAGGTTTTCTAACGAAATGTGAAAATCTTTAAAAAATTGGGGGAAAGGGAAGTTTGGGGCTCTCTGCTGGAACTGCTCTCTGCTGGAACTGCTACCGCCGCAACCCGTCCACAGATAAGCGGGAGAAGATGGATGGAAAATCTCTTAAACTTGTGTTAACCACAGACCTCATTTTAGGCAAAAACCCATTCAATAAACACTTTTGACTTCGAGACAAACCTCAAGTGCAAAAATGATGACTCATTTGGCAGCTTTTAGGATTCAAATATAAAAGAAAACTAAACTGGTCAGATTTAGGCTGTATTTGTAAAGCTAGAACATACAAAAGCCAATATTACTTAGAAGAGTGATTAATACAACTAGGGGCTGATTATGATTCTGCAAAATGCATCTGACAGGAGTCAGTGAACGCTTGTGTTACCTGTCGATACTGTCTATACAGTCTTTCAGGGGCACCAGAAGCCCCTCCCTCACAGGAAGCTGCAGGTCTTCTGTCTCCGTGATGACCAGCATGTGTGGGCGGGACAGGGCGGGGCTGAGGTCGTACAGGTGGATCCTGCTGTCGTACGTCATCAAACCCACACGGACGTCACCATCCTCCCTACACAAAATGAAGAAACTTTAAAGATTGCAGCCTGAAAACCAGTATGTTGATCCTTTTCTCTAGTATTGCATTTTTTTCCAAAACTGAATAGGGAAAGGTGTGTGTGAGCTTGTCTTACATCTTCAGCGATGTGAGCAGAGTGAGTATTTGTTGTGTTGCAAACTCCAAATGTCCTCCTCTCACCGCGGACGCAGACACATCTATGGCTAGGAGCAGGGCGGCAGGTTCACCCTGAAACCAGTACAACAATTAAGAGAAATGAGAGGCCAAAAAAGATACAGGTTGACTGAATTGTGGGATAGAAAATTCCACTTTTAATCCTAAAGTTACAGTTTACAGACTCTGGATTCTGTACATGAAAAAATGGCTGCAACTGTATTATTTCAATTAAAGGTGGGGTATGTAATTTATTTCAGAAACACTTTTTGTTATATTCCATGGAATGCTCTTAACATCCCGATAGCAATTAATACATTAAATGCTTTGACAATAAATACATAAAAAAATGTCATCTGTGGAAGCCGTAGTACTGTAAAAAGCACGACCAATCATTTTAGCCGGCCCGGCTAAAATAACTGGATGGCCTACCTGCCTGTCAGCCTTCCATCTGTGCACAAACTTATCTCGTGCCCTCATTGGTCATGTGAGCGTCTGTGTGTGTTGGAGGAGGGGCTCTGTAAGGAAGTCTGAAGGAAGTGGCAGATTTTTTCCGGTTGTGTATTTTCAAGTTCTAGCGCACTCGAGCTGGTTTCTCCAAAATTACATACCCCACCTTTAAGTCATTTATAATTTCGATCTGCAATATGTCAGAAAAGAGCAAAAATATCCTTTTAGAAGTTTACACAGAGCACTTAACATTTTCCATTGCTTGTTTTGTCTCACAGACTAAAACCCCCAAAAGTAATTGTAATGATTTATAAAGCATCACATTCTCACATTTGAGAAGCTAAAATGTGCAAGTAATTAATACTAATGCGTTATAAATATCTTATTTATTAATGGAGGATATCAGGTTGTAGAAAGAATGTTTCATACTGTATGTGTAACATCCAGGCTGCTACGTCCCATCACACACAGATGGTAATATGTTTGATAAAGCTCATATTAAAGAGCAGGTAAATAAAAAACTAACTTTCTGAGAATTAACTTTCTCGTAGGACCCCATACTGAGTTCAGGCCTGTTGTCTTTATCCAACCGAGCACCCTCCACCCCTTTGGTGGGCTGGTAGTGTTGCCACGGCACTGAAACACAAGAGGAGAGAAAAGCTGCTGCTGAATGCAAAGTAAGCAACAAACTCAAGAACTTTCATTCAGGGAAGCCGTTAAATACATTTAAGGGGCCCTATTATGCTTTTCGCCTTTCCTGTAGTGTTTTATATAGGTTTGTGTGCATGTTAATGGTCTGCAGAGGCTAAAATCCCCAAGTTCCCCCCAGATGGAGTTTCTCTCCCACAGTCTCCCCCCCTGCCTGAAACGCCGCCATTGACGTCCTGTGTTTGCTTCTGTAGCATAATGACATCACCGTGTAACACTTGTGCTTCTATTGGCTAGTGCTCCAACACATTGTATATGATAGGTTAAAGGGCGGGACATCTCTTAACAGTTTAACAATCACAACAGATCCGCCCAGCTAACCAATCAGAGCAAACTGGGCTCTGGTTTCAGACAGAGGGTGAAAAGAGGTGCTGCAGCAGGATTCAAGATTGTTCAAGATTCAAGGCTGTATTGTCATGTGCACAGTAGCTACAGTGTATATGGCAATGACAAACTTAAGTCACAGGCTCCTCCAACAATGCAACATGAATATATATGGGACATAAAACAAATAAAATAGTGCAAGAGAATATTTTGAGTAAATACAAATAAAATAGAAATAGTGCAAGAAGAGTCTATATACAAGTAAATGGAATATGATATAAAGCACAGGCAGTATGAGGAAAATAAAGCACTTTTTGAACATTAAAGCATGTAAACATGTCACAGAAGAGGCTCAAAATACAAATATTAACCTGAAAATGAGAACAACAGGGCCCGACTAAAGTGGCTTTGAATTTATATTTAATCACTGGAGAAGAATGGCATTGTTCCGCCCAGGAAATTATATTTTCATAACTGAACTGGGAACACAGATATCTTACAGGTGTGACCCTGACGCTGAGCTACAGTCTGGGTATGTAACATGTAATGGTATGAGCATTCCCTGTATGGGTACATGTTTTAGTTCTTACCTTCACTGAGTTTCCCGCAGAAGGGGCAGTAAAACCTCTGACCACAGTCCTGCCAGCCCATCGCCGGGCACATGGAGGCTCCGCAACAACCACAACTTGAAACACACTCTGGCTCTGTGCACACAGGCAGGGGCTTGAAGAGGCAAGAAACACACACACACACACACATTAAAAACATATTTTAACCTTCACAGAAGCTTCACATATGTCAATTGTGGCATTCGCTTCACATTTCTCTAGATATAATTATGAGTAACTATGATTGCTGTTATTTTTCCTATATCATTTTTAAGAGATTATTAGAAAAAGCAGATTAGCTAGACACTGACCTCTCCATCATTTTGCTTGGCTAGAGGGGTGACCAGAGCTCCCAGCGGCAGACGGCTGAGCAGAGCAGTCTGAGCATCACAGGGCATACAGTACGACGCAGAGCGGATGGCTAAAGGACTCGCGTTACCTAGAGATCAACAGAGACACGGTCCAGAATTACATGAAGGTTGGTTTTAGACACACAAAATGGAGACAGGAAGAGGTGAACGGAGAAAACGCCCAAACATAAAGTATCATATTTGTAATTCACAACTAAATCGGAGTCCTTCACAAAACAACATACGCTATAATGACTTTAAAATACTCTAATTTAACTACCTGCAGATATTATTGTCATAATCCTTTCAACAGTATGTCCAAAATATTTCTGATAACTGGAATCATATAGTATAGCGAGCACACACTATTATAACTATTACAAACCATACACTAGATGTTTTCCAAGGTTGGTCCCATTTTTCTTCAATTAAATATGTTTCAGATTTTTTCTAGTCGCCTCCATCAATAATGCATGGTATAACTTCTACAGAAAATTCTCTGTGCAAAGTAGATTACATTTCAGTGATGTGGATGCCAGATTAGGAAGCCATTTTTACCTAGCTTTACATACAGGGTAAAAAACAACAAAGATACAGTGTTGTGTGTGTTTACCTCTGTCCTCTATGATACAGGAGGTAGTTGCCAGAGGAGGGAGACGGGAAAAGGGCTCTGAGACGAAGACCTTGCCCTCCCACTCTGCACTGTCATCTGCGATCACCTTCACCTGGGAAACAGAGAGAGAGAAAGAGACAGGGGTGCAACCTTATCAACCTGCAAGACTGTGAATACAGATCACTATGGTTAAACAGGGGCAGGATCTTTTATAAAACATCTTCTTCTTACAATAAGTAGATTTTGTCGGAAGAAACAAGTAGTAGTTTTGCGGCTCTTACTTTAAGTTAAAAATAATAATGATTGGAAAATGTTAGAAGTCAAGTATTGCACTCTTTATTTGCGTTTTTTTCTTAAAGATGTACCATAAAGGGAAGCACACATCAGCAGCGGATGGCACTCGTCCTTTGATGAGGGCTTCATCATGCTGCCAGTGTGTGTAGCCAAGTTGCTCAGTTTGCATGGAGCCAAAAATGGACTGACATCAGATAAGAAAACGTATCTGGATCATTCAGGGACTGAGGTCAATAGAGCACCATAATGATTTGATTATGTGCTATAAAAGTGTTCATACTGGGTTGTTGATTTAGCTCAACAAAAAAATGATACACATATTTACATATGTCTATTTCCCAATTTAAATCAATGGGAAAAAAGTATTTTTGGGACCAAATGACGTCATTGACTAGAACGTAGTGATGTAGGCAAATTTGCTTCAACGCCCGCCACACTTCCTTGGGGCTTGGTGTATCCCTTAATAGTTTAACATTGTCAGAGGAGCTAAGGGCTAGGCAATATATCAATATAATATCCATTGGTTGCTAAGAAACTAGATATCCTCTGAGATTTAGGAAATCGTAAGTGTAAAATTGATGTAATTTTCTGAATTTACCAGCGTTTAAACAGCATGGGTCTAACCCTACAATATATTCACAATATCGATATTGTGGTACTCTCTTCACATTGCCCAGCCCTACAGGAGCCGCAGAAGAACGGTAAAGAAAGAAGGTGACGAGAGAGGATAAAACAACTCACAACACTGGGCAGGAGCTCTGGGTCCAGACCATAACGAGACTCAGAGCTAGGAGACTGGAGGGGAAAAAACAATTAGTCTTGAATAATATATAATAACACATAGACGTCAAATTTTGTGAGATTCTAGACTTTATATACAACATGATTGAAGCAATAAAGTCTAGGGGCTCCATGGGAAATTATCTAACAATCTAAATGGTATACTTAGGGATATTTCCATGCAACAACAATGCATAACTGAACAACATGTAGCTGTTATTGCAAGGTACATGGCCAGAAGCAGCTTGAACACCTTTAAAGTTGAATGGAGAATCTCTATAGTCGAATGATAAACTGATCTATTAGTTGCCTGACAAAATAAATCAACAGTTTTGTTAAACAACAATAATTATCTGGTTTTGCTTTTCCAATATGGAGATCTGCTACCTGTCTCTGTTTGTTTTTGCAATGTGAACTGAATAACTGTTGGATTTGGAGTCTTGGCCAAATAATACATAGATTCATTTAAGACAATAATCTGCAGATGTATCCACAGATATTCAATTGAGCTGGCACTCATACTTCATTAAAGAGTTTTAATGGTGTGACTGTATTTTCCCTACCTGTGGAGTGATGTTCCTGTCCTGTGCAGCCGCATTGGGAACAAACTCGTTTGTGGTCCCTTAGGAGAAAACAGAAGAGTTATGTCATTCTTAAATTAAATGATATCCTTAATTAGGTAGGCTGTTTTAGCTCAGACTTTAGAAAACAGTATTTATTGATCAGTATGATGGTGGTGTACTGTAAACCCTGGATGATTGGACTAATCAGCAGGTCTATAAGGATCTACGGTACTTGTGAATTATCAAACTTTATTTTTTGTTCTAGTCTACATGTTGTATATTTAAGAATGGTTCGTGAGTAATTCTGCAAGTCATTTAATTTAAAGGATCTGCTCCTGAGGGAGGCTTTGCAACATGCATGTTAGTAAATCAACCACAATACAATAGACTTACCTCTTGAGTTTGTTGTGAGAGTCCACTGAGGCTGCTGTGGCGAGGAATGATTGTGTGTGTATCCAACAGAGGATTCCACATTGGCCCTCTCAAATGCAGCCTGAGGTGTAAACTGTGGACTCTGATTTACACCAAATGATAAAGTAGTAATGGGCAAATGTTTTTGTTGGGGTGACTGAGGTCCATTTAATGAACAATGGTGAGTGTATGGGGGCTGTAAAGGGGAAGATATTCCTTGGTAAGGGCTGTGAGGGGAGTAAAAGGGCATTTGTTGGGGCTTGCAGGGATGCGTCCCTTCCTTCATAAGAGCGAGAGAACATGGAGGTATATATCTTCCTTGGCTTGCAGATGGAACCATGGATGAAGCATGAGCATCAGGAGTGACCCGCTGAACACTGTGGTCAGCATTATTAGCATAAAGCGTGCTGTATTCGGTGTTGTTTCTGGATGAAAAGGTTGCAAGTTCGCTCTGGTAGCCGTGGTTGGACACCTGCAGCTGCTCGTAGCCAGGCCTCTGGTCAGAAGGAGAGCTCAGGCTGAGATGCTGAAAACTGGGCAGAGGGTTGCAGGGAGGTCCTTGAGGTGAAGCTGGGGACCAGCCGTTCTGGCCCGCCCACGGCTGACAGGGTGTATCGCTCTGATTGGCTGTGGGGACGTCCATCATCCTTCATTACCATCACTGATAGATGTTTGACTCCTTGGAGGCGGGATCTAGCGGGGCAAAACAAACCTGCAGCGTCGTGATGCGACTCTCGGATCTCTTCTCAGAGGCCAACATGTTGTATTGACAGTTAGCTAAATCAGATAGCTTTCTAATCAATAACAAGCAAAATGCAGCTATTTTTGAGATAACGTTACATCTTTGAAAACTTCCTAACAAAATGTACCTAACGTTTCCCCTGTAAAACTACCACTGTGTTGAACGATTTGTTAATGAGAAGCAATCGTTGATATGAATAACGTTAGCCTACTAGAGGAATTGACTGAGGTTCTTCTGTAGTAAGCTAACAATATTGACACATAACAGAGGTGCATCCTTAAATGTGCAGGGTGAATTAAGATATGTGACCTGAAGGAGCAATGTTATTTGAGGTAATAAAATATTAGATACCTTTGGACATCAGCGGAAACAAGGGGCTTTGCGTGCAGCACTTGTTCGTCCACATTACTAACGTGACCGTTAGCGTCTTCATCTCCCCCTCTGCGACGGAAGCGAAACACTTCAGCAGTTTAACATATGTGAAATATATTAAAATTATATTCAATGACCACAAAATGTGAGAGGATTAATTTAGACTACAAAACAACATTCATGAAACCGAGCCTTTGCTGCAATGTTAGCGTCAAGTTAGCACGGATCACAACACCCCATTTCCGCGTTTCCTTTCAAAGTAAAATACATGGGATACAATAAATACATAATTTGAACTAAAAAACGAAATATTAGAAAACCTGTAAACCATCAAAGTAAATATATTACTGTGGCGCATTGATACATTGTGCTAATATTTTATTATTAATAAGAATCAGCAAATATTTATTGTGGCACCACAATAACATGAATGTCTGATTTATGAAATATTTAGTGTTTTCTAATACTCTAATTTCTTTTCACATTATTAAGACTTTGAATGTGTGACTTTTCTTCTGCAGCCACTTGTTTAGTGGTTCTGAATACTTCTTCCTCCACCAATGTACCGCAGGTCTCCCTTGAAAAAGAGATCGTTGATCTCAATGGGATTTTTTAACCTGGTTAAATAAAGGCTACAAACAAACAAATTGTCATTTCTACATACATGGACAAAGATACAGTAGGCCTGACAGTGTTGGACAAATCGATAAAATACTGTGTGTATTATGTTGTGAGTGGAATAGAGTACAAACTGTTTTTTCACACATAAACTTTAGTTTATTAGAAGGTTGATATGCAAAGTTGACAAAATACAGTATACCAGCATACCAAAGAGAATAACAAAATACAGTATACAAGATAACCTGGTCACCGAAGTGAACTTACTAACCAGCTCATTAGACACCTTATTTGTCAATATCCATGAGCTGTCTCTTTCCAAATGAACTTAATAACATGAAACAGAACACATGACAACCTGTTGTGATACAAAAGAGAATTACAATTAACAAAAATAGAAAAAATAGAAATGTAAATCTATTCTTGGTCATCCTAACCGATGTAAACGCTCACCATGTCACATAAGACACCCCGATGGCGACTGAACAAATAAAAAACAAAGAGGAACAGAGGGTGGCAGAGATAAGCAAATGGAACAGGAAAAAATTGCTTGATTTTACCATTGACCAAATAACCCACTTCTAAAGGTTGAAAATGTCCAATACTTTGCTGTGGTTCTACTTGCCTAGATCAGTTACTGTTTTGGGGTCCTTTTTAGGGCAGTGATCCTGTTTCTGACGTAGTCCTTTACACCTTTCCATGAACGGGTCCTCAGTGCTGGCTCAGCTTCCAGACACTGAACACATTCGTCCTTCTGAGGCACCTTGTACTCTTTAATTAACCGCATCATGTGTCTTTCAACAGCAAGAACCTCTGCTTCCTCCCATTTATGTTTGCCCTTAATTTTGGAGCCTGTGGGTTAAAAGAGAAATGAGTAAACTTTCGCCATCACAAAATAACTTTCTCACACAAGCACTCTACATACTGTTGTCCACATTTAGTCGTAAAGCCTCCAAACTCTATAAATGTTATTTATCTTCACCGGCCATTTTTTCGTTTTGTGTGTCAAGTTTTGACAACAAATTAAGCTTGGACAATATGTAAGAACTCCTATTTTGCCTTAACCCCCCCCTTGATTATTTTGTTATATAAGAAATTCTAAACCAAAGAGAAACAATATTAAAACAATTAATTGATAGAATCACCAATCATGATTGTTCACCATTTTACCTTTTTTGTCTGATTCGAAATATTTTGATGTTACAGTCACGTTGGTGCTTGTTGGTTCACAGCCTGCACCGGAAGGCTCATTGTAATCCCATGATGCAGCTTGTTGTCCTCTCTCTGTGTTGAAGAAAAAACAAGAAAGATTAACTACCTATACACACATTTCCAACAGAGAACAAACAGATAAATAAGACCAAAGGTGCAGCTCCTCAGTGTTGTTTTCAGTCATATTACATCAATTGTTCATAGTACCAATGTCTTACGATACCAAATCCACACATTTTGCAGTTGTGTCCATTCCCAAAGTCCATTAAAGCAACCAACTCCTCCAACCAAGCTTCAGCTATAATCCAGATTTTATGTGATTTAAAGTAACTTTTTATACTAAAGTGAATGTTGATGCTCCTAATTCTAGAACTGTAGATTGCAATGGTTGATTTAGAAAGATATTTAGTAGGTTATAGATTTGAACATCCACCAGATTATTTTTTTATTATCAAGTAAGAAGTAATTAAAACAGCAAAGCACATATATTCTTAAATACTGCTGCATAATAGACAGGTTTTGCATTACGATACATTTAAGTGGCTTGCTCCAAATTACTGTGATGAAAATGATTTGCGATATTCACTTGCAGGTAACACAAAAGGCTGTTGACACCACAATAAACCACAGACTGACTCCTTTTCAAATCCTTTGAATAAATGCAAAATGTATATGTATTTTGTCTGAACTTTATGTTCCGGGTAGATTTGCCGGTGCCAATGACACATTTCCATTTAAAAGGTCAATTTAATTGACGTTAAAGTAATCGGAATCATAATCATCTTAAAAAATAAATAACCCTACCATCTGAATGCATTTCAACGTCATCCAGCTGCTGTCCAAGGCTGCGGACTTGATTGTTGGGGCCTAAAATCTGGTCGGCCTCAGCTTCATTCAGGTTCATCAGCTGTAGCATTTTCCCGTAATGCTTCCGGATCTTTGAGGATGTCAGAGCTGCAGGGTCTTTAGCTCCACATTCTTTGACGTATTTCTGGATGCACTGTGCCCCGGCGTAGGCAGTCAGAGCATTGGGTCGGCCAAACAGGTAAGGATTCTGACTGGGGACTCCACATGTCTCGCGTACCTTTACGAGAAGCTCTATAGCTGACTCAAGTGATGGTTTGAGTAAAACTGGAACCGTTCTGCCGCACTTCCCTGGTATGTTGATTCTGACAAAGAACCTGCACATTTTTTTTTCCAAATCGGTAACGGATATGTCCATGCCGTCTTGCAAGTTTGACTTTTGACGCGACTCAAAAGCTGTTAGTTCCACTGAGGATACCTCTAAAACACTTCTCCTGTTGAAAAATATTGTCCGGGAGAGTATTACATTGGCCAAAGCAGCATAGTTTTCTGCACAAGGGCTTTCTCTGAGGTTTTTTTCAGCAAGAAGATGAACATTCTCCACGTGGATATTCAGGCGCATCACATCTTGAGCAAACGGCACCTTCTTTGCCCTTTTCAGTTTGGTTTTCTTGATGGCTGTTAATGCACCTGCAGAAATATGCTTGTTCCATTTTCTCTTGTACAGAGAGAGGAAGTTTCTCGCAGACTCTGCTGATCTCTCATCACCAGACTTTACTGCGTTCCCCTCGACAATACCACAAGCCTTCTGTAGGTGGTAGCCAAGCTTGATGGCAAGTGAAGGATTGCTGTATGTTTTGTTTTCCGCATTGTAGCCTGCCACGACGTTTACTGCAGACACCACATGTGGGAAGCATGAAGGGAGAAAAAAGTCCTTCAGTTTCTCCAGAGGGGTGATTTTTTTAGCTTCTAGTACAAGTCTTGCTAACTGTCGAAGGTATTGTCTTATATACTCGTGTTTTTTCGGATCAGTTCCGTGATGAGTGAACATGAGCTCGCCAAACTGCAAGAGAACTTCGTCTTCCATGGCAGTTTGCGTCACATCGTCGTATATCATATCGGACAGAATGTTCCTAAAACCATCAGTAATGCTAAGGTCTCCTAAAGTTTGAAGTGCACACCGAGATGCGATATTCTTTCTTCCAAACACAGTCTCGTTCTTCACTCTCTCTGGGCAAACTTTCATGTGTCTGTACATAGGTTTCCTCAGAAAAAGACCTCGACAGTGAAGGCAATGGAGAAAGTCTTTGGCTTTTTTAGTTTGGCTCGGCCTTTTTCGGGCAGCAAGTTGGCCCTTTCCGGATTTCAAGACATCCTTATTATGAGCAAAGTTTCCTAGATTTGTTAATCTGTTCCATATCCTTTGTCTTTCTTTTGATTTTGTGGGGTATTGAAATGCAGCTGCGACTTCTTTTTTGTCACTGTGGTTCCTTTCAAGATGTCGTGACAATTTAAATACTGGCTTAGCACAGTATAAACAATAATTCCTCTTGTCATAGACACGTCTTCCTTTAGAACTTGAACATGGCAACACTACAGTGTCAGAAGACTTTTCTTTCTGAGTAATTGCAGGAGTCTGTTTTGGGGCACTGTCAGTGTTGTCCTCGGACATAGAGCTTTCTGATTCATCTTCTTTTTTTTCTGTCAGAGAAGGTTTTTTGTTTGTGGGGGTCGAGGGTTTGATGTGACTGAATTCATCTGAAGAGCTCCCTTCAGAGTGGAATGGGGAATCAAATAAGTCAGCATCACTGTCAGGCAAGTAATCAGAGTCACTGTCAACCTCAGACTCAGCTGACTCATTTTCCTTAAAAGAAATTTAAAAAAGAAAGAAAATAAATCAGTGGAAATCAGGTCATCGACAATCTGTGGTTGCAGAAAATCTAAGTATATCAGAATTGTTTTTAAACTCATATTGTTTACTTATATTTTGGCATTTTATAGAGGTTCTATATATTATTATTTTTTGTTATATTATCCGCATACAAAAGTGCTCTGATGCTTCAGAACTAGACCGTAGGTTCAAAGTTCAACGTTAGTGTCTTTAACAAGATATATGTCATATGTTATAGTATAACATAATATCGCAGCAGGACATGTCATATATGTCCATTATGTCAGATATGTCCTGCTAGCTTCATATTCTTCAAAAAAACATAACTAGCAGAGTTTGAAGGCCAAAAATTAAGCTTATTCAAGCGTATTTAGCTTTTATTACTATATTTTGTAATTCCATTCAATTTGTCTTACAGCTAGTTCCAGTAGCTAAATGTAACACCAAAGGCAGAATGCCATGAGTTAACATTGATAGTGTTGATAATGTACAGTACATTGCAAATGTAATTGATATTAATCATTTTAATTTACTACTTTGGGCCAGTGTACTCAAAGCAACTTAACTTGTTTGACAGGGAGTTGTTTGAACACTTCTGTCAAGTATTTGGGCCCCTTACTTTTTGGTATATGTCTATGCTTATATAATAAAAGGATTGGCCAGCACTCTTGTTTAATTGAGCAATATAGACTTTAAAAAGTATTTGCAAACGCAGATTCTTTAATAATAGATGTATTGATTGTCCAGTTGGAAAAAAGCAATGCAATGTCTTTGAATAGTCAAAATAAAAAGATATTCAATTGACCATAATATTAGGAAAACATTATCCTCACAATTGGCATGCTAGAGCCAGAAATGACTGGTCATTCTTTTCTAATAATGTTTTCTTTCTTTTTTTGCGGCTTGACAAGTCAATTAATGACCAAAATTGTTTCAGACTAAAATGTTAGTTAATGACGCAAGTGACCCAATATGAAATATCAAGAGCCACATTTTTACAGTGCATACCACAAACATACTGTTACTACTGCCCTGACAAATAACATTGAAATGATGAACTTTTGAATACTACTTTAAACATTTTATATGGGTTATTACCTCTGATTTGACATTAGATGACATTGGCTCTTCATGGGATGCAGGCGATGAACAATCCGTTGATATATGCGGCTGAAATACAAAATAATTAAAGAAGACATTTAACAGTTTTAACAGTAATGGGGTTGAGCCTTTACTATCAATCAAGTTTAGCCTAAAATGTACAATAAAGGCATCTTTGGTATTGGTTCATATTTAATGTGGGGCTACCTTTGACTGCAGTTGAACCTGCTGTGCACCGCTGGTCTTAGTTTGTTCAAATTGAGATGATTTTTCCATTGGTGGTGGAGGCTAAAAGTGAAGAAAAATACACAGAATTATACAATTTTGATTGTATAAAACAAATAAAACAGCAACATCTAAAAAGACAAACTACCTGAATAGCTGCATGTGGAGACTGCCCACCACTGCCGTCCTCTGGGTTTATGGATTCCAGCTTCATTAGGGGACAAAGCGAAGTCAACAGGAAGTATCTCTTATAAACTATATTTCAAGAATTAAATCCATTCACAATTTAAAGTATTATATCATTTTAAAGTTGAACAGTGTAGCAACTTTCCAAAAAAAACGATTGACCTTTAATTAAACAAATGTTTATCTATAACACACTTACAAGTTTATCCAACTGTGCCACTTGGTGAAGAAGTTGTGCCCGCTGTTGCAAAAGCACCGAACGTTGTCTCTCATAGCTGGCCTAAGAGAAGATAAAACATGTTAATTTAAAAAGATACAATCTAACGAGTCCTCATAAGAAACCCCACATATCTGTAACCGTAAATATCATGATGGTAGCAAGTTGGGCAACGTTTAGTTGGTAGATGCTAGTAACTAACAATGTGTACCATCAACCTTTGTAGAAACAAACAGCTAGATATCATGAAGCATGTGAAAACAATTACAACAGTCGAGATGGGTACAAAAAAGACCAACAATCAACAAAACCTTCTGTTCAAATACATTTTGGTGGTGTTAATTTCCTCACCGGTGAGCTCATGTTTCCCTCTTGCGATGGCACGTTGTTAGGAAGAGCAGCGCCAGGGACTGACTCGTGTACAGCTCCTGAGGAAAGGACACGCAAGTTGTATGATGAACGGTATTACAGCACTGTAGTCTGCACTGACATTACAGTGTGGTCACATGTGTTTTTTTGTAAAGTCCTGTTTAACAAACAGTTGTTCATATTGCCTGATTACTCATCACCACGAACCCTTTGTATATCAGTTCAGTTGCGTTAATAGCGGGCCAAATATGTATGAAAATAATGAGAATCAATATTTGAACTTTTAAACAAATGATTGCCTAATTGTGAAATTGAATCACTACTTTATTCATACTGATCAAATTTAAAGACGCAAAATGTAAATCATGTTAATATTTTAAAATGAAAAGCGTCTTTCTGAATTAAGTTGCTGTGAATTAATTTCCATGGTCCAGAACTCTGGTGAAAGATGGTAAAAGATTGTGACGACTGTGTCCCAAATCAGGAAGTGAATTCCCCTCTTCAGACTATTTAAAGTTGTGCATTTTCAAAAACTTTACTTTCAGTATCTTTCTTTTTTTTAATTTATAGCATTTTCACTTTTTGATGACGAGGACAGTGTTGAATTGGAGAAGAGATAGAGACGGGTGTCACAACATTCGACAGTCCATCACTCGGCTAACAAAATACAGCCTGTGTTTTGGTGTTCACAAATCCGTTTCATGAGATATTCCAAAAATTAAGTTAAGGAACGGAATTAAATAAAGAAGAAATCTGGTGGCTCAAATTGGCTATTTAATTAAAATGCAGTATACCAAAAAAAGCTTACCCATGCAGTTTGACGAAGGTATCCACTGACGCTGCTCCTGAGATATGGATGAAGCATGGCTATGAGTGTATCCAGCAACACCAGCAAACTCCACATTCACTCCTTCAAAAGTAGCTTGAGATGTACTTACATGTTGTCCACATGGTGGCAGGCTAATGGGCAAAAGTCCGTCGGGTAAACCCTGATTGGTTAATAGAGGTTGAAATGGTGCTTTGTAAAGATCGTGGGGAGATAGCAGCGGTGGATGTTGGGGCCTGCAAGGCTGTGGAGATTGGTTTGTTTGGGGAAGAGATGGTAGGAGGATGTTTTTTCCTTGGTTTGCACTGAGCAGCATTGGTGAGGTGTGAGGGTTTTGCTGGGCAAAGGGATTAATGTGAGAGGAACTCGGGGTGGCAGTGTTGGCAAACAGCGTGTTTGATGACGGATTGCTGCTGATGTGAGAGGCTTTGTACAGAGCTGAGTGGTGAGTGGTGTTTCCGGATAATATGGTGCCGGGGTCTCTCATACAACTCTGATCTGACTCCTGCTGGTGCTGGTAGAAGGGCCTCTGGTCAGACGATGAGCCCAGGTGTTGATGCTGAGAACTGGGCAGAGTGTCGAGGAGGGGTCCTTGAGTTGAAGTAGAGGACCAGCCATGCTGGCCGGCCCACGACTGACAGGGTACGTGACTCTTGTGGTTATCCATCATCCCCCGTAAACATCCAAATGTGTTGCCTGGTGTCTTATATTTCCTTGGAAACAGGTCCTAGCAGAGCGAAACAACATACAAAAGAAAAAGATTCAATAGGCTACAAATCACACATTAATAGCAGAACTTTAACAAGGGATTCTAATGATTAACTGCTGTGACAATATATTTTCTAACAGATTAATACGATCAGTTAAACAGAGGAGCGGCTTCTTTCTAAAAAGTGAAATAGCTGTTCCACCTCAAGATGGAGTCTTTGATGCTAATGTGATCAGGAAAAAATGATACATTAGCTCACCTAACTTCCATAACACTGCAACAAAATTATGCAAAAGTTCCATTTTATTCAGCATCCACTTTATTCTTTAGGGCTGCAATTTATCTGCCAATTAGTTTTGTGATTATTTCATTGATGGTTTGTTCTAGCAAATGCATGTTACAATTTTCTAGGGCCAAAGAGGGAGCTTTCAAATAACTTATTTATACAGAAAGATACTATATTATCAGAATAGGAAATATAACAACAAAACAATCCTCATATTTCACAAGATAAAACACAAAATGATTAATTCAGTAACTATCTTGTCAAAATAACTTCAGTTTAACTACTTAAGATGTCTCTTACCTACTGAAAAGTACTTTCTTAGTGTATGTGGCTGTATATTTTAGGTGAGCACTGAGAAACTCTAGGAGATAAATGTCAAAGTCTGGGTATACATCATTCTGCTGAAGCAAAGTAACAAAAACAACTCCCTCACGGGACATATAATGCAAAAAAAAATGGGACATTGAGAAATGTACCCTAGTGTGTTCATATGTTTGGATCCATACTGTTACCTGATCCATACTTGATTTTAGCAGTGTATGTATTTTTGTTATCTCAGAGATGGGCACTTTTTATTGTTCACACGTTGTATTGCCACGGCTACACAGCAATTTCCATTACATCAATTCGAGGTGAAGAGGGGCTTTAACAAACTTTGAGAGTTTTGTTTAACAATGTTTGTGTCACTTACCTCTTGTGGTGCCTAGATAGGCAAATAGGAAGTTTTTCACAAGTTTTAAGAACACATTGGTTTAAGAAGTACTCAGATATTTTACCCAAGTAAAAGTAGAAATACTACAGTGTAAAAATGATTTGTTACATGTAAAAGTCTTGCATTTAAAATGTAGTATTGGCATCAAAAAAACGAAAGTACTTATTGTGCATAATATTCCATTTAAGGATATATATATATATATTAAGTGACTTTCTTTTATGCTTAATGTGTTTATCACAGCTGGTAAAGGTGGAGCTACTTTTAATTACTTGATATACTGCTTCTGCACATCTTATCGTATACTTATATAGCATAGTTTATCTATTAGTTATCTGTAAAGTAATTAGAAACGTATTTAGTCAAATAAATGTAGTGGAGTAAAGATTACAATATTGGCTGCCAAATTGTAGTGGAGTAGAAGTTTAAAGTAGCATGAAATCAAAAATACTTAAGTACCCCAAAAAACCTTGCAATACTTGAGTAAATGTACTTCACTACATTACACCACTGGAAAACATTATCACACAATTCACCAGCAAAATAAATAGGAAAGTAGCTAACTAGTATGCACAAAATAACCTAACATGTGTATAGTCATAGTAGGGGTTGTCCACCTATAACTAAATGATTGTAGTCATGTTCATGTCGACGAAGTGTAGCTTAGCGTGGTTTCCGATTTCTTCCTTTCTTTAGCTACGATTAGCTAGCTGTTAGCTAAGCTGGTGTTAGCTCCATAAACTGTGAAAATCTCGAATAATTCACAGAACTGAAAACGACACCAAAATTAACACGCTGAAAAATACTACCTGCTTAACATACCTGTCATTTTGAGTAAAAATGCTTGAAAACCAGTGCCATGTCTGGGCTAACATCAAATGGCTTCCGGTGGTTTGTTTACCTCACAGCCCTGGAAGCACTTCCGCTTGGTTTTTCAGAATAAGAGCGTCATCTCCACAATATTAAGTGACATTTTATTTTTTAAATGAATCAATAAAGATAGTTTGAGAAAAAAATCACATCCTATACCAACAAAGGAAGCAATACCCAGTGGTGGAAATGATTTAAGTAGTTGTACTCAAGTATTATACTTAAGTATTATATAGAGATAATTGTACTTGAGTTTAATGCTACTTTATACATTTACTCCTCTACATTTTTGAAAGACATATTGGACTTTTTACCTGCTACATTTATTTCACACTAATAGTTACATATAAAAACATGTGACATACTTGACTGATATTATAGGCAGGTGTGCACATAACTTTTTGAGTGAGTTACTCAGATGAGTACCAGGAGACAGCGTTTGGTACTCACCCCACATGAAGCGTGGTGTTAATAAGTGCAGTCTTCCTCACTGTCCTCCTCAGTGTCTCCTTCACTGTCCTCTATTTACACTTCTTGCATGCTAGATGATGAAGATGATGAAGATGCACCTCCCTGTCTCTTTGTAAGCCTCCGATTTGCTTTCTCCAAAACTTGTTGCCAAAACTGTGAAGTCCTTGCATTTCCTGAGGCCAAGTTGAAGGATCAAATACTAAGAAATTATCACATGACTTGAAGTCATATCTGATTTCAGAGGTGGGAAGTAACAAAGTACACTTATTCAAGTACTGTACTTAGGTACAATTTAAGATACTTGTAGTTTACTTGAGTATTTCTATTTTATGCGACTTTGTACTTCTACTCCACTACAGTTCAGAGGTAAATCATGTACTTTTCTTCCACTACATTTATTTAATACCTTTAGTTACTTTACAGATGTGGATGAATGATGTGAAAATATAATCAAGTGTTAAATCAGACTTTAGTTCCACCTGGAGTAAATCCACAAGCTACCCTGCAGTATACAAAGTCATTCAAACTAATTTTTAAACACTTTAATGATCAATAATTATAAAACATATCATATACATTATTATGAAATGGACCAATCTGCAAAATGACTACTTTTACTGTCGCTACTTTAACTAGATTTTGATGATAATACTTTTCTAATTTTACTTGAGTAACACTTCTTCCACCTCTGTCTGATTTCAAACTCTTCCATTAACAGCCTGAGTAAGTTTGCAGCTGTGTGTTTTACTCCACTTTGTTGTAAATAAAACTGCAGCAGCTTGACCACAGAGCGTGAACGTTGTGATCAGCTGATTTTGCGCAGTTCTCCAGTGTGTGCGCGGGGCACAGAATGTGCACAGGGGAGTCTCCCACCGCAGCCAGTTGACGTAGTTTTGGTACAATTCTGTTGTACACACCGACATTAACAGCAGCTCCGTCTGTGCACACGGCGACCAACTCTGTCGTCCAGTGATCTAAGCCTCTGCCTCCTGTGAAGCTTCACAGGTCCGTCGGTTATGTCCTGCGCGGCACGGCCAGCACCCAGTTCAATCAGTCATAGAAAGTCTGAAGATTTTAGCAGGGAGCGAAACGGCAAAGTGGCTGCTTAATGTCTTTGTTTTTTTTGGACATGTCTAATAATTTACTCCACTGAGTATTGACAAGAAACATGTGTAGGCGAAATATGTGTTTTGTTTTGATGACCTATCAGGTACGCAAAGGCGCGTTGTGACACAAGTGACGTTACGCATTTCAGATTGTTGCCGCGCATGCGTACCTGCGTACCAGTTATGTGCACCCCTGATTATAGGGTAGGCCTACTGTTCTACTACTAAATAAATACAACCTAGTAGCCTATACAAATACAAGTAAATAAACATTGGCTCACCACTGATAGCAACATGCTGCTCCATGTTTTTTTAGTGATAAAAACAGTTTAATACAATATTCCATGATAATTGAATATTGTGAAAAGAATCTCTAAAAAAGGGGCTGCAACGGATCTGATAAAAACTGATCCAGATTTGAACACTGTCCTGACGTCAGGACGGTGGCGCTACGGCTATTGGGCCAACTCTCCACCTATCAGGGGAATGTGGGGTTGGGCCACGGCCGGCCATTGCCGCTCGAAAGCGCTGGAGACGCTGTAGTACATATGCCAGGCCTGGCGCTGTAGTCTGCCACAAAAGCAGCGAAGAAGACTTCCCGCCCATAGTTACCATGGTTACCCTTCTGTTTATTCTCCGCTGTGGCTTTTTTTCTCCCTCCCCGAGGCAAGCGTTTGCTCCCGCTGCAGGGATTGCATTGAGCAATCCCTCCCCGTCGAGGCAAGCACTGTAATTCTCTCCGGTTAGTCCACCAGCAGATGACAAACACCCACCTCTCCGCCTCTTCCAAGGAACGAGGGGACCGTGCGGCAGAGTTTCAGTTTCAGTTACTTTCGCCGGTCAAGATGTCCGTTAAAGTTTAAATCTTCCGGACAAAATTAGAAAAGTGCCGGTCAAAGGTCTTCTTTGTTATTTATTGAGCTTTAAAACAAATGAATAACAACTCTATATAATAAAACACGGAGGACGGAGATCTCTTTTTCTCCCCCTCTTCTGACAGCCCAGCAGCTGATCAGAGCACGGCTCACCTCTCCTGCAGGGGGGCGTGGTCAGCAGAATCAGACCCGTAGACAGCAAACAGCACATAGAGCGAAATGAGGCATGGCTAAAATGCCAACACACTCTCACTCCCTAAGCGTCCAGGAGCGACGCTTGGTCAGGGTCCCGTGGCGTCCAGTTGTGACGCGCTGAGGCTCCTTCAGCTTCATAAACAGACGCAAAGAGCTTTCAACTGATTGCAATGTATTCCCATCGGCGGCGGTATTTGACGCTTAGGGAAGCACGGCATTCGTTTGTGTCGGAGGCTGTTAAAGGCAATGTGAGCGTCCATTCCTATTGGATAACGGAGAAATGTACACCCGGAAGTAAGTATTCCCCTTACTGTCAATTGATTTGACAGAGATATCTCCACTACTCATCAACTCAAAAACACCAGATTATCCTTGTTAATTAAACGACATTGATAGGTTTAGTGTGTGTACAATGCTTTTGTCACGTTTTCCCCTTCAATTCTGAGAAACAAGTCGTTTTCTATGAGTTTTGGATGGCCGAAGGCATTACATTACCCACAATCCTCTGTAGCAACCATAGACTGTATAAAAAAATTAAATAATACATTATTCCGAGTGTGCTTGCTTTTCTCTTCAAAAACACCAGATTATCCTTGTTAATTAAACGACATTGATAGGTTTTAGTGTGTGTACAATGCTTTTGTCACGTTTTCCCCTTCAATTCTGAGAAACAAGTCGTTTTCTATGAGTTTTGGATGGCCGAAGACATTACATTACCCACAATCCTCTGTAGCAACCATAGACTGTATAAACAAATTAAATAATACATTATTCCGAGTGTGCTTGCTTTTCTCTTTGAAAGTCATCACATAACGGCATTGTAATACACGTTTCGGCTGCATTAAATATGACATATCTGCCGTAGTTAACTCTATTTATAGAACCCTGATGACAAGACTTCTAGACAAACAGGAACTGCAGCCAAAACTGAAAACTTGACGTGGATCTTAAATATATAAGCAATTAAACAACATCTTACATTTCTTTTCACACAATACGTCTCCTTGCAGTATCAACACTAATTCGGCTGACTTTTATATTTGATCCAATTGGTAGATAGGCTGTATTTACGCCATAACGGTGCACAGCTGATAGAAAGGGACACCTACTGGTTAAAGCACGTTATTGCATTTTATAATTGTATTATTAGATATTAATAGGAGGATGTGCAAAACAGACAAACTAATAAGGCTTTATTTAAACATAAAAGAATACTTTAGGTTAAGGTCTTCTTTTGAATAAGAAAAAAGCTTTGGGGGTATAGAAGATGAATATGGAGGGATGAAATCCTCTTTGATGGTCACACATGCAGAGCACACAGCACACACAGTGAAATGTGTATCTACAGATAAATATTAAGCCTGACAAAGTACTTAACGTCTAATATATTGCTTTCCTGCAATGTTAACTATGTTTAAGCACTTATTTTAACTGATATTATACATATGTATTATACTCTTATAAGATGTATGTAGATAGTATAAGAAATGTGCAGAATATGACAATGTAATGGTGGAGGTACACACATATTGATAGATGTCTTGTAATGCACTGTTTAGGAACCTGCGACCCAAGTTTTTCATTCAATGCAATACTACACCGTAGTTGTGTAATATAATATGTCATTAAACCTTAGAAAATCTTGAAATCTTGAAAGGGATGTGCAAAATAGTCATTATATACAGTCTTTAATGAACTATTAGTAGAGAATAACGACGAGTAAAGAATATACTTTCTAGGGATCCTATTAATATCTAATAATAAAATTATAAAATGCAATAATGTGCTTTAAACAGTAGGTGTCCCTTTCCATCAGCTGTGCACCATTATGGCGTAAATACAGCCTATCTACCAATTGGATCAAATATAAAAGTCAGCCGAATTAGTGTTGATACTGCAAGGAGACGTATTGTGTGAAAAGAAATGTAAGATGTTGTTTAATTGCTTATATATTTAAGATCCACGTCAAGTTTTCAGTTTTGGCGGCAGTTCCTGTTTGTCTAGAAGTCTTGTCATCAGGGTTCTATAAATAGAGTTAACTACGGCAGATATGTCATATTTAATGCAGCCGAAACGTGTATTACAATGCCGTTATGTGATGACTTTCAAAGAGAAAAGCAAGCACACTCGGAATAATGTATTATTTAATTGTTTTATACAGTCTATGGTTGCTACAGAGGATTGTGGGTAATGTAATGTCTTCGGCCATCCAAAACTCATAGAAAACGACTTGTTTCTCAGAATTGAAGGGGAAAACGTGACAAAAGCATTGTTCACACACTAAAACCGTCGTTTAATTAACAACGATACAGTAATCTGGTGTTTTTGAGCTGATGAGCAGTGGAGATATCACTGTCAAATCAATCGACAGTAAGGGGAATACTTACTTCCGGGTGTACAATTCTCCGTTATCCAATGGGAATGGACGCTCACATTGCCTTTAACAGCCTCCGACACAAACGAATGCCGTGCTTCCCTAAGCGTCAAATACCGCCGCCGATGGGAATACATTGCAATCAGTTGAAAGCTCTTTGCGTCCGTTTATGAAGCTGAAGGAGCCTCGGCGCGTCACAACTGGACGCCACGGGACCCTGACCAAGCATCGCTCCTGGACGCTTAGGGAGTGAGAGTGTGTTGAAAATGCATGATCTGTTTGGTATTTTGAAAACAGAAACGTATAAATATACCTTATATAGGTATGGCCCTACAATATATCATTTAAATATAGCATGATAGGTCCACTTTAAGCTAACAATACTTCTATACTTCTTAAGTAACATTTAGAATTCAGGATACTTGTGATAAGTATTTACAGACCATAGTATTTCTGTGTACCGACAGTGATGCATTACTCAGATTACTGACATATAGTGGGTGTTTCTCAATCGCGAGTACGCTTGCTTGGTAGCACATGTCTGCCGAGCATCTTGCTTCAGAAGCGAGGCAAGAATACTACCTGGCATTCGGAAAACAAAGAGTGGAACAGGCTAGCAAGTGTGCAGGTGTGCGTCATATGAGAGGCCCCGCCTTACATCTTCCGCCACAGATTTGGGGAAATTGGTCCGTGCGCAAAGCATTGTGGGGATTTTAAGACTGCGGAGTCTACTCATGTGCAGCCTCGATATTTCTCCAAACGGAGTACGCCGGGCTCGGTATATTTCCAAGTATGCTGGAGATTGGAACAGTACTTCGGCGGCACTCGATGACGTAGCATCCTTGAAACATTGGCTTGGAAGCCAATATCCTCGCGATTGAGAAACGGCCACTGTATGTCTGGGAAACAAAATGGCGTTATTGTAAAGAAAAAAAAGTCAAGGAAAAAGATGAAAAATCTATCAAAACTGCTAATGAGTGCAACTATTAATCAACATGTGCATTAAACATACATTCATGACATTTCGTGACAGAAATAAAATGTTCAGTGTCCAAAATGAACCAGCTGTTGACAACATTTTGACTTTGTCTCCATCTAGTGGCGTTTATAGAAATTAAAATGTGACCATGCAATCACATACTGTACTATATACAGTATTCAATAATGTGGATCACATTTTGCACATTTGTATATATTTTTTGGAGCTGGAAACGAACCGGATTCCGGAGCTAAGAGGCGGCGCCGCTGCGGTGTGAAGAGGAAAAACCGGTACTTTTCAGGCTCTAGCTCCGAGCCGGCCCTGAAAACGCGTTGGTGTGGAAGGGGCGAGTGTTTAGATCAGGGGTGGGGAACCTCCGGCTTGTGAGTCATGTCTTCAGGGTCGTAGAAGGACACCTCCCCCCTGTCATAGTCCAGCTGGACTCTGATCCTCTGGAGATTCCTCTTCACTCTGACAGTCTCACCATCACCATGAGTGTATTTTTCACTGCGATGTATTAAACACCAGATTCCATATTCTGGTGAGACAAATCTCTCTCCTTTCTCAACTGACTCTTTAGTCAAACCTACCAGCCAGTAATGATTATCTCCCACCTCCACCTCCCAGCTGTGTTTCCCTGAGCTGAAGCCCTCAGAGCCCAGAACAGTAGCATACTTATGGTGCTTTTCCACTGCAGGGCCTCGCTCGGCTTAGGCCCCGCTCACACGGGACCGTTTGCGTTTATGCACAGTATGCGTATTCAAAAAAGTCTTCCGTTCACATGCATTTGTTTCATTTAACGTGTCTGTTCAAACGAGGCCGCTGGAAACGCTGTAGTACATATGCTGGGACTGTAAGTGGCGCTGTAACTTCCGCCAAAATACACCAAAAGCCGCGAAGAAGAGCAACCGATCAGCCCCGCTGCAATGTTGCCATGGCTACCCTTCTGTTTAAGCCCCGAAACTGAAACTGAAACTGAAAGAAACTGAAAGAAACCGAATCTGTGGATATTGCATCCCGACAGAAGCACGTCTCCGTGGAGAGGACGGCGCAGAAAGAGAGAGATATTCTCTACAAACACCGGGTGAGATCCTCCTTTGTCAATATAATGGATCAATGCATGAAATCTGACTCTGTTTATTTTGTTTAAGGAGTATATTGGGCGTTAACAATTCTGGTTTGCCTTTTATAATATTATTTCATTCAAGAACCCCTTGTGCGTTTAATTAACACAGCTATTTTTGATAGTTGCTCCAGCAGTGAGCAGGAGAGGCGGGGCTATCGTTATTTTTTCAGGAAATATTCGTATCGAGGTGATTACACGGACTCGGTTGACCCCCCAGAGCGTTTCGTTTGCAAATCTATCCACCTTGGGACCCGTTATTGTTTGTGGGGTCAGTTTCTATCGGCCTCGTGTAAATAATAGGGCTATACGCACGCAAAACTATGCAGATACAAGCAGTTTTCTCCTCGTGTAAACGGCGCCTTAGTACGGTATGGCTAGGCCTCGTTAGGCCAGGCTCATTTTATCCCCCGTTTCCATTACAGTTTAGGAACTGGGGTAGTATCTATAGTAACGCAGTGTGTAGGCGGAGCCGTGACGTCATCTTCAATGCGAAACACAAATCCAACAACAGCCGTTAGCTGTTAGCCCTGCCGTCTGTCTGCAGATTTGTCAAAGCATTAATTCATGGTTTTTACTAACCGGTATCAGTATGTTGTTACTTCGGCATCATTTTGAAACGTGGTATTACAATTAAATCACGGTCAAATATGTTCATTTTGTTGTAGTCGTAGCCCCCTTGCCAGCGATTCTCTCTCTAGTTTAGCATACTCAGCCCGACTCAGCCTGGTTGTTGGCCCGCTAAGAACCTTGATTTTATGAGGCCAGAAAAACTGTGAAATAGTACCCGCTAGCCGGTACTACGCCTAGTGGAAACGCAACCAAAAACGGGCGTGCACGGCACGCTTAAACCACGCTCCGCGCTGTAGTGGAAATGCGCCATTAGTGAATCTCTCTGGATTATCAGGAAGCTGCTGATCTTTGTCTCCACGTCTCACACTGGTCAGATCATCAGACGGATAGAGCCAGCTGTATGCAGTGTTTGGGTCCAGAATGACAGGACTGAAGTGGACCTGGTCCTTCATCTTCTCCCAGACTCTGAAGGACAGGTTTCCCAGGTGTTTGGCCACATCTGTCAGCGCTCCTGAGAGCAGCTGTGGGTCTGACAGTGAGCTCTGGACTCTGGCTCTGCTCTGAGTGGCTTTATAACTGCTGAGGAAGGGCCCGTTGTGTTTCTGCAGCTCTTCTTCAACAGCAGAGATACTGTGTGACAGAGAGGAGATGTGCTCCTGAATGCTCTTCATCTCTCTGCTGATAGTCTTCCCCTTCTGCTCCTCTTCCTCCCTCAGAGCAGCCAGTCTGGACTCCTCTTCCTCTTTCAGGAACTGATGGAGCTTGTTGAACTCTGCTCTGATCTGCCTCTCTGTGGACAGCAGCTGCTTCTTGGACACTTGAGTCACTTCATTGTATGTTTCCTCCACTCGTTTGTATTTGTCCCTCTTGTCCTGCAGAGACTCTAAGTCAGATTTCAGCAGGTCCTTCAGCTCAATGACTGCTTGTTCTACAGGAACCACCTTGTGACTCTGGTGGAGAGAAAACTCACAGACAGGACACACAGCTCTATGTTCATCCTTACAGAACAATTTAGGCTCTTCTTGATGTTTACTACACACCACCTCCACCTTCTTCTCTCCTTTTTCTGTCTCAGATGATCCAGCTTTCTGTCTCTCAGCAAAGGAGTCAACCAGCTCCTTCAGAGCAAAGTTCACCACAAGACCTTATGAGGACTTTCTTTTACAAATGGGACAGTTTTTGTTCTTACTTTGTCCCCAGAATTTCTGCAGGCAGCTCGAACAGAAGCTGTGGTTGCAGCTCAGAGACACAGGATCTCTGAAAGTCTCTGAACACACATGGCAGCTCAGGAAACGTTCAACAAGAGCGATTTTCTCAGCCATTTGATATTAAAGTTATTTTTAGAGAGCAGGACTCACCAACTCACAGTCTCGCCAATTTTCCAACAGAGATCTCACACCCTCTGATGTAAGATCAACAATGTCTAAATCTTCTTTGGTTTTCTCTCACCTCTGTCACAGGGTGAATTATCAACAGCAAGAAATGCTGCTATGTAATTTATTCACCAGCAGATGGAGTCAGGATGTCTTTCAGACGGAAATGTTCTTTGGTATTCAGTTCAGGACGATGACTTTGTCCAGGTATCTATTGGAAGAAAAACACATAAGATTTAACACGTTTAAAAAAACAACAACGTAGGATAAAAAGGAAAATGCTAATATATAAAAGTTTGAAGAGGACAATTTTTGTTCATCCTTTTTTCCCGAAAATTCTGCAGGCAGCTCGAACAGAATCTGTGTTTGCAGCTCAGAGACACAGGATCTCTGAAAGTCTCTGTACACGTATGGCAGCTCAGGAAACATTCAAGAAGAGCAGCTATCCCTTTCCTTCCCCTCGGTTTGCCTCTAACTGTAGATGGAGATCTCTCTCTTGCGGCTTTCACACCAGCGCTTTTCCCTTTCTAGCTCCTAGCGAGAGCTTTTCTGGTTCAGCTCCGGTTTCCCTTTTCAGCTCCCGCTCTGTTCACACCGCCCAGAGCTGCCGAGAGATTTTCTCCCACAACAACAACGGGCCGGGGACTGCGTCGGGTCGATGATCGTGTTGCTTTTAATCATACGAAGCCAGATTAAATTAAATAACGACTTCTCCAACCTTATACTTTTCTCCAGAGTGCCGTGGTTCATTGTTTATTAATGTGTTTCAGCGGCATTTACCGACCGCTGCAGTGCTGGCTGCACTTCCACGGGAGTTTATTCTCCCGTTAGCTCCGGGTTAGCTCACACGGCTCTAAAGTATTCACTGTCTGACTGTCACACAAGCAGCTGATACATATCCCCAGTTCCCCTTAAGTAATGTGATGCGCCGGTGAAGATGGCCGCATCGTCTTTGTGCTCCTCTCCAACTTTGCCCATTTTCGTATTTTGTACATATTTCTTTTACTTTTGCCGTTTTACTTTTAACATGGTTCGCAACATGCTAGCCGACCGCACCTACTCTGCCATACAATATAGCAGAGAGGAACTTTTCCAATTGCGAAACTTCGTGGACAATATTAACCCTCCGACAGACAATGGAGATTCACCATGGCTACCTGTTGCTGTTCTACCTGAGAGACGCAAGAAGAAGACAAAGCGGGGATGCCGGGCCGGGTTGCTGGTCAAACTGAGAAAACGTGAGAATCGGCCCCCTCTTCCGAGTATTCTTCTGGCTAATGTTCAATCCATTGAAAATAAGCTAGATGAACTCAGAAGCCGGATTGCTTTTCAACGGGACATTAAGAACTGTAACGTGTTAATTCTCACTGAGACTTGGCTCAACCCCGCTATCGTCCCTGACGGATTCTCTATTTTTCGTCAGGACCGGACTGCAAACTCGGGGAAAAGTAAGGGAGGCGGTGTGTGTGTAATGACTAACAACAACTGGTGCTCAGATGTGAAGATTATTTCATCGGACTGTTCCGCACAGCTAGAGCACCTCATGATCTCATGTCGGGCCTTCCATCTGCCGAGGGAATTCACATCTGTTGTGATAACAGCAGTGTATATCCCGCCGCAGCCACTCGCCGACAACAACACGGCACTCGATCAGCTGTTTGGGTTTATTGATAAAACCGAGACTTCACGGCCAGATGCGGCGTTCGTTGTGGCCGGAGATTTCAACACCGCCAACATGAAGAAGGTTTTGCCAAAATATTACCAACACATCAACTTCCCGACGCGCGGGGGAAACATACTGGACCATGTTTATTCCCCTTTCCGGAATGGATATAAGGCTCTCCCTCGCCCTCCCTTCGGCAAATCAGACCACATCTCACTACTGTTGTTGCCTGCGTACAAGCAGAAACTTAAAAGGGACAGACCGGTAACAAGGACAGTACAACGATGGAGCGAGGAGTCAGATTCAGCACTGCAGGATTGCTTTGCATCTACGGATTGGAGTGTGTTTGAGGACAATAACATCAACACACACACGGACACTGTCATCTGCTACATTGGGAAATGCATCGATGACGTGGTACCGAAGGTTTCTGTACGGACATTCCCAAATCAAAAGCCCTGGGTAAACGGTGAGGTGCGCGGCAAACTGAAAGCGCGCACTCTCGCACACACAGCGGGAGATTTGGAGGAGTACAGGAAGTCTAGGTATGATCTCCGGAGAGCAATAAAAAATGCAAAGAGTCAGTACAAAGAGAAGGTGGAATCTGACTTCAAAGGCTGTAACACTAGGAATATGTGGGCGGGACTAAGGACAATGACTGACTACAAAGGAGCAGCGGGGGGTGCTGCGGGAGTGTCTGCGTGCGCATCTCTCCCAGATGAGCTAAACAGTTTTTTTGCACGCTTTGAGAGCAGCCAGGCTGTGGAGGTACAGAGGGACCAGGAGCTACACTGCCCTTTTGTTTTAAATAGGGCAGATGTGTGTAAATCCTTTAAAAGGGTTAACCCACACAAGGCTCCTGGACCTGATGGCATCCCTGGCCGTGTTCTCAGGGTGTGTGCAGTTCAGCTGGCAGAGGTGTTCACAGACATCTTCAACAGGTCCCTGCTGCAGTCTGTAGTCCCCACATGTCTTAAACACTCCACCATCATTCCTGTCCCCAAAAAGACAATCATCACCTGCCCCAACGACTACCGCCCAGTAGCACTCACCTCCATCATAATGAAGTGCTTTGAGCGGTTAGTCAAATTATTCATCACCTCCTCCCTCCCTGAATCTCTGGACCCCCTGCAGTTTGCCTACAGAGCAAACAGGTCCACAGACGACGCCATAGCCCTCACCCTCCACACTGCCCTCTCACACCTGGACCCGAAGAAGAGGAACACATATGTGAGAATGCTGTTCATTGACTACAGTTCAGCATTCAACACCATTGTGCCCTCCAAGCTGGCCATCAAGCTCAGAGACCTCGGACTCAACAGCGCCCTCTGCGACTGGATCCTGAACTTCCTGACGGGCAGACCCCAGGCAGTGCGGGTGGGAAATATCACATCCTCCACCCTGATTCTCAACACCGGTGCCCCTCAAGGCTGCGTGCTCAGCCCTCTCCTCTACTCCCTGTTCACCCACGACTGCGTGGCCACACACAGCTCCAACACCATCGTGAAGTTTGCTGATGACACGACCGTCATCGGCCAGATCACAGACGATGACGAGACGGCATACAGAGAGGAGGTCGAAAACCTGACATCTTGGTGCCAGGAGAACAACCTCCATCTCAACATCAGCAAAACAAAGGAGCTGATTGTGGACTACAGGAAGCAGCAGGGAGAGGGACACGCCCCCATCGCCATCAATGGGACTACGGTGGAGAGAGTCAAAAGCTTCAGGTTCCTTGGGGTCCACATCACTGAGGACCTGACATGGTCTCTTCACACCACCACCATCACTAAGAAAGCTCGACAGCGGCTCTTCTTCCTCCGCAGGTTGAGGAGGTTCAAAATGGATTCCAGGATACTCTGCAACTTCTACAGGTGCACGATAGAGAGTATCCTCACTGGCAGCATGACGGCCTGGTACGGCAGCTGCACCGACCTCGATCGTAAGGCTTTACAGAGGGTGGTGAAAACTGCACAGCACATCACCAGGACGGAGCTGCCATCCATGGAGGACCTTTACTCCCAGCGGCTCAGGAAGAAATCACTACGGATTATCAAAGACCCCCATCACCCCAGCCACAAACTGTTCTTTCTGTTGCCGTCTGGCAGACGTTACCGCAGCATCCTGGCAAGGACAAGAAGATTCGGAGACAGTTTCTTCCCGCGGGCAGTGAGACTGTTAAAAAATTGAACTGTTGAAACAACTTCAAACATTCAACTGCTACTCAGTAGTATGTATCTAATACCTAATATATATATATCATTCCAATAACTTGTATATAGACTCATACTGCACTATTCCACATCATAACTTTATTTCATTTTTATAACTATTATTATTTTTGTATTGCTCTTGCTCTTATTGTTATTATGTTATGTTATTATGTTGCATTGTTGGAGAAGCCTGTGACATAAGATTTTCAACTGCATAATTACTCTGTAGCTATGTCAGATTGACAATAAAGAACCTTGAAGTGAATGTGTGTCAGTCTGAATTGACGCTGTTTGGCATCACAACGCTGTTATGAAAGTTTCTCTGGTATAACATGGGTGATGTTAGCATAGCAACCGAAGCTAAACTGACTACTTGCTAAGCCGTTTTCTCCAGGCACATTTTACCGGCGTATTTTTCATTATGATTCTACTTGTGATAGTCGGACATGACAACCTGTACAGCCCATGTATTGATTCCATCCGATAGCTGCTATAATAACAAACAAAACGTCTGCCTGCTCTCCACAATGATCAATAACAGCGAACGGATGGTCAAAGTAAGGTTTCCTGCACGCCTCGACGTAAGAGACGCCGCGTCATAGCTCCGAAGCTCTTGCCTCTGGACCGACAATTTTTTGGAGCTGGAAGTGAACCGCATTCCGGAGCTATGACGCGCCGCCGCTGCGGTGTGAACAGGAAAAAACTGTGAAAGGGGCAACAGTGTACTGGTGTCGAGGCTCTCTTCAACAATGTCAGCATTTGCTTTCAATCCCTCTAATCTCTTTCACTAGTTAATCATTGATAGTTATAAATGCAGTCATCTGTTTTTCAGATCAGCAGATATATTGGCAAGATGAACTTCAGAATCTGGAAGACTTTCAAGTTCTGACTCAAACCTGTTTTTAACCCATTTGTTTCCTCTGTGTGATCATCTGACCAGTGTTCAATCTAAACTTAAACACTGACAGGCAGGAAGATTATTGGAAATGTAAATGTCACGTATTTAACACTATTTTAAGATTAAGCTTCTTCATGACATTAAACTAAAATGTGTTTTTCGATGAGCTTATATTCATTGAAGCTTTACAGCTCTCACTATCCTTGGACTTTGGTTTTAATTGCATGCAGGATGTCCAAATGACCAATCAGAACTGAGTATTCATCTTAGCCCTGTTATAATCTTTTTTATTGCAGTACCTTTGAACTCAACGTTTTATTTGTACTTGTACTCCCTTGTGATTTTAAGCGTTATGATTCTCCATAAGAGTTGGAGTATACAGTATTTAGGTTTAGAGTCACACAAACATAACAGCCTGGAAGAGCACAGACATTTTTTAGAGTGTCTTTTTACTTTCTTTGTTTTCATTGCAACACCCCTCAAAACTGTTAATACTAAAACCAAATATCAGTTTGTATGAAAGATTTGGTCAGATCCTATACAAAAACACAATGTCAGTAGTATTCATTTCGATAGATGAAATTATTCAGATAATAATGATGCATGAAGGAGCAACCAACAACGTCAAAGATTATTCACTTACAAGACTCACTTATGCTTGTACAACTTTTAAACTAAACTGTAGAATTTGATGCCTTTTAACATTTAAGATTTTCTTAGAAACAAGTAAGACACAGTACATGGCCTGGCAACAGGCATCACATATCCATATAAAAAGCTTACATAATAAAATGTTACATTAAATTAACCCTAAATGCAAAATCTGCTGACTATTTTGTTGACAGTAAAATGTATTATTGAGTGGATTTCAATGTTTCTTAAACTCCTTAAAGAATGCAATTACTTTCCAAACACAACAAATAATACTGTAATGGCGCATTTTTGAATAGACTGATAAATTATTAGAAATAAAAAAAACTAACTTTGTTGTGTCTTCATTCCAATGGAAGGAGAATCTATGGCAGTGTGAGAAAAATATAGCACTTATTGAACACTAAAGCATGTAAACATGTCACAGTAAAAGCACAAAATCCAAATATGAACCTGAAAATGAGCATAATATTATGTCCTTTTTGAAAATTACAATAAAGAGTCAAGCTTTTTTCAACTATTTAAACTGAAATAATTGAAATAATATGATTGGTAAATTCAAATGGGCCTTGTGCTTTCTCCTTGCCTCACGGTCTACAGTTGTGTGGATTTAGAGGACAGTTATCATAATGAAGTTACATGATCTATCCACTTATCCATCAACGTTCTCACTGAAGGTCAACAAAAACAAGATTCTTACCTGCTGTAAAGCTTCTCTTTAATTCTGCATTAAAAACCTTAAAACAATGTATTAAATACACTTTAAATACACAAGAGTTTATTTACCATCAGTCTTTACCATAGACTGTATATAAAGGTCTTTACCCCATATGACACATTATGTAGGGTTACAGTGGAGGAAGTACTGCACGAAAGTACACATTTGAAGGATTGAGGTATTTACCTGTTATGTATTGTTTTTTTTACTACAGTGCACCTTATGTGACCGCTATCGTTAATTTTAGATGTATATGTCATATTTATGATCAGTGTATAAAATATGCATTTTTATAGATGATTTGAATGTAAACACTTTATTAAAGTTCTATTCCTTGCTTAAACGTCGTCATTTTTACTCTCCATACATGACATTTGTTGTAACAGTATTTTTTTATTGTGCTTCCTTTCCTTTAAAAAATATCGGATTCCTTCATCTATTATGTGCATGTGCAGGTTAGAACTTGAATGGATTACACTGCAGAACCAGACAGACTTGCCTAGTTCTGCATTTGACCCTAAACAGAGCTCTAGTTCCCTGTAACACTTTACTCAAACCCTCCCCCAGGAACAATAACTGAATACACGCAAAGCCTCTTCACTGAGGGGAAGGTGTGAACAGAGACTGTGTGTGTTTTCACTATCTGGAGTGAACCAAAGCTAAGAAAAACGGAGAGAGGAGGGGCCATGAATGAATATTTGATTGGCACCTCTCCGGCGCTGTGTGCTGTAATATTGATGCGGTGGAGGGGCCTTGAGGGTCTCCCAAGTATATTAACACACTGCTGGCTTACCTGAGCTCTCCCTGACCTCCCAATAGAGAAAACATGTGTGTACAAATATGATGAAGTGTGTGTAGTACGAAGTACGCGTTTAGATTGACCTGTCTACCTTTACCTGAGGTTTTCCCTCAGTATTTATACGTCTCATTGAATGAAAAATACCATATTGTTGTTGGTTAATCATGAACAGTTGACTATGTTGTGCTGTTTACTGTTACGCTCATTCAATGTCAGCAGAGAGAATATTAAATATTGCATTTCAGGACATATCTAAAGCACCTCTGGTCAATGATTTCACCGCACGTCAAGTTTTTTTTGCCTTTTATTCCCTCCTGCATTTGGAGGTTGTACATAAACATTGCTTTAAATAAATTGTGAAGATGAATTTGAAAAACCTTCAGCTTCACTTTGCCAGCACTGAGGGGACGCTTTTATTTTCCAACAACCTTGTTTTAACCTGTTAAGCCCGAGAGACCCCAGTACCGGGGCCCTCCCGCAACATCTTGCAGGAAACAGTGTCTGAGGGCATGTTCATTTAATAAACTATGAATGTTTTATATCCATGTAACGGGAAGAAACCCATCTAACTGATAATTTTTTTTTTTTTTTTTCAAAAAAACCCCCACAATGCTAACGCTGAGCCTCTGAATTAGCAACGAGCGAAAAATGCTAACAGATTTACTGCACCGAAACTCACACATAAAACCTTATTATTTATCCTTTCTGCACATCCATGACATCGTTTCACATCGTGAGGTGACACAGAATCGATGGGTGCATACATTATCACTCCATGATACGAACTCGCGACTTTATAAACAAAAACAGACATCAAAACATGTGGCGCTAGGTAGCTAAAAATGCTAACATGGCTTACCTGTGTCGTAGTCTGGTCAAAAGTGGTCTTCAATGGCATTAAAATGATAAAAACGCTGCTGAAGTTAATCCATAGGTTAATCCAATGTGTCTGTGTCCCTTTGAAATTATTTCTGATAATCCACAAGCAATAAAACTGCTTTTCCGTTTCCAGATGTCAAAGCTAGAGATAGGTTCACTCTGATGCAAAACTGCATGCGCGAAGCCCCCACCTTTTTTTTTAACCATGTGTGTGTGTGGGGAAATTCCCCTTCGATTCTATTGGCTCTAACGGTCAGAAAGAGATGTCAATCACCAAAATCGACCAATGGGTTCCAGAGAAACGGTAAAACCCCCATTTCCACCCAAATCACCTCAGAGGTGGAGTTTATTTTGCTAAACCTCTTTAAAAAGGTCAAATGTCACTTGTTTTGCATCAATCTTGATACAGGGTACTTATTATATGTTGTACTTTGGATTCCTAAAGCTTTTAGTCTACCTTACCATCATCCAAGGGTAGTTTTCGCTATAAGTAAAAAATATGTTTTGGACGGACACTATAATTTACAGTTTTTTACTATGTAAAATCTGAATTTTCTTTAAAATAAAAAACATCTATATTGATTCTGACTTTTCTACATCCAACTCACAGGTTTATCATTACTTTGAGAAAAAAGATTATTAATTTAACCCTTTTAGAAGGGAAGATATGGTCATTTGTTCTGGGAATGTCATTTTCGAGCCTGAGACCTGAAAAACAGGCTCAGGGCTTAACAGGTTTTAATAAACCTGTGGTGGGGGAGGAAAGGATTTTCAGGAAAGCCTGGTGAACATGATTTAGTACCAAGGGGATCGCACCTTGACTCCTTTATCTGGTAAAAACATGATCACTGATCATTTATGTTCCTTTGATCAATCAAATCAAATCCAGATTTTCTTTAATTGACTCGCTGGGTTTAAAAAGATAGTAGATGTTTCTGCAAACACTTCCTTAAGACTTCTATTCAGTCATAAAGAGCTTTCTTTCTGGTTACTTGCAATTAAATCTGAATATCTGTAGGGGGCGCCATATTATTTATCTGTTTGCTGCTGTTGCAGTGCTGTGCTACCCTGTGTTATATTCTGCACAATGCCTAGGGAGCTGTTGAGGGGTTGTCAGTCTGTGTTTTTTTTATTCATGACACCTGTTTTCAGGGATGAAAATCCCTCTTCTGTCATCAATAGTGCAGTAAAGAGGAAGCTTAGAATGAAGTGTGTTGTGACCGCCTACTGCCTTATTTTATGTTCTCTTCTCTGTGGATTATACAGTTCTGTGTCTTCTTACTATTCCATCCTTTTTACTTTTATGTTCTACTTTTCTTTCTTTATCTTGACAGAAAGGCTACATGCTATAGTCGCCAAATGGTTGACTGGATTGCAGTTTGTAATTAGAGCAAGAGTCAAATAATTAACCAGATCAACACCAGATCCACAAAAATGTGAAAACAATTTCAGCATTGTCAACCGGCAAAGTTTTGTGTATAACCTCCACAAAGGACTAACATTGTGAGTATAGGGCAATTTGAGCTCTTGATTTTTATTCAATTGGTCTCAGAATAATCGTAAAAATTAGTAACCAGCTGGGAAAATTCACAAAAACAGCTATCAACGTGTTGTTTAAACTATCCAAGGAGGATGTACAGTAAATGCAGCATTGATCTTCTATAAGTACATTATAGACACATTACAGTTATCTGTACTCTTAGAAGCTAGAAGAAAGGCAGCAGTGTCAGTCACACAGGGAAAGGCCAGGTGTTTGTTGGTGAGGAAGCAAGCTGAGTTTGATCTTCTCCTGCAAGCGTGTCCCCATCTCTCACTGATCCTCAAAGATAAAGACCAAAGGTGAAACACTTTTAACTTTCACTTTTATACTTGACTCACCACCTGCAGATAAAGCAAGTTTCTACAGGTACATTTCAATAGCATAGAAGAACAGAAGATAAGAAGACACTTTATTGATCTCCAGAAGGGAAATAATACAGCAGCACAGAAAACAGACCACATGCTTGTTAGAGGGGCTCCACCCATTAGCAGGAGATTCATTTAGAAATTAAGAATAAAACAACAAAACCTTTGAACAGACATTCATCTCACAGCCGTCACACCAAACTGGAACAGGAAAGCATTCTTCCTGAACTGCCTCTGTCGGCTATACTCTACTGTCTATAATGTATGCTATAGCACTTAACTTAACCATTAAGTGTCTAATACAAACACATAAACCTTGGATCATTGTTAACAAAAGTATGCAAACAGGGCTGTAACCACACTTTTGACCCTTATAATGGTATGTGCAAAACCAATAGAGCAGCTTCATGACTTTCCAAAGTTAAATAGTACATTCATATCTTTAAGAAATACAAATACATAAATACTCTGATGACATAATATGATAATATGATAAGACATGTGAAACTAAAACATGTGACTCCCTGCAAGATGTGGAATCAACTTAACAATATAATTCAGATAATGGTCGGCACAAAAAATGTCTAAATCATTAAAGGTCCCTGGTAAATTAAATGAAAGAAGAAAGAAAGCGAGGGAAAGAGAAAATGGGATCATCTTTGGGGATTACCAGAGATTGATCACTTTATTTCTTCTAAATGTGTCTGAATTATTCAGAAGCTTTGCTTTCCTTTTTATTATTTCAGAAGAGCGCTGGGACATGTGTTTTGCCGGTGGCCTTTGTTTTACAAAGGCCACCGGCAAAACACTCTAGGTTAGGCTTTGTAACTCTGTATGGAAATATACACACACTACAGCTGCAACAGACACACACACGGAATATCTGATGAACAACAAAATACATTATTTTATCTGAACAAATTAGTAAAGTTTGTTCCCCAATTAGAAATGATTTGTGTTGTTTGTGTGTATGGCTGCATATATTGGCAGACAACAGCGTCCATTAGACAGCAGACAACTGTGATCTGATAAATTCACCTGGAGCAGCCTGTCTCTCACACACACACACACACACACACACACACACACACACACACACACACACACACACACACACACACACACACACACACACACACACACACACACACACACACACACACACACACACACACACACACACACACACACAAATGAAAACACAAATTTTCCTAACCATGGAAACGGAGAAGGTGGAAAAGGCACTTGGCCCTTAGAGAACGCTTATGTGTTTAATCACACACACACACACACACACACACACACACACACACACACACACACACACACACACACACACACACACACACACACACACACACACACACACACACACACACACACACACACACACACACACACACACACACACACACACACACACACACACACACACACACACACACACACACACAGGTATTCTACAGTCGAGACATTACAGTAAGCGAATACAGGTTGTGCATTAGGAATGTTTTTACCACATGCAAACAAGCACACACCTTGTGCACAAACACTCCTCAGGACTTGCTGTTAATCTTCATATCCTCCCCTCATCATCATTAAGCTCACTGGAGACCAATCTGTTCTGATGTCAGTCATTAAAATCATTTTGTTCTTTCTCTCAGTGTGCACACACACAAACATACACACACACACCTCCACTAATCTGCTGGTCATCTGGAGGGACGGCCGGACCGACAGCCTCTCTGACGGCTGGGTTTGTGTCACCAGCTGTCTTGGATGCATTAGCCACCAAGACCGGACCGCCCACCCCCCAGCTGAAATGGCCGCCTCGCCTCAGTCCCCTGGCGAGCTAACCATCATTAACTGCCATCTTGGCCCTGACTTGCCGTGTCCCTCAGAACCAGAGGGAGGTCGCGGACGGGCTGCTTGGAAGTGTGCTGCTGTGAATAATCGAGTCCTGGATGAAGTTTCAGGGGGGAAGTGTGGGAGGCTGTCATTATTTTAGTTCCAGCTGCGAAGCTTAGAACTAAATTAAATTGGCCTAAACTTGGAGAACTTTTGCTTACAAACTAATGAAAGGTCAATCACTGTGTATTCAGTTCAGACCTTTTTTCATAAGCAAGGCCAAAGTGGTTTGTTTGGAATAAACAGATGCATCACTGGATAATAAATGTTAGCTTTGTTGCTTTGGTCCAAACTGAAAATCTCTCAACAATAGTTGAATGCATTGCCTTAAAGGGGCCCTATTATGCTAATTTGCAGGTTCATATTTATATGTAGTGCCTCTACTGTGAGATGTTAACATGCTTTACATTTCAAGAAGTCTTTATTTTTCTCATACTGCCTGTGCTGCAGCACCTCTTTTCACCCTCTGTCTGAAACCAGAGCCCAGTCTGCTGTGATTGGTTAGCTGGCCAGCTCTGTTGTGATTGGTCTAAAGCTTAGAGATGTTCCGCCCCTTATCACATACAATGCATTGGAGCGCTAGCCAATAGCATAGAGATATGTCACTATGTTACAGTAGTATTCAAAGAAGTCCAATGGTCTGCAAAGGCCATGTTAATAACCTTTGAAGACCATTAACATGCACAAAAACTGATACTTACAGGGAAGGGAAAACCCGAAAAGCATAATTTGAATCCTAGTTACTTTGTTGATGCTCTTACTTTTTTCCTCTAGCTCCACCATGAGGTCAAGATTTGTGGTTTGGCCATAACATGTGGAACAGACATTCATGTTCCCCTCAGCATGAAAGAAAATCCCATCTGCGACCTTTAACTTGACCTACTGCACTAGCAGGTAAACATTTGAATGTGTCCAATACTTTGAATAAGGATACACAAATAATGATTTTCCTCATTATCATCAACTATACGCTTATAGGCTAGTAAACTGTCTCAGTTTAGCTCTTTTATATTTTCCTAGACGGTTTTAAAAGTGAAGTTCAATAAGATGTATAAATAACAATGAGAGCAGCTTGGTGTTGAATATGAGAAGCACCTAGATGCACATTTGTACGCTGGGTCAGAACGTTGTCTCTTCCGAAGCCCTGGAGAGCTTCACTCAGTCCCTGGTAATGTTGTTATGACGGCTGAGCTAATGCAGCATCCTGCCATGTTGTTGTGTGGCTGTTTCCCTCAGGAACCGGTGTGTGTGTTCGGAGTGTCTCAGTGAAGAGGAGCAGAGGAAGAGGGAGGGTTATTGCAGTACATTAAGAGAGGGATTATACTGACCATGCTGACATCAACATGCTAGCTAACTGGCAAGAGGGGATGTTCATGCTGTTTACCAAATCCTCTTTGGGATCAGACTGAATGAAACACTTACAGGGCGAATAAAGGTATTCAAGCTCATACTCATAGACACTCACATACAAGGATTAGAAAACCTCATGGATCTGAAAAGTTGTACATGACTGTGATGGAAATTTCTGAAGCAATGGAGACGAGACTCAGAGAGACACGGGGAGAGCAGGAACTTTGATGGCAAACACCGATGGTTTATTTGTAGCTTCGGCCGGAGAATTCACAAGACATGTGCTGTGCCACGAGTTGACACAGCGGTTGCCAAACCAATTCTGAAGATCTCTACCAGACCCATGTATTTATCTAGTTCTGAGAGAATAATCAACATGCTGCATAACAAGATAAAGCCCTATAACCTCTCTATCAGCTGACGCCAACAGGCAGGAACAGGGAGACAAAACACTGAGAGCAGCAGCCAAGGTTGGTCTGTGCTCAGTGAGGGCAGTACAAACTGATAAACTGGGTCAAAGTTATGGGCCTAGGAAAATATTTCCCCAACACTGACCAGAACTGTCTGTCAACAACGTAAACAGGAAAAGATGGAACTCCATAAAGCAAAGTCCAGGAATATATTAAATCGTAAAGCATTGATCAATTATGTCATTTAAACTATTTAAATTATTTAATAACAAATGAAGTTTTTGTTTTTTTGTTGTAACATGAGTTTAAAGTGCACTCATTAAACAGTGATCAGTCCTCTCTCCCTTGGAAGGAATGCCTACAGAAAGTGCAAAAACATTTACCGGCTGACGGTCGTATGACTGACAACCACTGAAGATTCTGTTTGCACAGATGTCTGTCAGAATCAGAATCAGGTTTATTACCAGGTAGGTTGACACGTACGAGGAATTTGACTTGGTGTCGTGGTGCATACATAAAAGTAAAACAAAAATAAAAAACACAGATAGAGAACTAGAAAAATATTTAAAATAATAAAAAATGTAGCAAAATATAACAGTATTTTCATAGAAATGGAATGGAATAAAAAGGTTTAAAATATGGAATAAAAAGGTTTAAAATATGGAATAAAAATCGACAGTAATAAAAAGAAAATATATATATATATTGTTGTACATTGTGTGCATTAATGTAATGCATAGAGTCCAAAATGACTTTATGAATTCTTGAGGTATGCCTTGTAAGCATGTTTTTTGGGGTCTCACTTTGGCCAATGACCAAAATCTCCTCAGTCCATCAATTAGTCTAAGTAGATTTGTGTGCCAACTTTGAAGAAACACCTTTGAGATATTGTGTTTGTATAAATAGTATGAATTAAGGCTTTCACCATTATTAGTATTTTGTATGACAGACTTTATGACCACACTGAAAAGTGTAAAAGTACAATTCTAAAGGAAAAGGTAGTACCTGAAGTTGAAACCCACCAGTAGCATAGATGTTGCTTTCCTTTAAGTGAGCAAATCAACTAAAAATAACCAAGGTCTAAACATATGGGACACATTGCTATTTCCCTTTGAGAGCAGTGCCTGTAGTGGCCATCAAAACCTTTTTTAGTTTGTCAAGTTTGCCCAAACATGCATGCACACTGTAGCGTCAGAGGTCTTGCTTGAGAGGAGGGCGTGAGTAATGGGTGTTTCTCAATGTCGAGGAAGGATCTTTCAGAGCCACTATTTCAAGGATGCTACGTCATTGAATCCCGCCGAAGGACTGTTCCAATGTCCAGGATCCTTGGAATTCTACCGAGGACTCGACATTGAGAAACACCCAGTGTCAGCAGTGTTACGCAGCGTCCACACGGCGGCGTGCGTTGAAGCTTGCCGGTGGGCGTGTCTGAAACTCGACCAACAACCAATAACATGAATCTAACGCCCCGGACACACAAGGACGCGGCTTGATTGGCTAGAGCCTGTACTGGCATATGATTTGATTTGCTGACGCTTCCGTCGAAGCTTCAAAAGTAGAACATTGCTCTACTTTTGAAGCGAGCAACGCGAGCAAAGCGAACCGCAGTTTGGCAAAGCGTGACGTCACCCCATTCAAAGTGAATGGGCAGAAGCGTTGAGCTTCAACGCACGCCGCCGTGTGGACGGGCCGTTACCCCTCGATTCCACTGGGTCCGTCTGCGTTGCGTCACGGCTGCGCCGTGGTTTTGGTCCGGCCTCCTCTGGCATCATACCCTACCGGGCGCGTTTCAGAAGCATTTCAGAAGCGGAGCGTCTTGCCTGCCGGCTCGCAGTTTTTGTTGATTTGGGCATATTTCCTGAACAGGCTACTTTGTGCAGACAAAGTTAATAATAACTGTAATATTCCAGTTATAAACGACATGAATCAAAGATGTGTCGCTGTATTTTAGTGGTAAAAAAATGCATTCATCATCATAATTATTTTATATATAATTTACACAGTGCCTGTAAACCGGAGGAGAACGCTGGCATTTCTCCTCCTACTTGAAAGACTACGGAGGGATAGGGTCTGCAAAATTTGTTTATTTTGGGGATGGGCCGGATGCTGTCACCGTTCCACTTCCTGTCCGGTGCCTCTGCAACGCGTCGCGTCGAAAAATAGACTTGAATCCTATTTTGAGCCGTAACGCGGCGCGTCTGGTGGAATAGCACCCATTGACTAGAGTGGCTGCGATCAGTGCGAACGCCGCGGCCGTAACGCGGCCGTAACGCGGCCGTAACGCGGCCGTAACGCGGCCGTAACGCGACGCAGACGGACCCGGTGGAATCTAGGGGTTACGGCCCATCCACACAGCGGCGTGCGTTGAAGCTTCAACGCTTCTTCCCATTCACTTTGAATGGGGTGACGTCACGTTTCACCGAACTGCATTGTGGGAGCGAAGCGTAGCTTCAAAAGCGTTGCTCGCTGCAAAAGTTGAGCAATGTTCAACTTTTGAAGCTTCGGCGGAAGCGTCAGCCAATCGAATCATATGCCAGTACAAGCTCTAGCCAATCAAACCGCGTGCTTGTGTGTCCGGGGCGGGAGATTCATGTGATTGGTTGTTGGTCGAGTTTCAGCCCCCCCCGCCGGCAAGCTTCAACGCACGCCGCCGTGTGGACGGGCCGTTACAGCCAGCCTTCACCTGGATGTAGCTCAATAAATAACAATGATGAGTAATTTGCAAGAAGCAACAAGTTGACAGTCAATTTGCGGGTCTCGTATTCAAGGCCAAGGTCCACAGCAGCTGTATCGCTGTTATATTGCGACTCATGTAAAATGCATAGATAATGTCAAGTTAAACGTACACCCTCTTCCCCACACTTGTTTTCTATTTCCTCCTCGCCTTCCTTTTGTGTCCACGTTGCTCTTATCTCATCTCTTCATTTCCTCTCTCCTCTTCTCTTTTTGTTGTTCTCCTCTCCTTGGCTTGCTTTCTTCACCTTTCCTTGTTTTCTTTCATCTCTTCTCTCTTCATATGTCCTCTCCTTTTATCTCCTTGTTTCTTCTCCTACGTTTCTCTTTTGTCTTCTTTACTCCTCTCCTTAATCCCTTTCCTGTCATCTTGCCACAAAGGCTCAGAGGAGCGTCATAGAGGAGCATCTCTAAGCCCAGGGCTCCAGACACAACACACCCAATTCACTGCGCTGGGCCAAATTAACAATGAACAACACTGACAACAATAATATGAGGATTCGTGCTGAAGCAGGCAAGGTTTTCCCTTCATGAGCTGCTTTTTCATTCATCAAGTATTCTGATTTGAATACAATTCAACCAACGAAGCTCGACTAATAATGAGAAGGTTTTATTAAAAACACCAGCTTTCAAATCATTCTGATAGTTATTATCTGATTCAAATGTGCAAATTCTGGTTTTGTGCAGTTTTTATGTAGCTTTTAGTCATTAAATCAGCCTGCCAATTCTTTTGACCACTACAAATGCTATCAAGGACGTTTTTTTTTACTAGTAACAACCATGTATGTATCAGGCCTAAAACGACTTGGATACCAGGCCCAGGTTGAGGAAGGTTTCACAAGATCATACATTAATAATAGAAGGTTCATCATTTATCTTGTTTGCAGATCTATCTCACAGATGTTGCTGCTTCCTGTTTTTCACTAATTTAGTCCATTTTGAACAGACTATAGATACATATCATCGTTTTAAAGAACTGAAAAAGAGAAATGGGACCACATCTGACCTATACCACCAGTTACTTTTATGCCCAGCATATTTAAGATGCTTACAAGTTTGTTGTGGTTAGTCTGGTGTTGCATTTATGGGGTCCAATGAGGTTTTCTCTTGAAGCCTCCATCCAAACCACCCCTTCTTAACCTACATACCACTCATCTCTCGACCTTGATGTGGCTTCCAAACACAATGTGGTAGCTTTGTCTAAATAAAAGGATTCTCTTCCACAAAAGATAGAGGCTGTCCTACAGAAGATTGTAAAACACTTGGTCATTTGTGATTTTGAGAAATAAAGTGTAATGTCATCTTCATGTGACAAGACCATGTATGTATATCAGGCCTAAAACAACTTGGATACCAGGCCCAGGTTGAGGAAGGTTTCATAAGATCATAAATTAATAATAGAAGATTCATAATTGATCTTGTTTGCAGTTCGAGGTACAGTTGTCTGTAACTCCGGAAATGGCCACCAGCAAATTACAACATGTCCTGTGACATGTCCATGTTTTGTTATCCATCAATGGTGGCTCTCTGTTCTGTACTTATTGTGCTTGCTCACAAGATGCACCTGTATGAGGCTAAAATACATCAACCTCCAGTTCTGGAAGTAAAGCCAATAAGTCAAACGAATAAACCGGCATTCTCTCATATGGTCAACAGGGAGCGACAAGTAAATGAGCCAATTCTCTCTCGATTCAATAACTTAGTAAACATTCTCCATTTGAGTATATGGTTGCAGGAACTATAGTTTCAGGGCTTATTGAATCCAGCATGATATTTATTTAGTCAATTATAATCCAATTTGAATAAAATGGACGATAAAGCAGCCTAGGCTTTATAGCGTGGCTACTTTATGATTGACAGGATGCCACAGCATTGTTCTGTTTTGGTGTTCTCCCTAAAAACAAATTATGAAAATAACGTTGAAATAGGGCACCCCATGATTAAGGGGGTAGGACTGACCATTAACAACTATTATTAGATCTGTGTTTGCCTATTAGACGTGAAGGAATGTTTTGGTGTTGTATTTGAAAAGGCTGTGTGCTACACACTTGGCATGCATTATGTGTGTCTGGAGTGAAAAACATGAAGACCTTGTAGATGTTCCAGACTACAATGGTAAATAGACTTAACAAAGGGTTACACAACATTGTTGTAGCTCCTCCCTGGTGTCGTGATTATACAAGTTTTGATGTGACATGGGACATACTTTAAAAAGCTGAGGGAATGTTAATCTACTTTTTTGCTGGTTTTGGTATATCTGTATGCAGTATATTAATTTGATATATAAATAAATATATCGAACACGGACAACTGAGCATCAGAGATTCTTATTCCGAAATGAAGATTGACCAGAAGTAAAAGCCCTTTATATGTCTATTTATTAATGGCATACAAATCACCCAAAGTAATTTGTAGTAAATAAAAAAATACTTAAAAAATATCTATAAAGTGAAATAGGGCTGTTAAAAGAGCTGTTCTGTCTTTGGACTCAGTGAGAGGTTCTGGTTCTGGTTGGCTGCCAGTGGATCAGCTCCAGGTGTCGCTGCTAGAGGCTATCACAGATTATACTTTCGTCTAACTCGTTTCCGACTTCGATACTTTAACAAAAATGAATTGAACCGAACTGTTGAATATCCACTGTTCCCATACATCTGAAGCTCTTCTTAGTCCAAATCTGGACTAAGGAAGAACAGAAGAAAGCTCGATACTTCTATGTTTGACTCAAAGAAATAAGAAAAATATTTTTGTTATTTCTGGGAATCTTTTGTTAATTCTGAAACCTTATTTTCCCATTGAAAAACAAGCACTGATTGTAGTTACGCTGACAATCCTCATTGAGTTCACCAAAGAACCATGTACTTTCATAATATCCCTGTAATGGACCATGTTTCCAATCAGTCTCTTTGTATGAACCATTTTTCTACACATCTCTTTCAGCGGTTCCTGTTTTATATCTCACAGATGTTGCTGCTTCCTGTTTTTCACTAATTTAGTCCATTTTGAACAGACTATAGATACATATCATCGTTTAAAGAACTGAAAAAAAGAAATGGGACCACATCTGACCTATACCACCAGTTACTTTTATGCCCGGCATATTTAAGATGCTTACAAGTTTGTTGTGGTTAGTCTGGTGTTGCATTTATGGGGTCCTATGAGGTTTTCTCTTGAAGCCTCCATCCAAGCCCCTTCTTAACCTACATACCACTCATCTCTCGACCTTGATGTGGCTTCCAAACACAATGTTGTAGCTTTGTCTAAATAAAAGGATTCTCTTCCACAATTAAAGATTCTTGTCCTACAGAAGATTGTAAAACACTTTGTCATTTTTAGCAATAACGTCTCCCTGTAATGTCATCTTCATGTGACAAGTAACATTTGTTTTTGACTAAAGAGTAACAATTGCCTACAAACATTCTGACATCTCTGATTTTGTATCACAGTCAAACCTGGAATTCAGTTGCAACAGATCTTACCTGATGCAACTGAATCTGAGTAGAAATGGACAAAAGTTGAATACATTTTCTGCGATGTCGTACGATATACAAAGTTAATATCTGCTGCTGTGACATACAGACAGAGCCTCCCTTTGGAGGATGTGTCTTAAAGTTCTGGAAATGTTTCTGAAGACAGTCTTGTAAAGCGCTAGCTGAGGAGCCTTTGTATACTGGTGCAGGTGACTGATAGGAAGCTGGTGTGTAGGCAGTTGAGGGAGAACAGGGGAGATCGGCAGGATATGAAATGAACAGGAGAAGTTAGACTTTAATTAGAAGAAACCATGAATAGGACGCACAACAACTAAGATGCAGGCTTTGCAACGACATCCTTTTTTGTCTCTTCTCATTTCTCTTAGTGTCTTTCCTGTCTGGTTTCCATAACTCACGCTTACCTACAGGCTGCCAAAACCACTACAGGCCTTCAGTCTCAGTTCTGAATCGCTTCTTGAATGCTCTTTTTTGCTTGGATGACAGCTCAAATCTATTCTAGGATGTAGCACATAGCTCCTATAAACATGCACTGACAGCGATGTCAAGAAGAGACATGCGTGTTTGCTCAGAGTTGGTGTAACAAAAGGTGTCACAGCGGATTCTTTTTTACCTACACTTGTTTTTATACATATTTTTAGATAAATAACAAAACATTCTCTCTGGTTTTGGCTGAGCTGTCTGCGGAAATCTGAATCCATACCAGTCAAACGTTGTCACATGCAGATTTCAATTATTTTTTATTTTTTAAATGTTGAGTCAGGCACAATGAGTTTACATTTATGCAGTCAATATTTTTTCCCTTTCCCCCCCCTCCCCTCCCCTCCCGGTCCTAGCTAGTAAAGTAAATAGATAAATGGATACATATATAGGTAAAAATAAAGTAATGTAAAAGATAATATTAAAAGAAAATTAATAGATAATGAAATAAAGAATAATAACAATAATACATGTACCCATATACTCACATATGTATACCCACATATACACATACACATATATATATGTACATACCTACACACATATACAGATACACATACATACACGTACGTACGTATTTATTAATTTAGTGTCTTAAGTTCAGCTATGTAGGCTATCATAGAGCCCCAGACAGATTCAAATAGTTTTGAAGAGCCCCTCAGGTTATATTTGATCTTCTCCAAGTTCAGGTACATCATTAGATCTTTAAGCCATAAAGATGCTTTAGGTGGTATCGAAGATTTCCATTCAAGGAGTATTCTTCTACGTGCTAAAATAGATGCAAAGGCTATACTGTCTTTAGTTTTCCTCCTCATCAGATTTCAATTATGTTTACAGATTAGAAAAAAACATCTTGTGAAATAATGGTCTGAATAAATGAAGCTGCAGGAAAATAGAAAGTCTTCAACATTTAATAATTTCTCTGTTGACTGATGGTGGAGGTTTGGAGTGTCCGATGCTCTGAGGTTCCCAAGCCACTTCCACACACTCATTGAAAACGTGTATCTGCCAAAAAAGCTCACCGTCTCTCCTGAGAAGCACGGCAGGTAATTTGTCTGAGCCTCTGAGGTTTCAGTGCATGGATGCACTTAACCCTTCTGCTGAGGTTTTATTTAAAATGTATCAAGTCAGCAGTTGGTTAAACATTGCAGTTGCAGATTTCAGTCACTTTAAGCCACAGGGACTTTGGAAAGAAAAATGATGGATTTAAAAAGGTCCTGGTCACACGTCAATCCAGGACAGCAACATTTTCAGACTCAAATAAACTTTGACATATAATTAAAGCCATTAAAACGTAACTGCCCTTTGAACGACAGGCAAATCATTCACTATGTGGTCACCTATCTTAGAAAAACAGATAGGTCGAAAACATTTCTTTGCCTCACTTGATATAGTTAAACCATGGAAACATTCAGTGCACTGTGCAATAGCCATCTTAAGAGGAGAATGTTTGTCTCATTATGTGGCAAAAGCAAAGGTGTGTTTGATAACTAATTGAAATAACAACATTCCATTCAGAAGGGGTTGTTCTGGGTCACTGCCTGGTATTGCGCATGCTTGGGTGCCTGTGTTTGGCCTGTGAAAGTCAGAAATGCTATTATGGAAAACAATTTGTTTTTATTATTTCTAATTGAAAAAAAGTCACAAAGTCTTTGTGCCATAGGTCCAAAATACAGAATGCCTTATAGGACATTTTTGCGAAAACACACTTATTGAGCAAAAGTATGATAAATGGCAAGCTATCTTGTAACAAAACCTAAATCATGTTAATTCCTCACACAGCTGGGAGTATAGTTTGGACATATCCAAAATGCATCAACAAAAAATGTCACTAAGCATTTTGCAGTATATCTAAGTTTGCACCCACACCTAACTTCCACCTCCTCCTTTAACTGCAAGGTGTCATGGGGTAAAGTTAAGGAAGGCTGGACACAAACCCAATACAAAAACAGTGTCAAACGCAAAACTAAGGGGGGCAGGCAAGGTGATACAAAGGAGAACAACTAAACAAAATGAAGACTAAACCCGGATTACACAAGGAACACGGGTGGTAAATCCACGAGGGCACACAAGAAACACTTCAGATAAAGAGGGAAACAGAAAAACCTGGTCAGCCGAACCACACCGGGAGAAACACTGACAGCTTTTTTCGCTGAAAGTAGCTGTTGCTGAGAACAAAAAACGAAACAATGAGCTTAAAGAGGCTAAAGCCGCATCCAGCTATAAGAAACAATTTCCACATGTATAGCATATACAGTATATTGACAATTGGCAAACATCTTTCTTAGTGCATTCTGAAAGCTGCAACATTTATAAATGTGAATTGTGGAAATTACAATCTCCGTTTGCAGGACCTTTTGAGTTTTGTTGTTCCCAAAGTCAGAATTTATTTGGGAAAGAAAGATTTGAGTTCTTCTTCAACAACTGCATGGGACTGTTCATAAGCTTCAAAACACTTTTAAAAGCTGTGGTGAAACGCATTGAGTTCAGGATTTCTCTATGGAAATGCTTCATCTGAACATTTTAATGTTACTCAAATCTTTGTACTTTTATGTTAATAATCAAAACTCTGTCGAGCTGCTATTCTTGGCCAGGGCTATTTTTACTTTACACTCAGTGGAACTTATTCAACTTTTTGATTTTCAGTGATTTGAAAATAACAAACTTGGACATATTTCTCGGAAAAGCTGCAGCAGTGATTTAGGCCCATTGATGAATCAGTAAAACATTGGACATTTTTCATTTGACATCTCCTTACTGTATGCTTGCTTGCCCAATGTATATCAAGCACATCTTTTTTTGTAATGCCAGTTTCAACACAATTCTGGCATGTTTCCTCCGCTACACAGTTTCTGGGTCTCCGGCCCGTCAGTGTCGGGTTATGTGTCTCACAGCGGTGGGATGGCGAGCAGAGAAGCAGAGTCAGAGTGCACGGCTTTGAGAGGACTGCTTCCTGTCCTGCATTATTAATACCTGATGTTCACAGTTGACCTGGCACTCACACACTTCCCTCACTGGGCCATGAATGGAGGAGTGTGTGTTTGTGTGTGTAGCAAAGACACAGAGTAGTAACTGTGTTACAACATCCAGGATGGATACAACACATTCAGTTCATTGCATGAAACGTCTCCTTTTTGGAGGCAAATGCTCAGAAATGGCCTAATCCTTATCAGAGTCTCATTGGCTGGGTGTGTGAGGTGCAACGCGGTTAATTGCTGTTAGTTCTGTATGACAAGCTTTGCAATTTGTTCTCCATAATCTGCCTCAATTCAGCTACTGACGCTTCATTACTTTCTTAAATGAGACTGGTTTTATAGATAATTTGCCCTGAAAAGAAGTAGACAGAGCGGAGTGGGGCTGAGCGATCCGTCACAAAGCCCTGTGAGAAAACTTCACTGACAACCATATAATGAGCCTCTGTGAGGATCTCCCACATTTTTATTGTGTCTTTATCTCCTCTCTCTGAACAGAGAGGGTGAAAAGGAGAAGAAAAAAAGAGGCTGCAGGTTCGGAGCAAATTACCCATGCTTATTTATTCAGAGATTTCGCCTCATAGAGCAACCAACCCCCTGGGTCTTTTTACAGGCCCGGGCGAGTGCCAAATCACTTTGCTGCGTAGATGGGAAGAAGAGAGAAGGGAAAGAAAAAGGTAGTGTTTTCCCAGAAGTTGTTTAAAGATAGACAAGGGGTTGGGGTCAGCTGTGGGAGGTCAAAAGACAGCGAGTGAATGGAGATGACCTGAACCCAAAGGGAAGATGAGAACACGTCTTTCGGGGGGAAAGCGATCAGAGCGAGAGTTAACTCGAAACCTCAGAAGGAGGGAAATGAGAGGAGAGAGACTGGGGGAGGGTGGGGGTGTTAGAAACAAAAAAGGGAGGAAGGGTGGATGAGCTGGTTCAGCGTCTCCCAGGGGTCTCAGAGGGAGAGGAAGATGGCTCGGCGAGTGCGCCCCCCCCGCAGAGAAACTCAACAGGGGTTCAGCTTTTTGTTTTGGAGAGGAAAAAAGAAAACCTCCTCACCACCCTTGACAGTAATATGGTGATCCCAGAGGCTCATACACTCCTTATTACAGCCGGTGGAGGGGCTGTTTAGAAAGACGGGGGGCTTTTCCTAATTCATTCATCTGCCGCCCCCCCATAGTCTCACACACACTCCCTACCTCCCTGAGATGTAACACACATTCACTGACACAAATACATATGGACTCTGTCAGTATTAGCACAGTGACATGCTTCCCTTTGTTTTGACTCTGTACTCCAACACATCAGACTTGTAATGAGACAATACGTGTGTTTCCTTCATCTGCTTTTATGCACATTATGAAAGATAAAATGAAAGAAAAACTAAGTAAGATGCCCCCCAAGAAAGCAGGTGATCAAGCGCTTTCACTCGCCGAAACGTGCCTTAAAGGCGCCCTATTATGCTTTAGGGTTTTCCCTTTCCTGTAATGTGTTATTTAGATTGTCGTGCAGTCACAGCACAGGCAGTGTGAGAAAAAGAAAGAGCTTTTTGAACATTAAAGCCTGTAAACATGTCACAGTAGAGACACAACATACAAGTATGAACCTGAAAATGAGCATAATATCCTCTTTAAAAATGTTTATAGTGCTTCGGTAGCAGGCAGTAGATAGGAAAAATACAATAAAAAGAATTGCTGGGTGATATTTGTTATGCTCCATATAAAAATGTATTGTTAGTAAAGCAGGGTTGAATATGAGATTAAATAACTTATTTTCAGCTGTAGAGGTTGAGAGAGTTTTTTATCCATACTTTGTGAATAAGACTCGTAGCCGTTCTTACCCTCGGGGGTGTTCTGCATGAAAGGGGGTTATAATAATCCCCAGATATCATGCGCATGTAAACACACTTGAGTTAAAGCTTTAGGTCAGTATGTTCAACCCGTAGTCATTGTTATAATTTAAAACCAATATGTTCAGAAATACTCTACCAGAGAGTCCAAATATTTCAGGAGGCTGTGCTGTATATTAGCGCCCCCCCCCCCCACAGAAACACCCCCTCTGCTCAGCCCCCTGAGGAGCAGTTTAATGTGGATCTAGAGCCGATTAGCAGGCTGAAGCTAAATTCTGTAATCGCTGTGATGAGCTTAAACAAAACTGATCGGCGGTCTCCTCAAGGTTACTTGAGTGCTGTATATTCCTATAACCTGTCAGTGTTCATTCAGGCAGTCAGCCTTTTCACTCATGTTCAGGTATTGATTTGGATAGTAAATGTGGCCAACTGTGTTCCAAAAAGCCCTTTTTAATGTAGTAATTTCCTTTCTGTACCTACGTCCTTCAAGTCTCTTGTTATCCTTTTCCCAAACAACTTGTCTTGTATCCCAGTTCATTTAGTTTTATCTTGATTATATTGCAGCAAGTTGACTCATCTTGTTTAAGATACAGAGGTTTATTTTTCTTTTAAAATCTTATTTTTATATGGATAGGCCTTGACCTTAACATTTTAAAGGTTAGATAGGTCGAAAGGAACGTGAGAGTTTTGAGCTACGCTCTTGAGAGAGGGTACATTTTAGTATCCACCAGGCCATAGTGAAGTTAAGTTCAGAGAAACCTTTAAAGAGGGAAAACATGTATGGGAGACTTGCAAAGCTGCGTAGGGTGGGAGATAAAACAAGTTCACCTGCAGGCATGACGTGTGGGAAGTTTGCCAAAGACTCCAGACACCACAACTCCATTGAACTGCAAAATTCAGAAAGCTAACCCTGGTGGTGATACGCTTAATCAGCAACTCATTCGGCAAGGGCTTGAATGGGGCCGACCATTTTTTTTTGTACTACACTGGATCAATGTTTTACCCTGCCTTTACCGTAGCAGTCAGATCAGGGTTTGTAGTTTCTTTGGGATTTCTAAAGTTGTGTCTTGCTCTGGGGCATAACGTTAGGTAGACTGCTATCATTAGTCATGTTGCTAAAATCACATGTACAAGTACTTTCCATATCTAATCAGACCTTTAGATCTAGTCAAAGTTCATTGTTTAGTTCATTCAAAGTATTCATGCCACGGCTACTCAACACCACCTCATTTCTCAAAACATAATCTAAAGGCTTTCACAATGAACGAGCAATTAGTGTGACCCTGAAATGATTTGAAAAGTGCAAAGAATCCATCCACTCCCACCTATTGCCAATCAATGAAATGTCTTTTTAAATTCCAAGGCAGGAAAAACACAAAGAAGGGCAAAAAGATAATATGTGATCTCCATTATGGAAACATAGGAAAAGCAACAGCTCACAGTGAGAGAGAGAGAAGCCTATCAGAGATATTTGGGTTGTTTTGTTTCCTTTGTGCCGTTTTGTGCCAGCTAACTTATTTATGATTCAGGGGACTCACAACTACAAAACAAATGAGGAGGTTAAAACTGAGAATCAAGCAGGAAGATCAGCGAGAATCCAATGGGAGCAGAGAAATGTGTTTTGCTCCAAGAGTCCTTTAAGGTGAACGGAAATGAAGGACCCTGATGTGAAAGAAAAAGAAAAAGACAAGAAGGGGAAAAGGAGGAGAGGGAGTGGGGTGTTTCCCTGAGGCGGAGATGTGTGTGTGTGAACTAATCTCTCCCTCTCCCTCTCCCACACACACACACACACACACACACACACACACACACACACACACACACACACACACACACACACACACACACACACACACACACCACACACACACACACACACACACACACCCTCCCTCCCTCCCTCCCTCTCTCCCTCTCTCACAGTCACTCAGTTGTAACAACACGCTCACCGAGGTCGGCAGCACAAAGCAGAGTCGCTGTCTTACCAGCTTTCACACACACTCTCCACACCTCACTCGAACACACGCGCGCAGACATTCAACACACACCTCCGCAGCAACACCCGGGGACCTGAAGCCTAACTGACGAGAGGAAGGAAGGACACTGGTGAAGAGAAGAAGAAGTCATAGAAGCTGAAGAAGAAAAGATAAAGACACATTTTGTAAACCATCAATAAGGTAAGACTTTTTATCTCATCCATTCAATCCCAGCTTATCTGTATTTAAAAAGCCACCCCACTCTGTAAATCACTGCCAATGTTTACACAAAGTGAAACGTGAACATCAATTAGAGCACAGTGTAAAGTCTCATCTCGTGCTGCAGGGTAGGGGTACCTGTACAGTATCAGTGGGCAGAGTTTATCTCCCCTCACTCTCTGCAAGTTCTTGAAATCTCTCTCTCTCTCTCTCTCTCTCTCTCTCTGTGTTACACGTTCATCAAAAATCAGAGGCAGAGTGAGATATGATGTGAAAGCAGAAGGAAATTGCTTTAGGAGAAAATCTAACAAAGAGTGTTTATAGACCACTTTTATAGTGTCGTGGGTGCTAATGCACAAGACCACTTCTTAGTTTTGTTACTAAACCAAGCACTTGTTCCTTTATCAAATCAAATCAAATCAAATCAAGTGTTATTTATATAGCACATTTTTTAACGATTTTTGGTCGAGCCAAAGTGCTGTACATATAATAAAAATACCCTACAGTAACGACACTTTACAGCAAATACAACAGCACAGTTTGTTCAGAATATCAGTATGAGAAACACAACTTTACTTTAGTGATGCAAGCAATCTGAAGAAATGACTTGTTGCGCCTTGACAGAAACAGTGTTCTTATTTGTTTTTGGGGTTTTTGACCTTAAGAGAGTTTATTGATGATAATTGAGGTATTTATTTTTCTTGGTTTGGCATTGGTTTGTAGTATGATGTCACCCAGCCAACTCAAATGAATTCTTACTTTCATTTAGCTGGTTAAATGGTACAACAAAACTTCTTTACGGTTTTTTTCCCACCTTTATTCCATATTGGTTTCTGACTGTTACTGTTATCCCTGACCAAAACTATGTGGTTATTATTGTAACTATGGGTCACAGTGGTTATTTCAACCAAACCAGGATGCTTTTTAAAACATTTGAACCAAGGTGTGTTTATACCCACATTATACCTGACCTTAACCATAGCATTGTTACATCATAATACTGATTAACAGTTATTTGTTATGTTTTTGAAAGGCACAAACAGATGATGTCATCCTGTTGATAGTGGCAATTGGGAAATGCATCGTCCGGGAGGGCATTGACCAACAACGTATTTTGGCGTTTCAGTTGTTGAAAAAAAGCATCTGGAAATATGTTTCTAAATGTAATTGTGTTTCCTTCTAATGCAAGCACCACTTATCATGACACTCCCACTAATTGGTTCAGTGAGTCTCTTCTTAGAGAGTCTGTACTATGAAGAAGACAATGTCTCAAGTGTCTGAAGAACTCAAACGGACTGTAAAAAAGACTAAACAAGCAGAGCAGATCCAGGTCGGAGGCTGCGAAGGGACAGACGTGTTGTGGTTTGTGTTTTTGACCTTCACCGTGTTTATAAAGAGCTGATGTGATGAGAGGAGCAGGAGCGATAGAAAGAGCTACAAGATGAATAGAGTCGTTGAGCTGCGGCTCGCCTCGAAACTAGACGAGAATAGCCGATTGCAGCCGGGGGAGGTCTCAAAAAGCTCGCCTGAAGTCGGACAGATCGGAGTCGGCTTGACTCGGTTTGCAATGGCGGAAATTGCGTTGGCGTTCTTCGTTGCAGATGAAGTGGATGCAATAGAAATCCCACAATTATTATATCACTACAAATTAATGAAGTGTCTGTTCATTTTAAAACAAATCAATACAAGGGGGGTTGAATCCTACATGTAAAAGACAGAACCACTTATTACTTTTCAAAACTACTTCCGTCAGTGGTCTTGACCAGTTTGCATTTATAAAGAATGCACAAATGTGTTTAATTGTTAATGTCAGATATGTACTAAGTAAATACATTTGTTCCTGCTCAAGATTAGATTCTTTATTGTTATTGCACAGATTACAGGTACTGAGACAACAAAATGCAGTTTAGCTTCTAACCAGGAGTGCAAAAAGCAGTAAAGTGAAAAGTAATGTACACAATCTACAGAATAAAATATAGAATGAATTGAATGATGAATAAACAGTGAGGGGTATGAATACACTATATACACAGTAGCATAATGAGCAGTATGAACAGTGTGTATGAATATGCTAAGATATATAAAGTATGAAAACGGTAAGCAGTGCAAGTATAAAATATATAGATATTAATTTCAAGATGATAAACATTGTGGAACAATTATGAAAAATGTGAATCAAGGCTGCCGGCGTCTTTGTCCCCCGAGATTTGAACGTCTCATGTAGTCGAGCCTCCAGAGCAAGTCGGACAAAATGACCTAACCATCATGCAACGCACTAGCAAGACGGCGATCGCAATTGCGCAGGTCTGCGTCGGGCTCGCTCATCCCAAACAAGCCTATTGTCTGCTCTCGTGTGTGTGTGTGTGTGTGTGTGTGTGTGTGTGTGTGTGTGTGTGTGTGTGTGTGTGTGTGTGTGTGTGTGTGTGTGTGTGTGTGTGTGTGTGTGTGTGTGTGTGTGTGTCAAAACAAACTGTGAGCAATCTGTGTCATGTGAGAGGTTAATGATACATCAAGATGCAGCGAGTCTCATAAAGAATGAGCTCACGGTAGATAACCATTACATTCTGTACTTGTCAATAATGTTCAATCTGTGATACTGTTACAAAGACGTACATGGCGTCCTTAGAAAGATCATCTGTTTTACAGTTAGTTTTGTGGCTTTTCCAATAAATAGAAGAAGGACCGCAAAGTTAGCATGAACAGTGACTAGTTTCAGTTTACATTATGTTGTTAGATATCAGTGCCTTGTTTACAAAATTAAATATATTTTGAATATACTACTAATTTGGAGCCTAGTTTCTGGCCACTCTAAGAAATGTAATCCAAATTTCATTGCTCTTTTTTAGCTCTGTTTTTGGTCTCCAACCACTCCTGAGGGAAATATCTGGCTCTTTTTCTTTCAAATGTTTCACTTGACTACTTTGGTGTGTTTTTGCTTTAAACAACACTTTGATAGAGGTGAGAGCGACCCAAAAGAGTAACGTTGGGGACAGGAATACTAAAACTATGAGCTAAAGTTGCTATGAAACTCTCTATATATGCTGAATCAGGCAATAAGTGGGGTCACTACAAGCAAAACATGTTTTACAAATAGTTATCTAATCCATTATTAATTCCAAAATGTACTTTAGTTAGCTGTGAAGGTCTCACTAAAGCGTCACAAACATAAACAAAGTAAATCAATATTATGAAGACATTTGTATCTTAAAAGTTGTAGACTTATAGATGCATTATTTCTTAAAACAAATTTAAATTGTGAGTTATAGAACACTTCAGAAGAGTTAAAGTGCTCAACAAAGACCATGACAAAAGAGTAAAACAAACAGCCAGGGCAATTAAAACCACAGACGATATACAAGCAAATGAATTACAAAGTGATTAGAACATAAAACACTGTCGATAAAATGCAGACAAGCAGAGCAGCAGCAACAAACACATTTAACTGATTTCTTTCAAGGCTTTCCCCCTGCAAACTGTTTTCCTCAGTTATCACTTATCAGGTTGATTTCACCAACAATTGATTAAGATGACGCACTAAAGATACGCTGCTGGAGCTTCACTGATACAAGTCCTTGTTTATACACAATCCTCATTCTGCAGAAAGCTGGCACCCCGAGGCCATGCAGAGGGAAAGAACAATAGGATTTTCACAAGAACGGTATTTTTAAAAAGTGACATCCGGGAAAAGTATGGGAGAGGAGTGGGATATGTAGCCAGTGATGAAGGAGAATTAGAGACAAATTGAGCAAAGTTCAATTGAAACATGGCGAGAAAGCGTGAGCCAGAGCAATTTGGATCAAAAGCAAAATGGATATTTTTTTGGGCGAAAATTAGGGACATTGGACGATTTGAGAGGGAGATATGAGGCTGAGAGCGACACTGACAAAGACATTGCATCAAATCTAGGGGTTTGACGTGTGTGTGTGTGTGTGTGAGTGTGTGTGTGTGTGAGTGTGTGTGTGTGTGTGCGTGTGCGAGTGTGCGAGTGTGCGTGTGCGTGTGTGCGTGTGAGGGGGTCTCTGCCACCTTGGCAGAAGAGTACATTAGGGCTGTTTGGGCACATTAAGGCACATTAGCTGGAGGAGCCCCCCTGAATAATGCATGGCCCTTATTTATGAGCAGAGTGCATACGTCCTCTGAAGCGCACTGAAGCAACTGGGTTACACACACACACACACACACACACACACACACACACACACACACACACACACACACACACACACACACACACACACACACACACACACACACACACACACACACACACACACACACACACACACACAAACGCACAAAGTCCATCAGTCACTTTGACATGCTCTCAAAATGACTACATTTGGCGAACTAGCACCTCACTGTGCTGTAGTGTGAAAAAGCATGACATGCCCATGAGTGATTGTGTGTGTGTTTGTGTGAGAGAGCAGTTCGTGTCTGACTGATAATATCTTGAAGACATCTCCAAATATCTTCATGCCGGCATTAAAAGAGGCAGCGTATTCTCAGTGCGCTCTGCTGAACGGTCGTCAGGTCTAACAGGGCAGCCATGGACTCCATTAACGTCTCACACACACACTTTTAGACACACACAAACGCAAGCAATGCACTTACATGACAGTCATCTTCAGATGACTTCCGACAATCAAACGCTTTAAGTGACATTTTTACGATTGACTCCACTCAGTTTCATCATAGCGTGCTGAATGATCTGGCCTCATCCGTTACCTAACAGTTTTGATCCAAGTGAAATATAATTTAACATCTACGCTCACGGACATTACTGCAGGCCTAAAAGGGAGAGCCACATCATCTGCAGGAACTTGTTCACTTTCGTATTACTGACAGATAAATATGACGTAACTTCGGATCTATTTGATGTCATTCAGAATGCACAATTATCAATTTTGTTTATCGTACTAGCTGAAATATTTCACCTAACAACCTTTGCAAGTTGGTGCAAGTTTAATTTCAAAATGAGTTGTAAATGTTTGTGTACATGTTAAATGCTTGTTTGTAAATGAGCATCCTCTTGAAAATGTGTAACCTATCAATAAACAATATGCTCTTTTTACTCAAGTTTATATTTAGCTTTAAAGACGCGTACTCTTGTTGATCCATTCAGGTATTTGAGAGGCACTTTGACGTCAGAGTTTTGGGAATCGGTCGCTAAAAAGGAATCAAATCCACAAGTAACGGCACCGAAAAATCGAATGAAGACAGATAATAAAGCAACATCATGGTTTGTCTTATCAGAATGCACATTTTGTCTTTACTCATGTTAAAAGGTTGCCTTTCGGCCGGCAGTCAAGAGTTAGATGCCGGGGTGATGATGCAGTGCTGTTAGAGGAAGGTCATTCAACAGTGTTTGTAATAACCTTGTGGGGGGGGTTGAATCAGACCGGCCAGTGTCAGGGTGAAGATTGATTGGTGAAGGGTGAAGTGACACCAGCTTAGCAGGGAAATGCACGTACACACACAAACACACTCACGCACACACACATGTACACTGTTGGGGCCGTCAGACCTCAGCCTCTATGAGGTGACACAGACTCCTAGTGGGTGGCAGATGGAGGAAGTGTGTTATTATGGTCCCACCCTGTGTTCTGGCCAAGACCTGCAGGCGTGGACAGCAACACCGAACTGTTACTTCATAACCCCAGAGAGTGAGGGAATCTTACATCTTGTCTTCAACCCACATTTTAGAAGAGTTATTCACAACGTCTTACCTTAAGCTGCTTATTCCAAAATGATGCATTAATATTACTGCTGTAGATGTTGAAGGCTGTGCTAATGTTGCACGGTTAGGTAAAATATGAATTCTCAAGCCCAGTTATCATTGTTAAGCAGACATATGTTAGGTTAAGCACACAGAAATCACGAAGGCCAGCAACTCAAAAGCATTTCGACCACAATGACATGCACATAGAGAAGTTCATTTACAATGTTGGGGTTAAATTGGCTCTGGATTGTTTGCCTATAGTATTTCGTTTTTTAATTTCATTTTGGGATTTGGGATTTTCCTTTCGCGTACTCTCCTGCACACGGAGCTCAGAGGTCAGCGACAGAGCAGCTGTCCTGTGGCTGGCTGGGTTTCACTGTTTGGCTCAAGGGCACAACAGCAGGATTAGATTGATGTCAACACACTGGGCTCCAGCCAAAGGTTTCAGGCTGAGAGATGATCATCCAACTCTCAATGCACGGCAACATCATCACTTAACCTGAGTGAAATACTGAGAGAATATAGATAAACTTGACCGAGAGATAATAGTGTAGTTGATCATATATATCAAAGCACTGGAAATGTGTACGTTTGTAGAGAATAGTAGTAAGAGGAGCAACAATTTGCAAATTCCACGCTGCCTAAGATCTGCATTACGGCTGAAGCACAACATCTCTTTTTGAACAGCAGCCCAAAACTCTCCTAAAAGTAAAACCCTAGTCCCATCCTATTGAAGGTCTGCACCTCCACCGCCCCCCCGCCTCCTGCTGTCCGGTCAATTAAGATCAATCAACCCAATCTCCCATATCGACCTCCTCTGTACAGTAACAAAGTCATTAGACACGCTGCTGGCCCGCTTCCAAAATGTAAGGAAACATTTCACAGGGAGGTCATGGAGGGCAAACAAAAACTCCAGAGGGAGGAGCAGAGCTTTAGATTTGCGGGGTGACCTTGATGGATACCAGACCGTAAGAGGGGGGTAACATCACGTGTGTGTGTGTGTGTGTGTGTGTGTGTGTGTGTGTGTGTGTGTGTGTGTGTGTGTGTGTGTGTGTGTGTGTGTGTGTGTGTGTGTGTGTGTGTGTGTGTGTGTGTGTGTGTGTGTGTGTGTGTGTGTGTGTGTGTGTGTGGTTTGTGATGTCTCTCATTCATTTCATTTGCAGCAACGACTCTGTCCTGGGGACTGTGTGTGTGAGTGTTGTGGTGTGACAGGGAGGAATGAGGTGGGGTGTGGGGGTTAAGTATGAAGGAAATAAAGCCATTCATGTGTCATAAAGTGCTTGGTCAATCAAGACCACCCCATGCTAGGCACCTCATGTCATTTGCTGTGTGTGTGTGTGTGCGCGCGTGTGTGTGTGTGTGTGTGTGCGTGTGTGTGTGTGTGTGCGTGTGTGTGTGTGTGTGTGCAAACCAGTCTAGAGACTCAGTGGGATAGAGAGAAAGAAAGGATGCAGCTCTGTGAAAATAGCCACAAACAGGATGATTAGAGTGTAATTTGTCCAACAACTTCACAATATCCCGTATGTGCGTGTAAATACATGCACTTGCATTTGCACCTACGTCTCCGCCTGTGAGTCAGATTTTCTGCCTAATTTTTACCCACTGCCTGACTCCACTCCACAATGCTACAATGCTAACATACTTGTCGAATTACACATCCATCACATCAGCTGTCCGGCTAAGTCCAATACTCCCTCCACTTTTAGCTCTGGTTTGCTCTCCACCATTACCTGAGTTTGCTGAATGCTCGACTGTGTTCTTGAGTACCTTTTTGAACACCATTTCTTGTCGGTATATACAGTACAATGGGTTTACCGGAGCACTTAGCACCAGTCTTAGCACGCTGACACTGAACATAACAATAACTGGTAAACAAATACATTAGAGGGTAAACAAATACATTAGAGGGAACACATTTCATTTGCAGAAACGACTCAAGACCACCCCATGCTAGGCACCCCATGTCTCGTGTGTGTGTGTGTGTGTGTGTGTGTGTGTGTGTGTGTGTGTGTGTGTGTGTGTGTGTGTGTGTGTGTGTGTGTGTGTGTGTGTGTGTGTGTGTGTGTGTATGCGTGTGTGTGTGTGTGTACACATACACATACACACACACACACACACACACACACACAGCTCATGATTGGAAATTTGACATGAACACACAAACATGCAGCTGTCTGACAGCTGGATGCTGCAGAGTTAACCTCACCTGCCTGAGCAGCAGATTCTAACATTGAAGGCAACGCGCTCAAAGACACCATCAGTCCTCTGACATGTTTGTCTACTCATTTCCATTTGCCTCACACAGAGGTTACTTCTGCTGAAGTAAAGCAAAATGTCAACTTTTAAATCATTGTCATATTTCAGTCAATCACTTCCTGTGTTTGCACAATGTATTTTTTCACTAGAGCTACAGTTACTATGGCTTATTTGGGACATAATCCCTTATTACTTTACATAATGTCAAATGTGTGAATGAAACCAGTAAGACTGGAGTGTTTTAAAAGAAAGATATCGACAGTGCAGCTTTAAAAAACCTAAATATAGCTGCTAGCCGGGGTATCTGTTTCTCTCTGTGAGCCTGTGTTGACTTCAAGGCTGAACAGTTGGGACACCAATCAGACTAATCGTCCATTTTGGCCATCAAAGCCACCGGCAGCCGGTTTGGTTTATTACTATCGCCGCAGGGCTTCGTTTGGCCTCAACACCACACCAACTGTGGCATCATCTGTAACCACCACCACCCTGATTCTCTCACTCGTACTCTCTCTTTTTCCATCCCTTCTACAACCTCCTGGCTTTAACACTCTTCGGTCCCTGGGGTGTACTGTCCAGGTGAGAGGGATCATAACAATAGTTGCCATGGTAAGCTAGCAGCAGGAGCCCAAACACACCTGATGACGCTAGTACATCATTTATTTTTCTCTGTCTCTTTCTTTCCACTGTTCTTCCTCCATCCCCCAAATCCTCCTCATTTTACAAAAACACCATCTGCTTTTTTGCCCTATTTCACTCTCTGTTTTGTTTTGAGTTCCTTCTGCACGTACAGCATATAATCCAGAGAAATGCAGTTCAGGGCTCAGATCATATTTGGGCTCGCTGGCCCGTGATGATATTGACCAGACACAACTTGCCCGCCCCCATCTGTTGCCCTCGTTCCAGACGCCCATGTGTACACAAGTAAGACACTTATAATGTACAGCAAACAACGCTGAATTAACCCAAAAAAGAAAACAACAGCCCCAGAGCTGCTGACCTCGCACACTAATCCTCCCATCCCCGCAAATTACCACACACACACACACACACACACACACACACACACACACACACACACACACACACACACACACACACACACACACACACACACACACACACACACACACACACACACACACACACACACACACACACACACACACACACACACACACACACACACACACACACACACAGTCCTGCACCCCTCAGTGTCCCATCACTCAGTGACAGTCGGGTTAAATCCACTCTGACGGGTCAGTCTCTCCTCACTGTCAGGCCAAGCTGTCAGGGCCAATTGGACTGTGAGAGACACCACATATGTTATGTCGGTAAGTGTGTGTGTGTGCGTGTGTGTGTGGGTCTGTGTGTGCCTGTTCTGGCAGAGTGATGGGCACAGGGGTGTGAATCAAGCACAGTGTGAGCTTTGTGAAGCTGCAGTAAAGTGATGTGTTATCGTCGGAAATATCACCTCCACCGCATTTTACAATGTAAAATATGTTTAATATACATTTTTGTTTTTGTATTTGTTAATTTTCTTTGTTTATTACCAACACCTCTCAAAACCACTACTACTTAACACATTTTGTTTTTGGTTGGTGGGACCATGGATCAAGAAATTAGATCTTAGTTTCTGTAAATATCTTCTCTCATAAAGGGCTGTAAGAAGCACAGAAGGGATATACGTTCCCGGATTGATTGCTTTGCAAAAATATATTGGTAAATATATTGTTAAGGTGATTCTGTAGAAATATGATTTGTGACACTACAGCAAACCATTCATTTTAGATCGCCACATAGTAGTCAATATTCTCTAATACACTCAAAAATAAATAGAGGTATTCTTGATTTTGAAATTCTATAAAATGCACAAGCTGCATACTGAGAAATGACTCCCATATGCCTTTGAATGCCAAAATACACAAGAGTTTGAAATCTTGGTGTAAAGTTGTGCAGTGTTTGTCTTTCTTAAAGACTGAAGCCAGGTTGTTAATTGTGTTATTAGTTCTTTATAATAACTGAATTTCAACTTTAAACAGTGGGTACACTACTTTTACAAGAAGAAGAAAGGCACACTAAAAAGTGATTAAGGAAGACATGAATTACAAAAGGTAAAACAGAAGGAGAAAGATGGCTCCATGATGTACCTGACTCAGGAGATGACCAAGCATTACCAGACTGCTTTCACTCTCTCCCACCACCTTAAAACGAAATGGCATGTGCTGGGCCCTGTGCCAGGTGGGTAAAATAAAAGTAGACATACACAGTAGATTGTATGCCCAGACTCTCCTCTAATAATCATTGCAAACACACACACACACACACACTCTCAGCGTGCGTAGATTTTCTGTTTGTCTCTTACACACACACACATTTTGTATGCATGTACACACACACTGACACACAAAGATTCCCTTGATAAAACTGGATTTCCTAATCACACACCCCCCTGAGCACTTCATCATAAAACAACAACAGTACTTTAGAAGCCCCACTTTTCCTCCAGCACACACCCCCCACACACACACACACACACACACAATACACACACTAGAGAGGGGTAGGCATTTTGGTGTTTGATACGGTTGACCCAGATCTTGGAGCGTGCGCGGCTGAAGATGCGAGGGAGGAGGGGGGAAGAGGGGGAAGGGGGTATCTGGCTGTTATGCATGTATGAGTGAATACGATGATGAGGGGGTGAAAGGGCGGTGGGTGTGGGCTGCTTTGCTGCCCAGAGTGATTTTTTTTCTTCTTCTAAAGGGTCTAATTTGAAAACCAGCAGGGCGCTGATGGGTAAAAGACGGACAGACCTCAGCAAAGGTCAGAGCGAGAGAGATAAACACAGAGAGAAGGCAACACATAAAGACATTATCAAATGTACACAACGTTTGGAGAGGCTTTTAGCAGGCACCAGACCTCCATCTGTCTGCCGGCCACGATGGAGGTCCTTTGTGTGAATCATCTGTATTTGTAAAGTAACTAGATCAATGTGGTTTGTTTTTATAATACTAATCCGCCATTTTGCACATAAACTCGGAGGCTAGCTAAGAATCCATGTCTTTATTCCTTATCAGATAAACACTAAGTTTACAGTGTTTATATTTGGTTCACTTGACAGCTAGTAGATGCACAATACTGCTTTGTTATACAATACTTTGATCTTTATGTTAAAAAGGAAACTGTAGATGAAGATAAATGACATGTGTTGATGTGTGTTATAAGAGCTGTTATTGACACTATTGCACCACCATTTAACATGTGAATACATTGTGGGCTGATTGCCTCAATGTTCACCATGGAAATAATCTTGATATAAATAATACTACAAACACTTTTCGTAGTTATAGAGGAAGAGGCTCTTGTCAGTATCTTTATTAGTCCTCTTTATGTCTTCTTCTTCACTCTGAATCCCTCATAAAAAGATCAAATCTCCTCCTCGTGCTGATAACCGAGCACATCCTGAGCCAGTACCTGGTGCAGGGTGCCTCCAACTCCTGACACAGATAGACAGAGTGCCTACAAGAGGCCAAAGAGCTTGACCTCAACAGAAATGGGGGAGTTGTTTTCTCTCTCTCATCCACATCTTATGTTTCTTTTATCGACCCTCTGAACTTTGAAAGACCTGGCAGCAGACAGAACGTTTTATTGGGCTTAAACTGATATTTGTAACATCTTGTCATGGGAAAAAAAGAGGAAACTGGACTAGTATCATACATCTTCAAATATAACTCTTCGAACGTTCATTGTCCGCTTTGTCTTCTGTGCAATAAATGACGAACACAAGAAGAACGGCAGCAGTCGTCCCAATGAGGAGCATGACTGATTCCCATTTTTCTCAGATGGCTTCATCTATTTTGAATACAGACCCCCCTAGGAGTGTTGGCCGAGTACTCTCCGGGCGGGTAATGGAAACGGAATGGGAAAAAGGACCAGCCTTGTTACATTTGGTTTTTAATCAGAGGCAATCACGTCCGTGGATGAGATAAATGTGTGCCCTAATCAGCATGTGCGATTGGTGGAGCAGGAACAGGCCGGGGGAAGGTACATGAACATATAAAACTGATAAAAGTGCGGCATGGTGGAAGTTTGCAGGTAGAGAAAAACAAATGGCGTAATAAATGAAGGTGAGACCCAGAAAATAAAGGAAAGGGAAGGAGTCCAGAGTGTTTATGGGAGATGGATGAGACGGGATATGAATGTAAGAAGAAAGAATAGAAGGAAGACAGAGAGAGTTTTATCTGACTCTCACAGCCCTGGTGATATGACAGGCTTGGCAATCCAAAGCGTTTTACCATGCCACCCCCCACTCAGAACAATCTTCTTTCTGCCGAACACACACACCCTCCTGCAGAGAACAAACACACACACACACACACACACACACACACACACACACACACACACACACACACACACACACACACACACACACACACACACACACACACACACACACACACACACACACACACACACACACACACACACACACACACACACACACACACACACACACACACACACACACACACACACACACACACACACCTCCATCCTGCACCCCCATCCTGCCTGCCTTCCGCCCATCTCCTCCCTTCCTGCCACCCTCCATCTCGCTGTACAGGATAATCCTTCCCCCACCCCGCCAAATACCACCGCTCAGTAAAAAGATATTTCCAAAGGTCTGGTTTGGTCGGATGCTGCATGCTCATACAAAAAGCAAAGACAGAGATGACATGACACACACACACACACACACACACACACACACACACACACACACACACACACACACACACACACACACACACACACACACACACACACACACACACACACACACACACACACACACACACACACACACACACACACACACACACACACACACACACACACACACACACACACACACACACACACACACACACACAACTTTTAAGATACAGACTCTCCCAATACGCAGCATCTGCCTTTCACAGATAATTACACCCCACCCTCCCCTATCCTCATTTTGCTCCCCATATCCATCGTTTCCAGGCTGGCAAGATACTTGTGTTTGTCAATATGGAGAATGCACGCGTCATCGAAAATCCAGGCATCGTTTTGTTGTTGTTGTTTGTTCTCCATCTATCCCGTCCCGCTAATGTGAATCACAAGGGGGGGGGAAGACAAGGACTTGCAATAACTCATGTGAGCCTCATTGAGCAGGGCTAAGAGGCTAACTGAGCTCATATGGTGATGATAAAAGAGCCGTCCAGCCGTTAAGTGGTGCTAATGAAGTTGGCCATTTTCTTTTTATTTTCTGTGGCTTACACAAAAAGAACTGGCAAAAGATCCCTAACATCCTTTACAATCCTGAAATGCAGCTAGTTTTAACTTGTGTGCAGACATTCAAATCATTTGTAACACATCTGATTTAGAAAAACAATGTGATGTATGGAGCAAAACAAATTATTCCAAAATAAAATTGCATGAAAACTAAAATCAGAAACACTATACACACATACCCGCAATGATAAAATGACAACTCTCCATTCTATAGTCCTTTTTCTTGTGCCATATTTGAACAAAAAGTGCAAATCTTACTGACAATTTATCAAACAAGAAAGGTGTTTGCAGCAGGGGAAATGAACAAAAAACACATTTTACTTGTACATAGAGCTGCTTCTCATATTTAAATCCAAATCCTGTCTCGTATCCAATTCGTCAAGATTAAAAGTTAATTCACTCAAAAATATTTCAGGGCAGAAAGGTGCTCTTCTGTTTTATTTATGAGCAGCTGAGAGGCTGCTGCAGGGCATCCCCATTAGCATGGTGCCAGGGTTTGTTAGCAGATAAACAGGGACGGATTCAAACAACTCACTTCAGGCTGAGAACAAAAGGTGAGGGTTGAAGAGGACAAGGAAAGGTGAGAGGTAGGGTGGGGGGAGGGTAGAGGAGAGAGTAAGGGAGGAAGGTCATTAGGTAAGGTGGAGGTGAACAGAGCTGACAGCAGGGGAATATACAAGCTCACAGAGGAGTCACAAGGGACTCCGCCACCACTTAACTCAAGGCATGTGTCTGGCTGTGCCACACACACACACACACACACACACACACACACACACACACACACACACACACACACACACAACACACACACACACACACACACACACACACACACACACACACACACACACACACACACACACACACACACACACACACACACACACACACACACACACACACACACACACACACACACACACACACACACACACACACACACACACACACACACACACACACACACACAGCCTCTTCACATCAAAATGATGACTGTAGGTGCTCTGAATCTGACGTTCTTTCTGCTCGCTACAAGCAGCTAAGCACAATAGGCAGAGTTCATATATAGGCCATTTCTGGTTGAATTCACAAAGAAGTACTTAAGTAAAATATGTATAGCTCAGGTATATGAGGTGTGTATGTAATGCATTACTAACAACACATTGCAAAGGAAAAATGCTAAACTATAGTCACATTACTGGCCGTTTTACCGGCTGATGATATATTGGTCAAATATTGATAAAAATCAATAGTGATTTGACACATGTATTTAACTGAACATTTAACCAAAAACAAAAACGTTTCCTAACCTTTACCAAAGGGCTTGTGTTGCCTAAAGGTAAACTCTGGATGGAAATGTCTATCTCCTCAAGGGCTTACTTGTGGTATATTTATGTAGCTCATCCTCATACTGGAAAATATACTTTCTCCCACAAAGGAAAATGGTATAACACATTACTAAGAGACTGAATTGCTCTGTCTCGTAAAAAACCTGGTATAGCATATGAATGCACAGCCTCATAAGTCTGGAGATTGTTGTCTGGTGTATTGTACAAGACTGTTATTGGACACTGCAAATACCAAAACAGTGCCGTTTCCATCCAACTGTGCACATTTACAAACCCTGCTAATCAGATAGTGGTCTCTAGCGGTGAGAATCACCACACATTTTTTCAACTGCATACCTCAATAAGATTACGTTTTTTGGCGCATTCTCTCATTCTTCTTTCTGACCATCTTTGTTTGAACCCACTGCAAATCCCGATGATCTCATCAAAAGAAAAGAAAAACTGGACAAAAAAAGGAACTGTTACCAAAAAAGTGTGTTTATCGGTCAGTCTTCAATTTAAATAAATGAGTCAGGGAGTTTCCTTGGTCTGAAGAAAACATCCACCATACTCAGAGAATTGGTTTAGCTTTGCAGCTGAAAGCCAGACCAGAGGCCTGTACTACGAAGCCGGATTTTCGCTTAGCCGGCTAACTTCAGGGAAAACTCGGGCTTTCCGGTCCTACGACGCTGGTTCTCTTTTTAGCGGGCTAGATCTCCATGGTAACTTATGCTGAGCGGCTAACCTCCTCGGGAGGAGGTTAGGTTGCAGACTAAGAGATCAACTCAGTGAAAGCACCACCTGCTGACCAATCAGAGCTCCGTGTGCGGAGTTTAAAGCTATCAAGTCATATTACAGGATAGAGGAAATACAGAAAAACTGCCGTTGCAGGAAAGACGGCCGGCCAAAATCAACTGACTGTGTGAACGTGAAAATTAATAGAATATCCCCTCCCATCTTCAGAGCAATCTGACTATTATAACATTAGCGTTAAGAAAGCTTACTTAAATATCTGCCACAACATAAGTAACCGGATCAGAGTAACATTAAGTACAGTCCGCGGCACTGTGAGTGCAGACGTCGATGTGTCCCATTATCATTCATATCATATCACATCATAATGTAGCCTATCATATATTTCCTGATCTGAGTCAGCTTCTTGAGCCGTATCTGGCCGTGCAACACTCACAGTGTCACATACTGTATGCAGAAGTATTATTTTAAGCAACACATTAAGTTGACGAAACACTCGAGTCAAATGTAATTAAAGTCAGATCGTGTCTTAGACGGGGCAGTGATTTCATAAACCTGTTAATGTACGCATTCAAACACTTTTTCTTTTACCAGCTGTATTCACCTTGCAGGTGCAGCTATGTGGCTTTTATCCTGGATAAAGTGTTTAAGTCATGGATGTTTAAAGTTTAACTTCTTCATATTTGACTAATATTAAAGTTCACTTTTCATTCAGGAAGTATGACGCTGCGCTGTCAGTACGCTTGTCCATGTTTGAGATTGGTCGAATGCTCCAAATACCACCCCTTTCATGTGAACGCGCACCTAACTAGATAGGACACGGCTGGCTTGAGCGATCCACTTGATAACCAGCGTCGTAGTACAGTTTAGCGAGAGCGCGTATGTTTTGGATTGGGCCAACCGGCTAACTCAAACATATCCATGTTAGGTTGAACCAGCTTCGTAGTACAGGCCTCAGATAAGAGAACTATGAAGAGGAGTTTAGAGGATGACAACAAGCCACCAAGCAGCATATGGAATTTTAATTGAGCGCTGTATTTGGTTTGCGGCACTGACTAATTAAAGGGTATCACAGTCATTTTGGTCGACACTCTGTGCTTTGACGGGGTTTGACAGGGTGCTTTGATTGTGTGAAGAGAGCATCTTTTTGTTGATGTCTGATAAACCATGACTTTGCAAAAAAAATAAACAAAGGAGATAAAAACAGCCTTCAGCTCTATTCACAATAAAAAGCAGGAAGTTAGCCTTGATTTGGAGTCTTTTTGATGTGGACGCAACTCTGTGGTGAAAGGTCAAATGTCCGACTCACTATAACCTCAGATCCGTCCCATTCTTGTCAATGTGATATTTCAGGACCATATTGAGGGAATTTTTTCAGAGTTGGGACAAATGTACACTTGGACAGAAGGTTGAACTGATTAGGTTTTTTTTGACGAAAAAGGGTCACTGTGATCTCACTAAACATGGTTTTGGTAATAACTCAAGAAATAATTAGCTAAATATCACAAATGACAAACCAGATAACATAGGTGAGTTTGGATGGACATAGATGTCAACTGTAACTTGACTGACAGAGGCATACAACCGCGAGGCAGTAAATCTAGTTTTTAAATAAAAAATTTACAAGCGCAAGTTCCAAATAGCCTCCATCTGATTGTGGATTACATTATAAATCTCTAATCCAGGGGTGGGGAATCTCCGGGCCGTATACGGCCCACGAGACCATTTGGTATGGCCCTCGAGGTAATTTATAAATACACGCAAAAAAGAATTAAAGAAATCTAGACCGCAAAATAATTAAACAAGCGAGTGCCTGTTTTTCCTGGTCAAGGACAGGTTCCTTGAACACAACACAAGCCTAACGTGTCATCACGTGGTATATGTCTCGTCTGAAAGGGGTGTAGAGCATGGATGTATAATAAGAACTGGATACAGCGTGGGAGGCGGGGTCTCGTTCTTTCCTATGAGAGCTGCTCATTGGCGCATGAAGGCAAAATGGCCTAGCTTTTTTGAGAGCAAAACGTCACAGATTACCCGTCATGCCTGGCTGTCAGAGCAGAAAAACCTGTATATGCGCTCACAGAGCATGCGCCCCTTAAGCCCCGCCCCCCGAGCTCCCACTCTCGGCTCTGTAGAATGAATGGAGACAGAAAATAAATCTAGATTTGGCTTTTAGTGCATTTTACAACTTTAAAGACCTAATGATTCTAATAAGGGCTATACAATAGTTCATACTGGGTAGTTTATTTAATAAAATAAAAATTATCCGCTGATTTACAGACGTCTCTTTCCCAATGTTAGTCAATGGGAAAAAGTCTTTCTGGGCCCAGTGACGTCACAAACTGAAACGGAAATTGTAGTACCGCCATTTGGACACAACGAATATTTTCATCAGAGTCCAGCGCACTTCCTGGGGGCTTGGTGTAGAGGGCTGACGGAGCGCACCGGAACACCGCTCCAGCACTTCAAAAATTGTAGTACCCATAAGGAGCCGTACACATGCCGCAGTTTTTGCGTGACTGTGTCTTTAGTTGTAAGCCCAGTGGCGATCTGTTCATCTGTCATACTGATCATACAGTCAATAACGGCATCGAAAAGAATATGCTACATTACAGTAGGCTACAACTACTTCTGGGTCTTTGTGTGTCATTCAAGCGTGTGTGGCACGAGCGCATTTTTTTTGAGCGAGCGAGAGAGTGAGAGCGGTACCGGGGATTGTTAGCATCTGGTTAGCTAGCTTTGCTAACGAATATAAGGAGCTTTTTCTACAACCAGGTGGAAGAGAGCTCTCTCCTGACAGACTGAGAGGCTCTGATAACCTCAGCTCAGTGAGGTAAAGGCACACCTTTATATGATCATTATAGTTATAAAAAAATAAGAGAATAAATGAAAAACAGGTATAAAATACTATATGACAGTAAAGAAAAGTTGTTATTAATAAACAAGAATACAGTTTAAAAGGGGAGTGATTTGTAAAATATCCATAAGCACTTTGGTCAACGTGGGTTGTTTTTAAATGTGCTTTATAAATAAATGTGATTGATTGATTGATAAAGAAAAATAAAATCTGCTTACAGTTCTGTTTCATATGGATGTTGAGAGATGTATCCATAGATCTCTTAATTTTGCTTTCAAAGTGCACCAGATTGATGCTTTTAACTTCAACATTTAAAAAAAATCTTCCCAGGGGAGCCAGCCCCCGGACCCCCCTAGAGGAGATTAGGTCCGTCCCCCACTTAAATAATGTTCACAAGGATAGGAAACTAAATACATTTGCACACATCTTGTGTCCATATCTTTCTGTTTTGGTGGTCATGCCACAACCGTGCGCATGTATGCATGTATGCATGCATGCACGAGTCATGGTAAAATATCTGGATTAAGACGTTGCTTTTTCTTTGCACAACATGAAAGAAAGGCGAAATGAATGGGCTGTGATTTTAGTTTTTTTAAGCAGAGGTTGAGTTCGAGTACGACCCTTGGAGGATGTTGTAAAAATTGAAATGGCCCTTGAGAGGAAAAAGGTTCCCCACCCCTGCTCTAATCTATCTCTGTAAAAATCTTGTGTCATATCAATTGATTGTATTTCAACAATGTTTATAACATCAATATGGTGAACTAAATAAGGCTGAAGAAGGGCAAAAGGATGTGTTAGGTCTTAAATTCGAAATTAGTCAGATCTTATCCTCCTTCCTGCTGACTGCAACGCTGTAGTAAAACGCCACCACGGCCAGAACACCAACTCTAACAAACCCCACACTCACCAAGGGATGGCAGAGGATTGCAACATCGATGACGACAATGTCACCAAGCCAGGGGATGGCACAGAAGGTCGGGGGTGCAGCGATGCTCCCTGAAGGTGCAATTAGCGCTCCACTACGGGAACAACGCCAGACAGGGTTCCTCCTCTGAACCAGAACATTGTCACACTAATTAATAAGTCAGTCTCATCAGGGCGGTTTCAACACAATAACAACAATAACAGGAAGGGCACGAGAACAAAGGGAAGGGTTATTGTGTGCTAACAACTGCGTCAGACTATTACAAGATTTTCTTTCAATCCTTTAAAATAAACTGTACAAAAGAATCTTTCTACATCATGCAGGAGAAAAAGCTCCCAGAATGCAATGCAGTGATACTGCCGTTTTTTAAGAAGTGATATGAACAAACTATTTACGGTTTTATATGTATGGCAACTACCAAACTCAGTGGTTTCTGCACATCTTTGCAGTCACTTTGGGATTTTGTCTGCCAGGTTTTCCCAGTATTCCATAAACAGTTTTGTCCCCAATGAAGGATGACATAAAAAGTAGGATAAAGTAAACTCGTACCTTTTCCTAACTGACTCTCCAGCTCTTATCACAGTTCCACCACCTAAACCTTTGGGACAGAGAACATCTTGAGAGGAAAAAGCACAGCTGTGAATGAAGACACTAACGATGGCTCTGTAGCACCTCGTTAGTGTGATTAGAGACATCTGCAGTTGGAGTCTGTGTTTGATGAGTCCATAAATAACAACCAAAAAATAAGGGAAAGTTTGTGCATAAACATGTAAATTACAATATTTAAGATATTTGAATGACTATTTTCACTAACCCAAAAATGGTCCCACTACAGAGACAAGAAAAACTAAAGTAAGCTAGCACGTGTGACGGACAAAGACTACAAAAATAAACAAAAAATGCTCTCATTATATTCACACTCTGATGTGTGTTCCCAAGTGCCTATGTTCCCAAATTCAAAATTCTGACACATAAAGATACATTTGAGTAATTTTCCAGGGCCCCATGCTAACTTCCAAGTATGTGTTGCCATAAAACATGTATTATTTAGCTAACCCAGAGCTCGGGAACTTCATTTTCATGGTCTTAATGTGGAATGAATTGTTTGGGAACCAGCTTGGTCTCATTCACAGGTTGTCAAAAATGTACTATAATTCTTTTTAAGTCTAAACTTGTGTGAAAGATTGGGGGAAAATAGGACCATAGGCAATCACCCGTCACAAGATGACATGAACTCCACTTGAAACCACAACTTCTAAATGTATCTTTGGTTTTTGTATGGATTTGAAAAATTATTATGTATATAATGCTTTACACAAAACATCCTAGAAAAGCTATTTTCTTCACACCGATATTCTTTAAAACACTCTGTGGCTAGGCAGCTGATCCGTGCTGTTTAGGCACACGGAGGTCTGGTTGCCTTGCTCAAGGGCAAAGTATTGTATAAGAAGAAGCTGTGAATAAACATAATTCTTGGCCTTGTTATGTGTTAGAGCTGATGACATTTGATGCTCAGCTGCAACCAAACAGTGCTAAATAAAGGATTAGTTTATTGCATCTGTGAAATGTGTTTTTTTGACACTGAAGAAACATTTTGAAACCCCAAAAAATACAGAGTAAACCCAAGACACATTGCAGCATTCAGACATTCACTGCAACTTTCTTCTATACTCTAAAATGCTTCAGCAGAACTCAGAGGGGTGTTGGTGCTCCTTTGGGGAGGCCTAAACCTCAAAACAGCATTAATGTTCAATGCATCCCCTCTCTGGGTGCTTTAGATGTTGATTAATATTTTAATATCTTCTGGCCATAATCACATCACAGCCCTATATTCTGGGCTGAAGCCATCATTCCTTCGGCTGGGTCTTTGTAGAATCGTAGAGTCGTCTCAGACATGTGGGATTATGAAACTGTCGAGCATGCATGGAGATATATTGTGAGCTGTGTATGTGAGATGAAAGAAACCGTCTGTGACTACACACCCTTAAAATCTGTGAGTGATGCCGGCGGTGCATGCCCCCCCCCCCTTCTCAAGGGAAACATTTCACATTTGTATTCTTCTCATGAAGAAGGTTTTGTTTTTATTGTTTTTATTTTATCAGGACGCACCTGTTTTTCACACCTGTGTGTGCATCCTCATGAGATCTGTTAGTGTAGTTTAATTTGATGGAACATTTCCGAACACAAGCATCTTGTCTTGTGCTCATCTGTTTGGACTTCATTTGCTTTATTTGATGACTTAAAGTTTTTGTTTCTACGGTTGAAATTCTTGAAAATAATTCATTAATATAATTATTTTTAAGACATGTCTTCACACCATGATATGGAGATTGTCATGTCTGCGTGTCTTCATGAGGACATCTTTGTTTTTAAGTATATCTGAATCTATTTAAGCTCCGTGGTAATTTGGACAATTGTGGCTTATTGATTTGTGAGTTTATTCCAACTCTGATTTTCTTCTTTCGAACATTGCTAATGACAAGAGCTAACGAGGATCCAATGAAATCAAAAATAAGTGACGTGGTTCAAAGCTTAAGATAATATAAATGTCCAAAATGTAAAAAAAAAATATTTGTGATTTTACGGTTCAATTTCCTTGTTTTAAGATAGAAGAAGAAAATAATGAAAAGTGCTGCATTTAACCTTTTTTATTTTCTTGTCTCATAGGTTGTCCAATTGAACAGCTTCCTCCTGGGGCCCCCTGCTGACGGACCCTACAAGTGCGGGAGCTTCATGAGTGTGTGCACTTAACCCCCTGTGTGTGTGTGTGTGTGTGTGTGTGTGTGTGTGTGTGTGTGTGTGTGTGTGTGTGTGTGTGTGTGTGTGTGTGTGTGTGTGTGTGTGTGTGTGTGTGTGTGTGGCACCATGCTGTGGACAGTGATCCTAGCGCTGCTGGTGCTTCTCCTGCTGCAGACTCAGCTCTCTGTGTGCTTAAGGGAATTACGCAGCGGGGTTTTCAGCTCCTCCTCTTCCTCTTCCTCTTCCTCCTCCTCCTCCTCCTCCTCCTCCTCCTCCTCCCACAATGCCACCCAGCAGCGGTTGCCCGGAGCGATTATTATAGGGGTGCGGAAAGGCGGCACCAGAGCCCTGCTGGAGATGCTCAACCTGCACCAGGATGTGGAGGTGGCAAAGGCCGAGGTAGCGGACCATAACTTTCACCTCATAATTATACTAACAACAGTGGTGGGAAGTAACTGAGTACATTTACTCCAGTACAGTGCAATTTTGTTCAATCTTGTGTTACTTTAGTTAGTCTCTCAGTAAAATATTGTACTTTTCAATCCATTAGCTGTAGTTATATGTTACTTTACATTCACCTTGTGACTATAAAATACCAATCAGTACCACCTGGATTATCTACAACATTTCAATGCTGTTTAAAGGTCACCACATTTAGAATTTACTGTGTGGTGTGTTTTTCAAAAAAAGTGCTTAGTTGTTATACACTGATATACTTGTCCAATAATACTTTCTGTATTTGTATTAATGTAGGGCTTTCAGTAATTTGACAATACTTCTATGACGGTAGAGCAACAAATACTTACGCTAAACATGACCCTACTCCTCCTGACATTGTCACACTTTCCTAAATACTACTTTAGGGATCGATGAAGGGTAACAACTGACTGACTGATTTGGCTGAAAGTATCTAACAAGTAAACACGTATAAAGAAATCAAAGACTGCTGCAAACACAAATGAACATAAGTACTGTTCTTATCCTCCTATCCCCAATAAACTTCACGGTTTCATACCTGGTACAAATAACCGTTTGCTCATGATCATATACATTACATTTGTTACAATTAATTCATCAAGTTTAAGCTGTAAAAATGTTTAGGTGAATTTCCCACTCCAGGTGAACTTTTCCCCTATTATAATTAGAGGCATACATTAAATGAGAACAAAGAAATGATATGTCTCGCAGTGTACTTACATGGTTATGAATGATGACGGCCTGTCCCGAAGAGGCTGCACACAGAGAAATCCTAATCAGGGTAGTTCGAGGTGAAGACTGCAAAGTTGGAAAGTTAGCTCAAAGTAATAGATTGCTCTTGACAAGATGGGGAAGAAATAAAAGAGCTCAGTGTCTTGGAGATGTATCATCCCTACACACTCTGAGAAGAGAAGTTTGCAACCCTACTGCAGGTGCATTTTATGGTCATGCTTTGTTGTCATGCATGTAGCTTATTTTAATTTTCTTTATCAACACCACATCTTGTTTCCCTCTGTTAGGTGCACTACTTCAACATCGAGGAGCACTTTCGCCGAGGCCTGGCATGGTACAAAGCCCAGATGCCCTTCACTCTTTCTGGTCAGCTGACGGTGGAGAAGACCCCCGGCTACTTTGCGTCCCCTCAGGCTCCTGCACGAGTCTGGGCCTTGAACCCCGCCGTGCGCTTGTTGCTCATCGTCCGGGACCCGGCTGAGAGGCTGATCTCCGACTACACCCAGGTCCTGCACAACCGCCTGACCCGCCACAAGCCCTACCAGCCTCTGGAGGAGCTCCTGATCAACAAGGGGCACATCGACCCTGCCTACAAGGCGCTGCAGAGGAGCCTGTACCACCAGCATCTGGCCCGCTGGCTGGAGGTCTTCCCCAGGGAGCAGATCCACGTGGTGGACGGCGACGCACTCATTCAGGATCCCTTCCCCGAGCTGAGAAAGGCAGAGAGGTTTCTGGACCTGCCGCCCAGGATAAGCCCCGACAACTTCTACTACAACACCACCAAGGGCTTCTACTGCCTCCTGTCTGCGGGACACGACAAGTGCCTGGACGAGTCCAAAGGCAGGCCACATGCGCCGCTGAGCACCCAGGCCTTTCAGAAGCTTTGTCGCTACTTCAGGAAGCCCAACAAGATGTTCTTCGAAATGATAGGAAGGTCGTTCTCCTGGTGCTGAACCAGTGGGGAAAAGCCACTGTGGAGATGAAACAGCTCCTGTACAATGCCGACACATTCAGGGACAGAAGGGGAGAAAGAACTGTGGTTTGTGTTTTTGTAGGTAGATGAGTGGAAAGAGTCTTATTTCAATTTATTTCACAAACATTTCTTGTTGTTGATACCTACTCAGGTGTAAATGTGGCCAACGAGAGCAGATGAAAAACGTAGAGAAGTCCAACTGCTCGTGTGGCCAACACAAACCTTTACGACGACCAAGCTGGTGCCTCTTTGGATAAACTCACTTGACGAAGCTACGACAACTGTGCCATACGCAAGTTTGAAACTATATACGACTAACTCCTTTTGAGTGATCATTTGTTGGGTGTGCAGACTTTGAGGTGACACAAGTGGTGAAAAGATGGATGAATTTGTTGCACTATGAACTATTGCATAATAAAAAGAAGTCAATCAAGGTTCAACTTCAAACAAATAACTTTTAAATCAGATTTTTCTAACAGTTGTTACTTGTTGTGTGTAAGTATAAATGCTTAGTTGATTCATTTGCTTTTTTACAAGACTGACTTTTAGAGAAACTTTTAGTGAAAACACCTTTATTTAGCTATAGCTCTTTTGAACGTCCCCTTGAAAACTTGCTTTTTGCTTCTTATCTTACATTCAAGGCCAATGTAGTACCATTTTTCTGTTTGTGTTTTTTAATGTCCTTCTAATAAACGTGTTCAGTACAGTCTCCTGCCTTTTAACAGTCTCCATGAGGGTTTATTGGTTTAAAAACATCAAACATAAAGACACAGAGTCACTGGCAGGTCTCTCTGAAAGCTCCTCTCTTTCAAAGTGCATGAAGATGTTCTCTGTCAGGGTCTATCTGACAGACTCCTCTCATTGAGGATCAAAGGACGCCTCCGTTCCCTTTTCATCGTGAAGTTATTCCTAAAGAATTACGTCAGGTTTCACCACCACACTGTAACAAATCACACCTGTAGGTCACCTGGGTGTCTATGTGTGGTAATTCAAAGCCAGAATGGATGCCTTTAGATAATTCAGTTCATCTGGAAGGACTAGATCAAACCGACATGTCATGACATCAAGGTTTAAGTTAAAGGATTGAAGGACAGGAGGGTTGTTTTAAGATATTTTACTTACTTTTATGTGAGACTCAGTGTCCCACATTACACCAGACAGGGTGTGAGGTTAACTTAAGTTGAATGGGGCACTACTTTAAGCCTTCAGGTATAAATCAAACCAGGGCTGCAATTTATGATTATTTCCATTACTGACAAAGCAGCGACTTATTTTCTCAATTGATGGATTGTTTTGTTGATAAAATGTTGGAAAATAGTGAGAAATTAGAATGTGTGAATCGCATCCCGAGAGCTGAAAGAGATGTTTTCAAATGATTACGGTCCAAATGTTTTTTAATATAAAATCATCATTGGACATGAAGGCCAATCCCCACACATTCTTTGGCATAGAGGACTTTTCAATTAAACAATTTATGAATCACCTTAATACTTGAGATCAGCTCTTAACCCAACATGCAGCAGGGTCTTGCCACACACTCAAAAAACCCTGAGGTGTTGTTTTTACTTTTTTCTTTACTTGATGATGCATGTGTTGGCCCCAAGCAAATCACAGTAATAAAACATCAGGGGACTTTTGACTCTCATTTTAACTGCAAGGATAAACCTTTTAACTGAAATCCTTAAACAAGCAAACAAAATAATGATTTCTTCAAGATATTACAGATGATGTTGCAAAAAAACATATATTTTCTTCATTCAAACTTCAAGACTAAATCACATGTTTTCAAAAACAAGATTGAACATGCCTTATGATGATATGATTTTTTTTCTCCAAGAAAATCACTGTTGTAGAACGCACCATTCTTCATCAGTTTCTTTCCACAGAAAATGATCTTCATAAGGGAGTTGATAACAGTTTGAATGGCAATCTGTTAAAAAAAAAAAGCCAGCAAAAGAAACTAGTTGGACTAACATTTCTGGATAATTACCTCAAACATTGTCACTCTTTTGTGCGTTGCATTTCGAGGCGTCTACTGTTTGCCGCACAAGAGAATGTGAGCTGAAGGATGACCTCTGGCTGTCACCCTCCCTCCGCCCTCCAGAGAAAACTGTAAAGACACAGGCAGAGAGAGAGATGTTAGAATAAACAAATGATTCCCGCTCTTTGAAGATGTGAGGCGGCTGCGTCTTTCATGTGTTCCCTGCTGAGGTTCGCACTCATGTGGACAATACATCTCATGTCATGTTTGATCAGAGGAATCTTCACTTTGTGTGCTGGGGTTCCTGAGTTTGCAACAATTTCATAACCAACTTCATCTTAGATATTCTATTTTGATGTGTTGTTTTATACATCCTGGTGTTGTTGCTGCATTTCACAAAGATCACCTGTTTTAACTTCTGATCTGCCAAGATGGCGATCACTGCTGATGCTGTGAGCGTAAAAAAAGTGATGCAGCGATTATGTATACTGTATGTGTAAGCTATCCAGGAAGTAGGCATTACACTTTTTCCCTCAACAAATCCAATGGGAATTTTCGATTGGATTATTGCGGAAAATAAGCTCTCTGGCAAAAGAAATACCTGCAAAACAAAAGTCCCTACCAATAGTCTCAGCTGCACTTTGTGTTTAGTGCTTAATGAAAAATGTAATCCAGCATAACACACTTTACTGAAAGAGTAAGCATGTGGCTTAACATCAGCATGTTAGCATTGTCTGTGTTAGCAATAAGCTTAAAACAACACTCCAATAAGCAAGACTAAATCTTCAAACCCATATATTTTTCGAAACTTTACAGCAAATTCAAACATGCAAACAGAGACCATTTGCATTGGGATCACACCTGACACAATGCCAAATCAGGCCATGTAGGTGGCTTCAAGAAAACTACATTTTTTGTCCATTGCTCAGACCACACACATCTTATAACCGGACATCTAGAAGACGTTATGTTCCTCCAATTAAGTCTTTAAAAATATGTCAATTTGTGGTAGATAGATGGACAAAATATTTTTAAAACAGTGACTCAGATTTGAGGTTTTCTCATATAAAGAAAAGTCAGACCGTGGGATCTCAGGCGATAATGGAGTTATTGCTGCTCTTTCAAAGGTCAGTCTTGTTAGTGTGATAAGATTATCGCTGTATGTGTTGGGCTGTGAGCAACATTACAGCTGAAAGAACATCAATTCAAAATCATAACACCTCTGAGTCAGACATGGGTAAACAAAACTTCATTTAAAGGGGACCTATCATGCAAAATGCACTTTTGTACGTCTTTTATACATGAATATGTGTCCCCGGTGTTCCAGGGAACTCACCAAGTGTCAGAAAACACAAACCTCTCTATTTTCATCCATACCCAAATCTCTAAAAAAGGGGCTGCAACGGATCTGATAAAAACTGATCCAGATTTGAACACTGTCCTGACGTCAGGACGATGGCGCTACGGCTATTGGGCCAACTCCACCAATCAGGAGGAGACCGCCACGGCCATTGCCGTTCGAAAGCGCTGGAGACGCTGTAGTACATATGCCAGGCCAGTAGATGGTGCTGTTCTCACTGAATCTGCCCCTGCACAAACAGAGCTATAAATTGTCAAATTGAGCAAAATGAGGCATGGCTAAAATGCATGATCTGTTTGGTATTTTTGTATAAATATGCCTTATATAGGTATGGTCCTACACTATATTATTCAAATATAGCATGATAGGTCCACTTTAAAATAAACAATTTTTTGTTCCTGCTTGTTCTATTGCTGCCTCATTACTCATCTCTTCCACATCATTTGCAGCTTAAAGAGGCACAATGACAACTGCAAGGAACATAATGAGATGAGCATTGCACTGTTGGGGTGTTGCTGGGATACAAAGGAGCAAAATCCCATTTAGACTTTTTTAAGTTTCTGTCTCTGTCAGCTTCAGAAATGCTGGTAGGCAGATTTTGCTAAGTTCGGGCAGAGCCAGGCTGTTTACCACTCTTTCCAGTCTATGCTAAGCTGAGCTAAGCTAAACAGAGACCAAATTGGTATATGTGTCATCTAACAGCAAAACATTTGATTCTGTTAAAAACATTTGTGTATAATATCTATAAGCAGTGTTTTATGAGGAAAATAGCCCCAGGTTTTCTCATTAAGAGTACATTTAAGGTATTTTCTCACAAGTTTCAATACTATCACTGCTTCTACTGTTGATACTTGAATATATTATATTATTTTAACATGGCATGTCTGGAGAAAGTGACATTGTTTAATCCAGATGTGGTTTCTAAGTATAGATTTGAATGAATCTTCCATGACTGTTTGCTAGACAAATAGTGACTGTAATGTAAATGTTGTTATTGAGCTGTGATGACAAAGTGAAGTCGTTTAGGGTTGATCTCAGTGTCTCCACAAACAGCTGAAAGCATTAACAGCACAATATCTTTTTTTTCTTTTTATTTGGCCTTTTGAGTGGAGTAATGTAAACATGTGTTAAAAAAAAAAGATTAAATAAAACCCAAAAACTACCCTTTGAAATGTTGTTTTTAAATATTTTAGAAAAATGTTCCCAAAAATTGGCAACCATATATATGGTTGCAGCAGCACGAGACAAAAGGGTGTAATTATAATATTGTGAATGTCAGGGGCTCCCCCTGGTGGCCGGATGTAATCCTGCAGTACAAATTCTGAGGTTCCAGATGTTTGGATTTGCTGCCAAACTGCACCAAAGAAATCTTAATGTCCATGAATTGACTTGTCAAAAGCACGAAATTGCTTCTTAATCATTTGAGGTTTTTCTTGATGGATCATTTTCTAAAGTGTTATGTTACAAAGATATTGCAGTTTTGTTATGTATGACTGGACAGTAGGAGCACCTTGTATGGACTTTTCTTACTAAAAACGGCAAAAGATAATTTCAATTTGTTGTTTCTAAGCCAGACAACATGCAATGAGTATTTAATCAAAGATAAATTGCGTAATTTCCCTGAAAACAATCATAAAAACTATGACCTCTACTTGAAAATGTAATGTAGTTTATAGGCGGGTGATTCTCTGAATCGGGTGCCTTTTGGGTCTTCGCATCTTTGAAAGAAATACCTTAAACTATTGCATTTTTTATCATAACATCTGGTAGAGGACTACTTAAACCTTTGAAAAATGGTATACAATCCCAATCATTACTGAGTTTCCTTCTTACAAAAAGTTATTTGGAGTTCAACCCCGTCACAGACAACTTGGAGTCTGTGTGAATATGATTCAAAAAGATATTCAAGTTCATTCTTGTTGAACCTTAATCATCAGAAGTCCCTTGTTTAGAATCACCTATGTTAAGTAGATTTTTTATTTTAAAATACTCACCATTTGACTGCAAAAGGAGATCATTAGAACTTTATCCGACGTCGGCCTTCAAATGTTATCAAAAATATGCATTAAACTTAGAATTTTGTTTAGGTTTCATATTTTGTCTGATTATCTTGTACATTGTACACATAATACAACACTTCAAAGTTCATATCACTAAAATATTAATACAAACCTATTAAATAACAGGGTTGAACTCAGCATGACAGGGTTGAATATGATAACAGGGTTGAAAGGACAACACATTTTTCAATATGGTATGGATTTATTTAGCTGAGTAATTAATGATAATGCATTCAATTAAATGGAAATTCAATTGAATTACAGCTGAACTATCAAAACATTTGATACAACATCAAGTATTTAAAATTACATTTAAAAAACATCAAGCACAAATTCATCAAAAACATGAATGGAATGAATCAGTCCATATGGTCAGCACACACCATTGCCCCAGCACCTCTGTGTCTTCCCATTGGATTTGCGTTGGCCTCTGTGACACAGCCACTGCCACCTTCTTGAGAAAGCTGAAATGCTGTGTATTCCAACATTCACAGTGTAACTGCTTTTGGTTAGAGCACATACAGCTGACATCACGAGATACTATCTCTCCTGGAGCGAGAGTTACCAGCTGATGGATTCGCATGGTTCCTGGGACTGCTGTTAGGTTTGATGGCATCCTCTCAAGTGCCTGCTCAACTGTTTCACTGTTGACAAAGAACAACTTAATCGATGTATTGGTCTCCAAAAGGGCATTGAAGAGCTCACGTGCATCTTTGATGTCCTGACCATGGCTTATTAGCATGTCAGCAGTCCTCTTCAAGGCTGCACCAACACCATCTGGTGCTCCCTTACCATGGCTGGCCTCAAAGAAATTCCAAGTCCCTGCAGTAAGGCCTCTTTTCCTCAGCTCAGTGCTAAAAAGAAAAAAAGTGCCCTTCTGCTTGTACTGGGTACAAGGACCATCACTAAAAAAGTGTACCACAGAAACATCTGGGTATGTTGCCTGCACATGATCCAGAACAGGGTTTAGATGCTCCCATATAGCTGCTGGGCTTTTGTGTTTTGATGGGGATATTTTGGTGAAACAGGTTGGTTCTTGGATGCCACCTACATAAACAACCCCTGTATGCAGTGTTGCCTGCTGGTGGGATGATCCGAAGTGCACTGCTTGGATTTCCGAACTGTACTTGCAGGTACAGTTCTCAGAAAAATCTACGTCAATTAGGCATTCATCAGTGGCCATGCTCTTCCTTAGCTCACGGTAGTAGGCATACTGCTGCCTAATATTAAAAGAATGCTTCTTGAACTTGCTCAGGAGTGTTTGGAACTGCTCAGCAAGTTGCTCCTGGGTGCCCTCAACAATCTGTTTAACAGTTATCTTCACTGTTGGCCCCATGGTCATTCATTGTTGTCTTATCTTCTGTCCCCCACTGAGTATAGGACACCCTTTCTGCACTGTCATATGTACTTGAGTGGAACTGTTTTGTCTCTGCAGTGTTCACACTCCCCATACATACAATCCTTTCTAGCAGTATCACAGCACACAATTTTAGTGATCGCCTCAAGATTTGAGGTCTCAATCAACTTCAACTGACTAAGCTTTTCTGCCAGAAAGCTAAGATTCTCATGCAGTTTGCACATGCACGTGTCACGGTCAGACAGGGACAGGTGCACAACCCAAAAGGGACGTTGGCGGCAAAATGCAGGGTATGAGATCCTCACCTTTGTTCTCGGCTAGACATTTTATGTGGAGGTTTCTTCTTCTTGTGTCTACAAGGAACCTTTTTTGCATCTTTACCTTGTTTCTTGTAATGGTTTGTTTTCTTCCTGTAGTTATCCTGCTGACATCATCTCTTGTCAAGAAGGTCTTTACATTGTTCTCCATTTGGACTTTGTGGAGGAGTGTTGATATTGCTGAAAGCTTCCCTTTCTTTCCGTCTTATTTTAGCTTTCCTCCACATCTTACGCTTCTGTCGTTTAGCTCTGTCACTCAGATCACTGAGTTTTCTTTTTCCCCTCCTCAGTATTCATTTTCCACCTCTTGCGCTCACTCCCGAGATAATTTTCCCTCCTATCTGGGTCTGCATTCCTTCTTGCCCTGTACTCTTTGCTGCTGTTTTTCCCATTGTGATGTCTGAAATTATTAAACATTAAAAAAACATTAAGAATGATACAGACATTACCATTTAGTCATCTAAGAAATGTCAAACATTCAACCCTATCACAACAGTTCAACCCTGTTATAAGAAATGTGACAGGGTTGAAGTAGCCATACGACCTTGTTTAGCTAAGACATAGCCCCACATGGAATTAAAGGACATCATAAAATTGTAATATTTTGCAAAACTATTGTTTAATTATTCCTAAAGAATTGTTTACTATAAGTAATTCATACAACAGAGTTGAAATGTTGAGCTTGACAATAAAAAAATGAAATATGGGTACGAAAAGATACTGACACTTGCCTTTCTTTGCCGCCTTTTCCTCAATAGACTTCTGTGATGTCACTCCCTCAATGCAGATGTCACATGGACTGATCCATTATTTTAATAGGGGGGTAAAATGTATGGCGTGACAGGGTTGAAACAAACTGGGGGACGCGTGTCAATAGTGCAATTTCATAGATAATTCATGTATTTTTTTTCTCAGTTAAAGTACACATGATTATATTAGCATCAAAATGTTGGTATAATTGGCAATTGTTATTTGTTTAATATTCAATGAATATGTGAGGACATGCAAAAATGTCTACTACAAAGACAACTAATTATTACAAAACAAAATCAAAAATATATATATTTAGTTTTACATTGTAATGCAAAACACCTTGTTCCTTTAATTCAGTGCTTTAAAATACATTTTATAGTTTCCTTTCATTTAAAATCTTTGAAGTAAGCTTGGGGGACACAAAGGGCACCCGATTCAGAGAATCACTATACAATCTATGTTCTCCAAATATAATGGTACGTACAAAAAAAAACGTAATGCATCACTATCCGTACAAAAAAAAAAATAAGTAATTCCAAAGTGGAAAAAGCACCATCTCAAATTGAGCTTTAATCCAACATGCCCTCGGAAAACATTAAATGTTGTAACTTCCAAATAAAATAACCACAAAACAAGATTCTTATATAAAAAACGTTTTTAACAATTTCTTTTTTCAGTATAAAACATTACAGAGTTCCAGGCCAATCAAACAAATTCACGGTCAACATTTGAAATAACAATGAACTCCCCAGTCAAACGTTCTACAATAACATACAAAGGGGTTTTTGCCATTAAGGGGTTTTCTGTATTTTTTTTATCTAGTTATGGGGAAATATTACAACACAAATCCTAACAATCACTCTTTGTTGGCTAAAATATTAATAACAAAAAAGAAAAAATGTGAACTCCTGGTCCCATCAAAGCCCGAGCCCCGAATTTTCTGGTCAACATGGCATTTATGCCGTCTTCTGCTGGCCCTTCTTCCCAATGAGGGATTTGTGGATGTGGGGAATGACACCTGAAAACAAAACCAGAAAACATTGGTTAGATAAATGATTCATTAAAAATGTCATCCAGAAAAATGTCAACTGCAGTAGAACAGATTTAGCAGAGCGTACGGACATCAAGAAACAAACAATATGAATAAAAACTTGAAAGAACAAGGAAAAAAATAATCTGAAATAATGTCTTTGTAATCTCACCTCCTCCAGCAATTGTTGCCTTGATGAGAGAGTCCAACTCCTCATCACCACGGATGGCCAACTGCAAGTGACGGGGTGTGATACGCTTCACCTTCAAGTCCTTGGAGGCATTGCCTGCCAACTCTAGTACCTAAGAACAAAAAGTACAGATATTAATACAAACATCACCCTCACACACAGAAACACTGTGTGATGGTTAACCACTAACATGCAAAACAATGGGGAAAGCTTACTTCAGCGGTGAGGTACTCAAGGATAGCTGCACTGTACACAGCTGCTGTGGCTCCTACACGACCGTGGCTGGTAGTGCGAGTCTTTAAGTGCCTGTGGATACGACCCACTGGGAACTGGCAGGAAATAAACATGAAGCAATGAATCGAGATGAACAAAGAGAAGAAATAATGTGCCAAAGACCAACATATAAAGATTGAAAATTACCTGTAGTCCAGCCCTCTGGGATCGAGACACTGCCTTAGCCTTGGCTTTGCCACTGTCCTTTCCTGCCTTGCCACCAGCCTGTATGGGTCATTTCAGGATTTAATGAATAAAACATGTTACAAGAAATCAAACAAGACAAGCTAAAGAAGACACAGCTGTGTCGGGATGTGATGTTTAGATTTCTTAAAAATGGGTTCTGCATTAAAAATAAAGTACAGCCCTGTTTTCAAGTTAGTAGGCAGAGGAATGTGCAAAACAAAACATTCGCCCATGAAGTGTTTCAATTACAAAAGCGCTTCAACAGGTAACGTTACAGATGGCCGGTGAAACTGTTATTGCTTTCCCGCCAATCACACAAAAACACAACAAACGCGGTAACGGCTCACCGGAAATAACAACATGCATGAAAGCATGAAATAACCCGAAAAAAGGTGGGAAATTTGATTTAAAAAGACAGTTAGACACAGAGGCTGCCCGTGATCCCGCGACAAACACAAAACAAACGCGCCGCTTTAGGTCGGTCAGCGATATTAGTTTTCATTCAGAATGTCCATCAGTTAGTACATTTGCCTCCTTAAGTCCGACCGTCAGATAAAAAAAACACAATGACGATGTTACGCCTTCCTAATAGTTAACAGGCTTATTTATAAAGGCTTGTGGTCAACTGCTGATGGCTAACCAACCGTTAAGCTAATGAAATAGCCTAACTTAGCTTGCTAATGGTGCTAATCCACCGTTCAGAGGATAAACAGGGTGAAAACACTCCTACGAATACAAGTTTAACTGTTACACTTCTAATTACCCCCGCTTTTGCGAAACAGCAACTATCCGATTATCAGAAAATATAGTATTACATTTTAGGGGGGGAAAACAACAAAACTCGGACTTCTCGAGCTGCCGTAAATGCTAACATGTTAGCTGACAGTTAGCTCTTTATGAAGCTTTTTTAACCACACATCTTCTGGCCAAATTGTCTCAGTTCAAATACAAAGCAGCACTTTATACTGTGGCACATTAATTACAGTACAACTTTAACGACGTCCTGTGTAAAGCATTTATCAGTAACCGAAGCGCACATACCATTTTTCCGTGTCGTTATTTGATTGCAGAACTGAGAAGATAGCAAACAATTTCGGCTCCCGAAAGCAAAGAAACAATAAACCCTTTCGCAAATCTTTTGCATGCGACCCCTCGTGGGAGTTTAGACAGCCAATGATAATGTGTTTTGTTACTTCGAATCTCTTCCCCGACCAATTGCAGAAGCGCTTGTAGAACCTTTACCCATCCCCCACCCTAAGATCATCGTGCCTGCCTTTGCACACGGAACCAACAAGTAGGCGGGACAGTGTGTGTAGTGTCCTACCAGGGCCATCCATCCCAAAATGAACAAAATACATAACTAGGACTGTGTATATGGAATTCATTATTGAACTGAAATACAAAGACAACGACAACTTATTCAAAATACATAGTTGTGTGCTGACTGTGTTGAAAAACGGGTTGTGCCAACAGTAAATTCACTAAAGGATTAATTCTCCATCAAAAATGTTCGTTAGTCATGAATGCAATACTGACGTGAGGGCCTGCTAGTATGTACTGTAAATGCAACATGTAGTTGAATGTCACCCAGAAGGCGGTTACGTTATAATGACAGACAGGAAAACTGGCGAATGAAACACAGCCCCTGTGTCTAATGGTGTGTTTGACAGCAGCAGCGGCCAATCAGAGGCCAACAAAACCATCTGTCCGGTTTCCTCAGTGTGCTCTGCAAGCGAGGGGGTGGGGGTCAAAGATACGCAGAGAAACGGGCTGCTGGTGGCGAAGATGGCGGATGGGGACAGTGGCAGTGAGCGCGGTGGTGGTGGCAGCAGCAGCGGCGGCGGCGGAGGTGGAGGAGGAGGAGGTGGAGGAGGTGCAGGAGGTGCAGGAGGTGGAGGATTTCAGCATTACCAGCGGGAAACGGAGACCCAGGAGCTGGCCTCGAAGCGGCTGGACATTCAGAACAAACGCTTCTACCTGGATGTAAAGCAAAACGCCAAAGGCCGGTTCATCAAAATCGCCGAGGTCGGCGCAGGGGGCTCTAAAAGTCGGCTGACCCTCTCTATGTCAGTTGCGGCAGAGTTCCGCGACTACCTGGGGGATTTCATAGAGCACTACGCCCAGCTTGGGCCTAGCACACCGGAGCAGATCGCTCAATCATCCGGCGGGGATGACACCGGGCCTAGACGGGCCTTGAAAAGCGAGTTCCTGGTGCGTGAGAACCGTAAATACTACCTCGACCTCAAGGAGAACCAGCGGGGTCGGTTTCTCCGGATCCGACAGACCGTCAACCGAGGCCCCGGTTTTGGAGTTGGAGCGGGTGGCATCCCCGGTGCTGGCCTCCAGTCCGGACAAACCATCGCACTCCCGGCCCAAGGCTTAATAGAGTTCCGCGACGCCTTGGCTAAGTTGATTGACGACTACGGGGGAGATGAGGAGGAGCTGTCCGGCGGCGGAGGGGCCGGGGGCTACAGCGAGCTTCCAGAGGGCACCTCGATCATGGTGGACTCCAAGCGCTTCTTCTTTGACGTGGGGTCCAACAAGTACGGAGTTTTCTTGCGGGTGAGCGAAGTGAAGCCCAGTTACAGAAACTCTATAACCATCCCCTTCAAGGCGTGGAGCAAGTTCGGGGGAGCATTCAGCCGCTACGCCGAGGAAATGAAAGAGATCCAGGAGCGGCACCGGGATAAGATGTACGAGAGGACACCTGGAGAGGAATCGGAGGGCGACGACGTGGAAGACGATTGATGGAGAGGTGGCTATATTGTGATGAAGCTGACAACATAATGCAAAGCCTGGCGATAAACAAGAGAGAGCAACGACTATTCTGTGCATGACGAATCGAAAAATGCTACAACAACGGAGTAAAACAAAAACATATATATATATATATATATATATATATATATATTTGACTGAGAAATTACTGTCTATATCAGAGAATCATGTCCTAAAGTTTAGATGGATGTTATAGCTAAATGAGTGGGGACTGCAGTAGTCAGCTCCTGTATGAGATCCCCCATTGATATAACATTTTTAGATATATATATATAAATATATATTAACTTTGTATTTGATAACCTCACATGTAGCCCAGCAAATTAAGTTTGACAGTACTCAAGAGATACACCTATAGGTTACCAGACCCACCTCCAATGGTGAGAGCTCACCTGGGGCTGACCTGTAGTCTGTGTTATGATAATAAGGAAGTGTGACATACTCATACCAGCAGGAGCAGAGTGGGAATGAGACAGAGCGCCTGCATCACTCACCATGGTTGTGTGTGCGTTTTTTCGTCTAAAGTGACCTGTAACAAATGGCTTGCCCAGACAGACCCACAACACCCAGAGCCACCGTCTCAGCTATAGAGGGAATCCTTGGCATCTCAGGACATCCACTAAGCCCAGCGAGGTGATCTGTTACAAGCACATTTATCATTTGGATTCTCTGGACAGTCCATTTGACTCCAAACGACCTCCTGCCCCCCCTCTCCCTCCTGGGCATCCCTCCGGTGCTAACCTCCTGCTCTGATAGCTGATACGTGGGCCTCCTTACGCGTGGCTCGTTTTGTCAGGGCTGGCTAGTCCAATCTGTATTCCTGAGTATATTAGCATTTCCTGTGCCTGTGCATCATCCTTAAGAGGTTCTGGCTGCAGATCTGGTCAGCAAGGTGCTGCAGTCGAGACGTCTGTGGCAACTGATGATGTTTCATATGATGCAGGCCCACGTTTCACCCCTGTGACCTTTTCATCATAGGGGGCACGGTGAGCTCGGGCCTTTAGCACCCGTCGCAATTTTTCCAGTTAAATCTTAATATGCCGGGCTTGAGCTATTATTTAAGATGCGCCATTTGGATCCTTTATTCTTGAACTCAGACCATTATTGAAGCAATATTCAGTCTGATTGATTGTAAGAAAAAAATTAGGTCCTCTTGGAAAACAAAGCTGTTACCTTAAAAAAATATATACTGGAAGAGATTTACTTACTTAATGATCAAGTATAGATTTAATTATTTTTCAAAAGAGATATATTAAAAGATGTCTTGGAATTATGAGACATTTATTAGATAATGCTGCCTAAAGTGGCTTATTTAAAACACTAAACTTGGATGCAACTGTCCAGGGTGATATTTCATGCTTTTTTCCCTAACATTTATTTTATTCCTTAGAGGAAATTAAGAAGAGTACAAACAAATTGATAACAAAGTATGTTATAGCAATTTCTAGAAGCAACTTCACTGAAGTAGTTTCTCAGCAAACACTCAGCACTCCAGTTCACTTTACAAAGCATCAAGTTGTCCCCTCGTTTCAATCCACTCGTTTTAACCATGTTTTGTCACAAATTGGCTTTCCATCAGTTGCCATATGACGCAAACAAAAACTTGCAATCATTGACATTTGTCTTCAGTGCTCCTTTTTAAAAATATGATTATTTCTGCATGCATGCTCTTATGCGGAGCTGCCTTGTGTTCTTTAATTTAGCATATTCTGATTACTGTATGATGGTATCTATCCATTTTTGAGAGCCGTTTAAAGTTTTATTTCTTGCAATGGAAACATTTTAAGTTTACTTCTCAGCCTGATATAAAAAAAAAAGCCACAAAGTCTCTGTGCTTTGGGGAATGTTACTTTCATTGTCCCACTTCCTTTGGTGTGTAAATCTCTCGTTGAATTGTATTTGACCCACTTTAACACAGCAGAGAAATGCCATATGAAAAAAGTTAACACATGGGAGCAATAGTTTTTTTCTTCTTTTCTATTGATATAAATATACTATATATAATGTTACATATGAGATTGAACTACATCCTTCTTCCTGTACTGTGTTACGTGAAATGGCAGCTGTTTCAGTTATGTGTGTTCTGCTGTAATATTCTACCGAGTTCCTTTCAACGAGAAATAAAAAAGGTTTTTGCTCAGGAGAGGTGTGGTGTTTTTCTCCTCCCCACCTCAGGGTGGAGGTCACTTTCTTTACAGGATCTCTGCAACAAATGTGTGATGCAACAGTTTGGGTGTTTGTGATTGACACGCATTTCTTTTTTGCAATTAATGTTGTCCATAAAAAGGTGAAAAATACGTATCCATGCTTGCGTATAATATAAGTGCCTCTTTAACGGGATAATCAAAACATTTGCTTAAACATAATTACTATTTCCACATGATTTCATAAGCAACTGACTAATTGTAAAATGCACCAGGCTTTCATTCCCTGAAACAAACTGGTGGATGAGGTGAAAGTACCAGTACAAAAATGTAAAAGTACTCCATAACAAGTAAAAGCATTCAATAACCTTAATCTAAATCACGGAAATATATCTATTTTTTTTTTAAATGTGCTTAAACTATCAACATTTATAATTATTTTCTGCATTAAACCCCTCCATGACTAATGTATTATTTATTACATGATCACGCTAATGATACGTTTTCAAATTCTAGCTCACTCGAGCTGGTTTCTCCAAAATTACCTACCCCACCTTTAAGTTAAAGATGTCAATACTTCTACCACCACATACGTAAAATGTTATACAGTCTGAGTGTCACAACTCCTGCCGCATCCGTTAAACAGAAGGTTCAGGAAGCAGGACAGCTAGAGGCCAGTGTATCCTTTGAGGTTTGTTGGAAACCTAAATATAACCCTCTGCTGTGTAGAGGCCTACATGGTGCTGGTCAACAGGGCAACGTGGGGAAGGTGTCAGTGTGCCGTTTTATTTTAGAGGAACTGGAATGAACCTAGTCCGTCAATCGCCTCAGACAGAGGGAGGATGATTCACAGAAAAAACAGCTGACTACAACTTAAAGCAAAGGTTTCACACAGATTTCAGTTAAAAAACATAGACACATCACCTTTGTAAGGATTTGCCTATACCACAAGAAACTAGTGAAACATTTTTCACTTTGCTGAGTCATTTTAGCTGTCGCATACCAAAACCTTTGAACCTTTTCTGTGTAAATGACCTATTGTATACACATTAATCATTTTTAGCTTTTTATTTAGTAAAGAATATCTTAATATTGCCCTTCCTTGTGCTTATTATGCATTGTATACTTTGCCTACTTCTGCACATGTACAGACTGTAAACAAGTAAATAAGTAAGTACACCTTACTGGTTATTCAAAACACTCTATTTATTTTGTATCTTCTAAACATTACTCTGAATTTAAGTGTTTTTTGACATTCAGCTGAGATACATTTAGTCATATCAGTTCATGTACTCTGTCAAATGAAAATATAGTTCATTCTTATCTAATTTTACTTTTTAAAGTCAGAAATGGTGCATGGACTGCATTTATATAGCACTTTATAGTCGTAGCACCACCAAGTGCTTTATGCTTCAACACAAGCCAGAATTGACGCGTTCACATACACATTCAGACACCAGAGGAAGAGGCTACCGTACAAGGGGCTATTGCTCATCTGGAGCGATAAACATTTACACGCACGCTCACACTGTGATTTAGGATTCAGAACCTTGCCCAGGGATTCTGGATCCTGGGCCCTGCAGAAATCCCGGCTGTGGATCAAACCAACGACCAACGACCTGCTGGACAACTGCTCTACCTCCTGTTGTGGAGTAAAGATGTATAAGAGGTTATCAAAGGCAAATAATTCTTCAAAATAATTAATAAAGATTATATTATATTAAAAAAAAAATGTCAAACTGTCCTTCAATACTATTTGACTCCAAATTAAGAATAACAAATAAATAAAGTTATGCAGAGCCCTTACGGATCTCATTCTACTATGGATCAACTCCACAATCTTACTGAGCTTTCCAAAAACACTAAAGTAATGTGAATCTAATTGAAGATGCTTTTTGAGAGTCTGTCCCCTTCAACAATTCAAAACTTAAACTATTTGGGGAATTAGGGGAGAACAAGTCAAAGCAGCATGTTTTTTCAGCTATAGCTGTGTGTTAGCAATGTTTCGGCCACATCTGCATAATCTTTAGCCGTGCTTCAGGCTACCCGATGGATATAAATCCTATCTTTTAGTTTAGATTTGGAACTATGTCCAATTGTGAACAGATTGGGATGATGGATAAAGGAATTACATATGTACAAGTCAAAGTTGTTCCTCAGTAAAGAACTTGAGTAATGGTACTTAGTTCCTCAACTGGGTGATGCTTATGGAGCAGAGCTGGGAAAAAATATGGAGTTGTGCTCACTCAGAGAATACTGATGTTGCATTATCACGAAAACAATCTCGGAATCCATCAGCTATTGGTCGATAACTATTAACCTCTGAGGACAAGTGTTGTTGGCTCCAATGTAGCCAGCAGATATCCAGGCAATGACTTCCTCTTAAGTGATCCGCTCAATTTTGAAATTAGCAATATAAAACTAAACAATGTAATTGGGATACAATATCTAAGAACGGATTGTGTCACAAAGACACAGTTTATGAGCTAATTTAAGTCATTGTCAGACGATAGTCAATTAAGATTGCAAGTCAGTTAATGGTCTCTGTTGCTTTAGCTCTCCACAAGGACTGCTGTATTCCACCGTAGCTCGAATAAAAGTCTATGCTGACTATTGCCACTCAATATCACAGAGGGATTGCTAAACTGTGATTTTCTAGTTGGATGCGTGCGTTCTCCAATGACGACTATGTCATTGCTACAAATATAATTTATTTACAACCAGCGTGTGTAGGGCAACACGGTCAAAAACAGTTTGCTCATCACAGCCCCAATCACTCACACCTGTACCGGTGAGGTCACCTAAATACCCAGTCGCACCATTACACCATCCAGGGTTCAAAATAAAAACAAAAACATATAATTGGCTTAAACAAAGTCCTTGGCAATGCAAAACTAATAAATGCCATCGTGCAGCTTGACAACATTCCACAATACAGCTTTATGAGATCTATGTGCGAGCTGAGGCCTCCGAGGAATTCGATGGAACTAGTTTCAACATCTGGAGCGATAAACATTTACACGCACGCTCACACTGTGATTTAGGATTCAGAACCTTGCCCAGGGATTCTGGATCCTGGGCCCTGCAGAACTCCCGGCTGTGGATCAAACCAACGACCTTCCGCCTGCTGGACGACTGCTCTACCTCCTGTTGTGGAGTAAAGATGTATAAGAGGTTATCAAAGGCAAATCATTCTTCAAAATAATTAATAAAGATTATATTATATTAAAAAAAAAAAAAAGAATTCAAACTGTCCTTCAATACTATTTGACTCTAAATTAAGAATAACAAATAAATAAAGTTATGCAGAGCCCTTACGGATCTCATTCTACTATGGATCAACTCCACAACCTTACTGAGCTTTCCAAAAACACTAAAGTAATGTGAATCTAATTGAAGATGCTTTTTGAGAGTCTGTCCCCTTCAACAATTCAAAACTTAAACTATTTGGGGAATTAGGGGAGAACAAGTCAAAGCAGCATGTTTTTTCAGCTATAGCTGTGTGTTAGCAATGTTTCGGCCACATCTGCATAATCTTTAGCCGTGCTTCAGGCTACCCGATGGATATAAATCCTATCTTTTAGTTTAGATTTGGAACTATGTCCAATTGTGAACAGATTGGGATGATGGATAAAGGAATTACATATGTACAAGTCAAAGTTGTTCCTCAGTAAAGAACTTGAGTAATGGTACTTAGTTCCTCAACTGGGTGATGCTTATGGAGCAGAGCTGGGAAAAAATATGGAGTTGTGCTCACTCAGAGAATACTGATGTTGCATTATCACGAAAACAATCTCGGAATCCATCAGCTATTGATGAATTCGATGGAACTAGTTTCAAAATCTGTGTTGCTTATCCACCATGTGTGCTGACTGTGTGTGAGTTCCCATCTCATAAAATCTCCACAATTTCACAACTGCAGAAACTTTGACTTGCGATCAATAGAAAACACAAAATAAATAAATGAACTTCAGGAATGGTCTGCATTCGTCATCTTGCAGTTAAGCTACAATTCTATAACTCTATGAGCCAGTAGCTCCAGGCTAGATATATGAAGGAGTATTGGCACAGATATAGTGGGTGTTTCTCAATGTTGAGGAGGCTTGCTTGGTAGCACATGTACCTCCGAGTGAGTTCCTTAAGAAGCAAGGCAAGAATACCTCCTAGCCTCGGAAAATGAAGAATGGAAAGGGGTAGTGGTGGTCTAATGGATAGTGAGGTGGGCTGAAGATCGGAAGTTGTGAATTCAAATCCCGCCTCGAACACCATCACTAGTGTGCCCTTGAGTAAGGCACTTAGCCCTCAGTTACTCCAGGGAGAATGTCCCTGTAATTGGTCATTGTAAGTTGCTTTGGATAAAAGCGTCAGCTAAATGGTAATGTAATGTAATGGAACAGGCTAGCAAGTGTGCAGGTGTGCGTCATATGAGAGGCCCCGCCTTACATTTTCTGCCAAAGACATTTTGGGAAATTGGTCAGTGCGCAAAGCATTGTGGGGATTTTAAGACCGCGGAGTCTACACATGTGCAGCCTTGAAATTTCCCGCAACGAAGTACGCCAGCCTCGGTAGAATTCCAAGTATCCTGGACATTGGAACAGTCCTTCGGCAGCACTCGAGGATGTAGTATCCTTGAAATAGTGGCTCTGGAGCAGCTTTCCTCGACATTGAGAAACACCCAGTGTCATCAACAGACCTCATAACGCACTGATGTTGTAAAACTTTCACAACATCAGTGCGTTATAAGGTCTGTTGATGACACTATATCCTCTGCTGCGTGATTCACAAACTTATTTTCTCATTTGATGCACACACACGCACTTTCATTCACATAAATGAGCAAATCCCCCTCCCTTCTGCGTTACACACAGCCTCTGTGACCTCTCTGAGTGCTGAGTGATAAAGAGTGTGTAGAGAGGACATGCTCAAGGGCACGTATCACCATGCAGAGCCTGTTGCCAGTGAAAGAGGGGATTATTTCACATGGCCCTGGTGTCCTGATGGCCACGCTAAGCTGCCCATCCGTCATTCTGAGCAGGCGAGGAGTTAGAGGTATGAAGGCTCAGGATTTGATCTTGATGGGTGGTGGGGTATCAAATAAACCCAATAACACACAATCAGCTAAATGCATCCATGCTTCCCATCAGTAATTCATGACCATGGAAAGTTGTTTTCGAGTGTGGTAAATGGAGAAAGAAACACATTGTCTTCATTTTGAACCCATTTTCCAACACAAGTTCCAACTACTCCAGTCTTTATGTTTGCCACTGCAAGAATACATTCATTGTAGCAATTTACAGTAAATCACATCATCATGATATGAAAAGTTACAAGAGTATTGCTCATATGCTAAAGTCCCTAAAAGTTGAAAGAATTGGTACACCTGCATTGATCAGAAAGTATTGTACAAAGCAGTAGACATCTTAGTACACTGGTGGTGAAAAAAAAAGCAAATGACAACGTTCTGATTTGAGGAAGTGGGAAAGAGGCTGAGAGACAAAGGACAGAAACCAAGTTTACTACGAATGATTCACTGCTTACTCAGCAAGGGAGCAGGCCCGGTTCTACGGGGGTGCATAAGGGTGCATTGCACCCTCAGTTGAGTCATTTTGTTCTGGAACCGGGCCTGCAAGGGAGCTACAAGAAACACCAAATGCTGATTTTGCATGAATCTTCTGGGAACATTCGGTTAGATGTACCAGACATAGTCAGTCATCTGTGTGTTCTGATGCTTGACCAAAACAGAATGATCACCATAATATAGTATTTATCAGACTTTCATAAGTAAAAAGACCATTGATGTTGTGCATGGGTAAAGTTTCAACTAAATAAAGGGAAATACTCAGCAGGGTTAGGGTCAAATATTCACTTAAACCAAACAGCAGCATAAACATTTCTCTGATGTGTTTTCTGTTTTGCCTGAAATAATCCACAAGCAGAGGATTTAAGAAACCCAAAAAGGGAGGCAGAAAAAGGTAGTGTGGTCAAGAGAAATGGAAGTAGGACAAAGAAGACAGAGTTGATGGAGAAGGTATGGTGGAGGAAGAGGATGGAGAGGAAAGTGTGAGGGAACAATCTGGACCAGAGTAGCCGGGGATTCCGCGTCTTCCGAGCAAATATCCCCTTGTTCTTTATTGTTCTTGTGGTGAATGAGGGAGATTCTGCGCTATTTTTAGCCGTGTTGCCATGTGTGAGGAATGCTCGCTGCACACTCAGGCAAACTACTTTTTCTAGGTGCAGGACACAGCGTCATCCAATTCTCATGCATGAGTGGAGGAAATGATCAGCTCGATTCCACATAACTGCTCAGAGATGCAGCCCAGTGCGGGATACACAATCACATCTCTGTTGCCTCTCTGCCCCTGTATCTCTTCTCCCTCAATCTGAATGTTTGGAAGACGAAACAGCCTCTGTGAGAGCATTATAATCAAAGTTAGAAGATAATTTAGCTGTTTATCATGATAACTAATTGGATGGTTTAAAAAATCGAACTTACTGATGCTGGCATCTCTAATGTAATGCCCTGAAGTACAAGACACCACAGCATTTCATTTCAAATCTTAAAGGTCAATAAGGTTATTTTTCAATAATTCAAAGGTCCGTTTATTACGGTCATTCAAACTTTTAAACAATTGCAACAAGATTCTTAACACGAGGTTGCAAAAACAAAAATAATCTGTATGCAGCAGTTTTCATTGTTATTGTGTCTGTGCTTGATCCCTCAGAGTCGCAGTGTAAGAGCTGCACAGTTATGAATAAAGGCAGCTGCACCCTCTTTTATTCAGCATTCCCATTATTGCTTTATAAATGTCTTGCCCCCTTGTGTGTCCACTGAGGTTCGTCAGGCCCAACACATCTTCAACAAACTCCCCCATTGCCTCACCATAAAAACTCACAAACACCAGCAACTGAGCATTGTCAGTGGTGTCAGTGGACTCATCCACAGCTAAGGAAATGCACTGTGCATTTTTCATTCCATCACAAAGCTGATTAATCAAATCACCAGCCAGTATTTATGTTCTTCTGGTTGCTATGGAATCTGAAAGGGGGATTTGCTTGATTTGACCTGTTATTTCCTCTTTTTGTTTGCCTTCAAACATGGTCTCCATCACTTCAGTCATGCATTATTTTATACTGCAGTTATTATCCAGTGGAATGTCCTTACCTACTGGCCTAGTTAAATCAAAGTGGTTACTTTTTTTTGACTGGGCAGTGTAGTTTTACACACCGTCTTATTTGACTTTCTCAGGACTTAAAACTGTTTTTTGAGAAAAAAATATATTTACACACGTAAGGTCATCATCTTAACAGTTGTGTATGCTCATCCGTGAGCAGAGCATCAAGTTGACATGTCTATTACAGCTGAATGCGGCGATTACCATCTTGTTCAGCAAAACGCCTCACAAAACTTCACAGTCTCTTCTCTGTCATTGTAGACCGCAAATACCTCATTCCTTCAGTACTTGGGTCCGAATGCTTCTCGTTTTGCGCCGTCCCGTTCAAATGAAATCGCCGGCAATCATATTTCCACGCTCGCGCCAGGGCCGCGGGAGGGGTTACAAGACGTGCATCTTGTGCTGCATTCACTTGCACTCGGACATTAGAGACTTTCTCTCATAAATGTCCGATGAGCCACAACTTTTCTTTCAAAACAAAGCTGCCAACTGGGGTGGCAGTTGGGGTGGCAAGGCCTATTTTTAGGGTGGTAGTTGCCACCCCATGCCACCCCGGTAGGTGAAACTAGGCTACTAGCTACAGTACAGATGCAACTAGATGAGCTGTTAACTCTCGCTCTGACTTTTTCTTTTTTAAACTCTCGCTCTGACTCAGGCTGGTGCCCCACGAGGACGAAAACGGGTTGTATCCGCATATTTCTCTTGCGTATAGCCCTTTTTGCCACACGAGGCCGTAACTAAACGATAGAAATGGACCCCGCAAACGATAACGGGTCCAAAGGTGGATAGATCTGGGAACGGAGCGCTCTGGGGGGTCATACGGCTCCGTGTGATCGCCTCTATATGATCATTTTGTGATAATGATGACGCAATAGCCCCTCTGCCTCCCCCCACCTCTGCTGCTCACCCCCGCAAAAGTAAACTGCACACTGAATTCAGATTATTTATCTTTATCTCGATATGGACATAAACGCGAGTGAAGTCTAATCTGACAGGACGGAGACACGCAGCTCCTCCCCCTGTGATGCAGCGGGAGGAGCAAAACACACACTTCAAGTCAGATCATCACCCTTAGCTATTTTAATTAGCCTACCTCTCAAACCACCTAAACTAGTTATAAATATATTTATTTTTTACTGTCGGCCGGGTCACTCATGACTGGATCAGCTGCTGCATGAGACAGACACTGACGCTGTCAGAAGAGAGGAAAAAGAGAGGACAGGCTCCGTGTATTTTATTATTATATATAGTCGTTATTCATTTGTTTTAAAGCTTAAAGGGGACCTATCATGCAAAATGCACTTTTGTACGTCTTTTATACATGAATATGTGTCCCCGGTGTTCCAGGGAACTCACCAAGTGTCAGAAAACACAACCCTCTCTATTTTCCTCCATACCCAAATCTCTAAAAAAGGGGCTGCAACGGATCTGATAAAAACTGATCCAGATTTGAACACTGTCCTGACGTCAGGACGGTGGCGCTACGGCTATTGGGCCAACTCCACCAATCAGGAGGAGACATTGAATTATCACCATAGGTATTCATTTCATCCAAAGAAAAAAAAATTAAATTTAAATTAAAATTAAACCTTATTTCGGAAAAATTATGTATTGAAAGAGAGAGAAAGATTATCTTTCGATCCCGTTTGAATTGTGCCACGAATTACACATATGATGTTTGTCAATTTAAAAGATAATTTTGCAAGTCAAAAAAAAAAAAATGTGTCGTAAAACTGTGAAGTAACACATTTGTTTGTGTGAAACGCTCAATGAACTACATCTGATCTCTGGTCAACAACACACGTCACCAAGATGGCCGTCACTACTGTCTTGTCAACAAAACGATTGACTACCCTCACTATCACCACAATGAAACACGTCCAGAAGAATGTCATGCAAAGCTGCCTGCCTGCCTTCCTTTGATTCTCTCTGAACTGCCTGGTCTTTTTAATTTCAACCATTTGTGCAGATAGCATGAAGTAGAAAAGATCGCCGATCGCCGATGCTAGCATTAGCGTTAGCATTTCTCCCCCGGGCTTAAATGGTGTATTATAGAATGATCACACCGGTGACAGTACTCTTCAAAGGGTTCACGAAATATGACTACTACTCTTACTGTTTAACATTTTGGGTTACTTAATGTTACTTCATGTTAAGGCTAATAAAAATGAGAAGGCTGTAATGCTAACTAACGTGCTAGCTACTAGCTAGATAGCTAACTTGATCAAGCCACTCCTGGTCCTTTCATCAGACGGGAAGCAAAAGAACGAGCAAGACCCATTGCTGGTATGATAACAACCTGGTACTAAGCACACAGGCATCTTGTTAAAGTTATCTTATCTTAGCCAGCACCATATAGATAGATTCTATCTATATGGCGCTGATCTTAGCTATCTCTTAGTGGAGGAAAACAATTGTGACATCACTTACGCGACTCTGGGATTTGTAGTCTTTCTAGTTGCGTATTTTTCATAGTCTTATATTTCAACAGTTTTACGACAAACTGTGACTTTTTTGACATGGAAATTATTTTTTAAGATTGATAAACATCATATGTGTAATTCATGGCACAATTCAAACGGGATCGAAAGATACGTTTTCTCTCTCCATTGACTTCAATACATTATTTTTCCGAAATAAGGTCCCATGGACCGGAAGTAGATGGGCGTGACTTCGCCACTCTATAGTAACTGAACGAGAGAGTAATGTCAAATGACAGTACAATTGACCAATCATATCTTCCCTCTAAGGGTTTTATTATCGCGGACTTTATGACAAGTTCCGCCCGCTGTGAAACTTTTCTTGTTTCCATAGCAACAACAACTTCCTGTCAACAGCGTGAACTCGCCTTCAAAATAAAAGCATGCCAAATAATATTAAAAAAATATATATTTAAAAAAAATATTTAAAAAAAAAATGTTTTTAAATATTATTTTTTAGAATATCTTAGGCCCTCACAGAGGGCCTAGAGGGCCCTGACGGCTCGCCACTGCGTGATTGGTCAGCACCCGACAGCGCAACATGTCCCGAAACATCAGCCGTTAGCTGTTCACACACACTCAGAGCTCACAGCTCCTCATATCTGTTCAGAAACTGGACAAAAGTTAAACATATACAAAACACAGACTGTCTATGTCACGGTGAATACAGTCGCTGCTTTATTTATGTCTGTATGACGTTGTTGAGAGTGTGGACGGAGCAGCTACAGGTTAGTTAACTTTAGCCTGATTGGTCCGTCTACGTTTTGTTAGTTTGATTTGTCGTTTAAACCGAAAATACCAGCCTTTTTTCGTTTTTTATTTAAAACGAAAAAACGTGAAACCAAAGCCGTTTTTCCGTTTTTGTTTGTTATGAATCAAAAGACGGATAACGAGAAAACCTAATTAAAAAAAGGTCCGTGTACGTTTTGTTAGTTTGATTTTTCGTTTTAACCAAAAAACGAAAATACCAGCCTTTTTTTGTTTTTTAGTTTTAAATCAAAAACGAAAAAACGGGAAACCAAAGGCGTTTTTGTTGTCTGAATCAAAAACGGATGGCAAGAAGACCTAATTAAAAAAACGGTCCGATTTTGGTTTTTGATAACAACTTCATTCAATTCTCCGTTTTGTATTGAAGAATGAAGAAAAGCGGTCCGGTGGACCGGAAGTTAAAGAACATATTTCAAAATAAAAGACACAAGGATATAATAGCAATGCTGTAAAGGTTCAATCCTGGAACCCAGAAGTCTGACGAGGATACGTTTATTTCTGCATTCACATGCAGATATGCGTTTATAGAGATTAATACATGTATGCAAGCTCTGTGCATAACTTTATTTCGCTGACCTCCGGTTTGTATGACTTCCGGTTTGTACTGTGTCTGTAAATCCAGTGTCCAGCTTGTCGCTGTGTGACAACCATAGACTGGTGACAACGTCATGTCTGTTCACATCGCTGACATTTGTCACAGGTCAATCTTGCAGGTATGCAACAAACATGACGTTGTCACACACCGACAAGCTGGACACTGGATTTGCAGACACAGTACAAACCGGAAGTCAGCGAAATAAAGTTATGCAAAGAGCTTGCATACTTGTATTCTCCATAAACGCATATCTGCATGTGAATGCAGAAATAAACGTATCTTCGTCAGACTTCTGGGTTTGTGTGCATGTTAATGGTCTGCAGAGGCTAAAATCACTATTAAATGTTTAATTAATTATAGTAAGGGAACATCTTAGGAGTTAGTGTAGTGAGTTTCAGAGCAGTGTAATAATTATTTGACCTAAAACTAAATGTTTTTATGAACATGACATGGGGATTTGCTAACTTTTGATTTCCCCCATTTTACACGACACAAATGGAGGCCACTATGGGCCACAACTAACACGTAGGTTTCTGTAGGGTTCATGGCAGACGGATGCAGTTGTTCTCAGGAGGATATATAATAAAGGTGTGTTAGCTGCTGAGCCTATTTAGTGTGCATACGACACACCTGGCACAGTTTATTCATTTCACACGTAGCGTAGCGCGTGCATGTCGTCGTCCAATCCTTTTGTCAATCCTTCTTAACCGCCTTCGCTTCCGAATCAGCATTGCTATTGCATTTGACTGGTCGACGATCTGTATTTGTGTTTGCTTAAATAACTCAGACGAAGCTCATGTCTGAGGTCGGAAGGTAAACAGACGCCTCATTTACAGCAAGTGGGCGCGGGAGGTTTTTCTTCTTCTTTATCTCTCGGTTTTTTGGCGGATTGCAACTTTAAGGTGCATACCGCCACCTACTGTATTCACCGTGAAGTTGTTTGCGGCCTGCCAGTAAACCCAAAGCAGAAGAAGAAGAAGTGACGTCAGCGGCTCATTTGCCTAATCCACCCCCAGGAACTCATTTTGGTGTGAACGCGATCTGCTTTAGTTCATCAGAACTAAAAGAGCTCTCATGAACTAAAGTTCTCATGAACTATTGTGGGAAAAGTACTTGGTGTGAACGCACCTATTGACTTCAATGCATAACTTTTCCGAAATAAGATCCCATGGAGGTCCACCGGAGAGGGATCAAAAACCAAAACCGGACCGTTTTTTTAATTAGATCTTCTTGTTATCCATTTTTTTATTCAAACAACAAAAACTGGAAAACGGCTTTGGTTTCCCGTTTTTTCGTTTTAAATCAAAAACGAAAAAAGGCTGGTATTTTCGTTTTTTACCTTTTGGTTTAAACTAACAAAACGTACACGGACCCGTACACGGATTTCGGACGAAGGTACGTTTTAACCGTTTGTTTTTTAGTTTTAATTGAAAAAAAACAAAAAACAGAAACGGGTAGTTTTTTTGTTTTTCAATTTTGCCCCAAAACGGAAAAACGGCAATTCAGCTCGTTTTTTCGTTTTTCTGTTCTTACTGTTAAAACAAGTATACCACTCAATGTTTCGTTTCCATAGGTGGGTGGGTCTCCAGTGCCTCCTTGCTTCTGATTGGCTAGTTTGCCCTATGCTTGCGCTGTATTCTTCAAAATAAAGGTTCATACTCTTTGCCTTTACACAGTGCAAAACTGACAAGCTTCTGCTATCTTTGATGAGCGATAACATTATTTTTGGCCATACATTTTTCATAAGAGTGATGAAGTTGGAATCAGTTGTAGTTACAACTATCGCAAATACTATTAAATACTTTTACTGTGTACTTCTTGATACTCTCCTGTCAAAGTCCCCTCCATGGTACAACAATGCCAGTCTTGTTGCTATATGTGACGAGCAATACAAATACTTTTACGTTCGAAGACTGATCATTTTGGACTCAGTAGTTAGACTACAAGACTATAAAATACTTTTATTTTGTACTTTCAGAGAAATCCTCTGTCAAATTGTCCACCCTGAATACCCCATGCAGATGCTCCTGTTGTCTGTCAAACACAAGCAGAAACATTACTTTCCAAAAATGGAAAGTTATCTTGGTCCCGCTCCCCACGTGAAAAACAGGGTAAGTTCTAGTGCTGCTAATGTAATGAAAATGGCTAATAGTGTTTTATTTAAATGGATATTTAGATAGTCAACTAAGAAACATAAAGTACTTGAAACGTACATTTTGGTAACAATTTTTAATATGATCATTTTCTTGAGCTTTAAACTCCTGGGGTCAAAATGACCACCAAGGATAGAGGGTGTAAAGCAAATGTGAAGATAAAGGAGGGTTAAGAATACATTATATAGCAGTTTTTTGTTTTACAATATCCTAAAGTCTATTTTTAACACACTATTGAGTTGGCTTTTTCATTACATTTCAAATGTAAATTGTACCTAAAATAATACGGAGTGAGCAGGGTATACATATTCACACCATATGCAATCATAGGATATTTTTAATTCGAAAGATATTTGTCCAAATTGACTACAAAATAGTACAAATGCAAAACATAAAAAAAAGAAATGTTTGGTGAGTGAAGTCCAAAGCCGTATTATAGATTATTTGATTGTGTAATTACAAGGTGAGAGAAAATAAATCCACATTGTCCTATTAAACTTGTATTTTTCAATTTGTTAGTACATTTTTCTCAGAAAAACTTTTTCTAAATTAAAGTAAATTATTTAAAAAGGTTGAATAGTTGAAATTGAACGTAAACTATGTCAAACACCACTCCTGAAATTGACTTTGGTTGAAGTTTATTTTAATATTGATATTATATAAAGATCTATATATAACATTGATTAAGCCTTACGGGTCCCTTTTAAAATATATATATATTTTGTATAATGTTCTGGGCTGACAGTGCCTTATTTTCAATTTAAAAACACATGGCAATTTTATTAATACAGCAGATGAAAAGATTTGCAATTCTTCATGGGTGTCATTGGCTCTCTAGATAAAGGCAGTATCTGTTTGCTAACCTCAGATATTGATTTATTTAAATAAGTGACCTTTGAATACATATTGCAAACATAGCCTTAAAAAGGTGCAGGAAAGGACTTCAAATATTACTTAAAGACTGGACTTTTTAATTCAGTCAAGAGAAGAGAAAAGAGAAGAAAGGAAAGAAAATTGTTATAAGGGGTTATTAATGACAAACATAATATGGCTAGGGAGGCTGTGGCTGATCGTGCGTTGATCTTCGGATCAGGGGGGACTGGTTCAATCCCCACTGCAGTCAACATGTCGTTGTGTCCCTGGGCTTCACCCCAAATAGCTCCTGTGAGGATTGTCCACAGTATTGAGTGTATGTAAGTCCCTTTAAGGTAAAAGCAACTAACAAGTGACATGTAGAGGTCAGTGGCACTCAGACTCTACAGGGGTCATTTTTTGATCATGGGGCATCACCCTTGTACAGCATCAGGACAATATCTCTATGGAGTCAGACACTGAAAGTGTGCTGGAGGCTGATGCGTTGACTGGGACAGGTGGAAAGATGAGGCTGATGAGACTGAAGAATCTGCGAGGAACGAACTAGGGGCAGAGAAATAATCATATTTTAACCCTTTAATTGCCAGACCAAGAAGAAATCTATGGACAAATTATTTCTTTGCATTTTTTTATCAAATAGGACAAATAAGCACAAACCATTTTTATTTATTTTACTGACCGCACAGTTTTGTTTTTATGAGCCTCTACCAACTGGTCAAGCTGGCCTTGGCAAAAGTGCATTTTCAACAATCATCATATAGTACAGTATTTGTATGCATCAAACTCAAATAAAACATAAACTCAAATGCATTTTCTTCTTTGATGGAAGATGAGCAATATATACAACCAGATATATTCATAAAAAATTATAAATTATATTTGTAAAACAAAAAAGAAATGGAAAAAAGTAATGGAAAGTGTTTTTCATTATAAAAAGTTTGGCCTAACAACAAACAACTGGCCTAACAGCAAATGTCTATATCCTGTGTTGGCCTAACTTGCTCATGTGTGTCCAACTTTGGGCTGCATTTCATGCATGAAAGGTGCTATATAAATTATTATCGCTCTTTCACTCTGAGACTCATAAGGCAGTACTAGATTTAGTAATATTACCATGAATCTAGCCATTTATTTACCATATTTTATTGGAAAACATCTCTGAAACTCTGAAAAAGTCGTATTGCTAGTTTACAATATGAAGGCCAATTCGACCAGTTGGTTGAGCATATTTTCAAAAAAATAATTACACCCTTGTTACAAAAGATGTTTGTGCATCAAGTTATATAATTCTGTTCAGTAAGTGCTCTGACACTAAAATATGTCAAAAATGATATGGTTACCTTACAAAAGTTGACCAAAAAGAGTGATTTCTTCAGGAGTGATTTTTAGCATGCCAACTTTCTCAGTGGAAGATAGCTGAAGGGCATTCTGTTCGAACCACAGTGACATCTAGAGATTGTTTTGTGCATAACATGTCAACCAAACGATAGAGCTGGCTGAATCAGATGGAGTTACACTTTTTTATTTATTTTTCAACAAGATATCAAAACACAAAATGTGCTCTACCAAATGGTGGCGCTGGCTGTTAAAGGTTAAGACAGCATCATCATAAGAGGCCAACAAGAGTGGCAGGGTGTGTCACTTTGCTGAAGGATAGACCAGCTATGCAGGATATTCTCTGAAGATTTCCCAAGGGGTAAAAGCTGCTGCTGGAGTACTGACTGGAAGTAGTGCCATCTACCATATCCTCTTAAAATACTCTGTCCAACAATATAAGTCTAATGATACATTTTTATTTAAGATGCATTCTTGTACTAAGGAAGGGAATTTGAAAAAGAATACCTGAACAAGGTAAATATTATATAATTGGTATCAGTAAAATGTATAATCTACAATAAAATCTCGTTTAAAATTGTGTTACGATGTCTAAAGTTACTGATAAGTCACATGTTTCCTGCCTGGCCTTGCCCGTGTATCATTACTCCCTCTCGTCTGGGCGCTAGCACAGCGCCCAGACGAGAGTGCAGCAAGTGCAGCAGAAGCCAACTGTTGCTATCTTTAAACTATGCCGCCGAAACATAATTTCAGCCAATCAGCGTCGTCAAATCTGATGGTCACAGGGCTCCTACATGAGCGCCCGGTGCAGTCTGTGAGTTGTTTGGACTCGTATCCAAGGAGACAAAACAGGAAGCTGTCATACACTCTGGAAGCTACCATTAGCAGCTAATGAAAACTCCGTTTTTGACATAAAAATGGAATTATGGATCATCAATCATTTTTCAAAGTGACAGACACATTGGATTAACCTATGGATTAACCTTCAGCTGCGTTTTTCTCGTTTTTGATCAGAATTGTTATTCTGCAAAAGGTGAGCATATCTCCATGTTTTGCTACCTAAAGCTACGTTGTGTGATGTCTGTATTTGCTTCCCCTGTCGCGAGTTCTGATCGCTCATTGATGATACTTATATTTCTAGAATTTGTGGAATCTCAGCTTGTAAGCTTGTTTGTGCATATCCGATAAGTATATCGATTGATTTATACCTAGAGTGCGTTATCATTTTTTCGCTCAGGGCTCATTTAGACGCTTCTTGTGAGACTTGTGTTTTGTTTCGGTAAACATGGTTCATATCATCAGTTTGATGCGTTTCCTCTGAGTAGGACACATGAATAGTTTATTACATTTTAAGAAGCCCTGAGACACAGTTTCGTGAGAAAAAAAACGGGGGAAAAAAGCCCCTTAACAGGTTAAATGGGAATTAAATCAGTGTTCCCAAAGCCCCGGTGTTCTGCAGTTTGTGTGGGCATACTGTACTGTTGCACAGTTTATGCTGTAGAAACTATGTCCAGGACAAGGTGTTTGGAAGTTTTGGAAGATTCATAGCTCTAACCACACTGAAGTTATGGAGGTATTGATCAGTCTTCTCATATTTTTAAGCCTCAAATTGTCCTTCCCCCCCTCTAACATCACCAGAAGTCATAATTTAAGGGGTCTTTTCTCAAAAAAAATTACCGGGGGAGCATCCCCCAGGACCCCCCCTAGTATTGTTTGATCACCATTTCCACAGCCCCACCTAAAATATTTTCCACCAGCCGCCACTGTTTATGAGATAAGGGATTCATGGCTGACAGTGCAAGACAGACAGCCAGATAGACAGATCGCGAGACAGACAGACAGACAGACAGACAGACAGACAGACAGACAGACAGACAGACAGACAGACAGACAGACAGACCAACAGACCGACAGACGCGCATACACATATGCACCCACACACGGACAGACTGTCTTCTGTATGTTTTGCATGTAGCAATATATTCTATGTTGTGTAAACACACACTGCACTGTAGGCAAAGAGTATGAACCTTTATTTTGAAGAGTACAGCGCAAGCATAGGGCAAACTAGCCAATCAGAAGCAAGGAGGCACTGGAGACCCACCCACCTATGGAAACGAAACATTGAGTGGTATACTTGTTTTAACAGTAAGAACAGAAAAACGAGCTGAATTTCCGTTTTTTGGTTTCGGGGCAAAATTGAAAAACAAAAAAACGACCCGTTTCTGTTTTATTATTACTAATTTCACATTTGCTGCGGCGTTTTGTGAAATGCTGTGGTGTTTTGTGAAATGCTGTGGTGTTTTGTGAAATGCTGTTGAGTTTTGTGAAATGCTGTAGTGTTTTCTGAAATGCTGCAGCGTTTTCTGAAATGCTGCAGCGTTTTCTGAAATGCTGTAGCGTTTTCTGAAATGCTGCAGCGTTTTGTGAAATGCTGTTATGTTTTGTGAAATGCTGTAGCGTTTTCTGAAATGCTGTGGTGTTTTCTGAAATGCTGTAGTGTTTTCTGAAATGCTGTAGCGTTTTCTGAAATGCTGTGGTGTTTTCTGAAATGCTGTAGTGTTTTGTGAAATGCTGTGGTGTCTTGCACTTCAGGGCCACCGTACTAATGTTACCCAGCCATACTTTAAATTGTGACCTCGATAAGAAAGGATAAAATAAAATGAATGTCAGCACAAATGGCTTTGGCTATGAGGAGTCATAGCAATTAAACAAATAATAATAAACACCTTATAGGTTTGAGAAACAAACACACGTACATACATTTAAGTCAAGTTAACCATAACATTTCTGACAACACCCTTTCTACTGCAAAATACAAGGGCCCACAATACACACATTCGAATGAACTCTCCCAAATCGTTCAGCATCCCATTTACATTTATTATGGCTATTTATCATTGTGTAAATAAAAAAATAAAATAATGCATTGCATCCATTTAGTAATGCATTGCAAAACCTCCTCTTTTTTGCAACCATTACATTCTCTATCAAATATTAGCCAGAATGGCAATACCACAAAAATGCCACATGCCTGCAGCAGAGCTCAAGTGACCGTGGAGCTAACACAACCTGTTCATCTCACCTGCAGTGAGAGAGGCCCCTGAAGGCAAGGACTCTGATGGGGGCCCGTGCATGAAGGCACGTGGGAGCATGAGCCATCTTATTTTCAAGGAATGGAAATGCACTCTCAAGGGTAATTTATTGCATGTTCTTGCAGTAGGTGGGAGAAGTACTCAGATCGTGCTCTTGAGTGAAAGTAGAAGTACCAGAGGGTAGAAATACTCTGTTACAAGTAAAAGTCCTGCATTTAAAATGTTAGTCAAAAGTATTAGCATCAAAATATACTTAAAGTACCAACAGTAAAAGTACTCATTATGCTGATTGGCCCATTTCAGAATTATACTATATATTATATGTTTTCTTTATAATTATTGATCATTAAAGTGTTATCAAAGCTGGTAAAAGTGCAGCTAGTTTTAAGGACTTGTGAATTTACTCCAGGTGTAACTAAAGTCTGATTTAAGGGTTGATTATAGGGTTAGTAGAGTAAATAAAGGTATTAAATAATTGTAGTGGAGTCGAAGTACAAATTAGCAAAACATTGAAATACTCAAGTAAAGTACAAGTATCTCAGAATTGTACTTAAGTATAGCACTTGAGTAAATGAACTTAGTTACTTAACAGTGAGTCATTGAAACAAATACTTATAATAGTTATTGCAGAGCTGCTTTACTTCATTATTTTTTAGCTAAAGCTGGGCCCTTAAAATTGGCAAATGAGTGTGACCTCTGACTTGTCTGATATACCATATATCATAATTTATTTTTACAAGGTTATCAGCAACGACATTTCGACTGGATATGACTAAACTGCTGTGCAATCACACACCTGTGCCCACCTTGTTTATTTTTTTTATCTTGCAGAACCCTCCTCCCTAGTAACATATTTTATGGAGGAAATTCACTTGTCACTCTCCCTCCTCCACACAGGGGTACAACATCAAGGTGACTCACAAAGCCTGTATGGGAGCCATTCAAATCAGGTGGGAAATATTTACAAGACAAAAAGCCGTAGCTGTCTTCCTTTTGACAGAAATGGAAAAACCATCAACCTACTTTAGAGATTAAAACATATGTTTACAATAAAAAATGCACAGAAATTGTATAGCCATACCTCACTGGGTATTAAAGCTTGGAACAAATCTAGCATTGGCCTTGATTCTCTAAAATGATTCAATTGCTGTTGTTATTTATATTACTTTCTATGCATTCAGACACTATTTACCTGTATCGTCCATTATCAGCAGGCTTAAGTCAAGACACCTGACAGAACGAGGTAATTTGTCATTGTGGTCAAGGCTCGGTACGATTTAGGCAACTTTTTATGTTTTAGAGTAGACATCATTACCATGTCAGGCATAGGGAAGGTTATTTGTGTAGGCCAACAAGAAAGTACATAAGCAACCGGTTTTGTTTGTTGGTCTATTAATGAACTGTCTCGTGCTCCGTGCTAAAGTCTTAAGCCATCTTTTATGAAGTGATCTTGTTCAGGGGCCTCATTTATAAAGCCTTGCGTAGGATTCACGTGGGAAGGTTGCTTATGTAGGACAAAGCAAACTAGAGAATGCAATTCCTGAAGAAATTGCTAGTGGGAATGCTTTATGCTGAAAAGCTGACGCTAAACTGCTATGATGAAATGTAATGTTTAAGAAGAAAGTGAAGAATTTAGATTGAAATGATACATGAACACTGGGGGCTTGAATGTGTGATAAGAGAAGAAAAGAAAGTAAAAAGGATTGTAAAAACAGGAGAATATATGAACTGCAAACTTTTGAACTAACTTGATGGCGAGTGATCTGTCGCCATGGCAACAGTATTTGATGACACCCCATAATACGCTTAGATGTGTTGATGGCTGCATCGTTACCAAACCTGTGAAGTTTTGGGCCGTTTGGAGCATTTTCACTGAAGATATGAGAAAAACGTGTTTCGTGGCGAGCATTGTGTTGCCATGGCAACGGCATTTGAAGAAATCTCAAAACTGTCACGTAGATGTCTTCACGGCTGGACTGTTAGCACACATGTGAAGTTTTATTGCGAGAGATGGCAACAGCTTTTGAGGAAAACTCACTATTGGCACATAGACATGTTGAGGGATGGACCATTAACCATTATCTGAAGTCTGGTGCTGTTTTGACCCTTTTCATAGGCGTTACGACAACATCTGTTTTTTTGGCGAGGGATGCGTTTCCATGGAAATGGCATATGGTGAGATGTCAGATTTGACGTAGAGCTGTTGAGGCATGGAGAGGTGATATACAGGTGAAGATTGGGGGAAGATCTGACTGTGTCCATTGGAGTTACAGCGACATCATGTTTTTTGGCGAGGGATGCGTTGCCATGGTAACACCACATTATGTAACATCAGATTTGACGTAGAGCTGTTCAGGGCCACAGTGTTAACCATCATGTGATGTTTGATGGCGTTCTGAGCATGTCAGTTGGAGTTATGACATCATCACACAGGTGTTTATGTTTGAGGTAACAACGTCATGAAACACCTGTGCTTGAGCCCAGAGATCAAAGGTTTCCATGGTGATGTGCAATAATCAGTGAGAGGAGAGCCTTTCCATTGATCTGAATGAGAGATAAACCTCTTACATGTGAACGTTTTTTTGAAGAACCGTAACAGATATCTGTGAAATTTCAACGCGTGAAGACCCTGAGCGTCTGAAGTGTGCTTTTTGTGTACTTTCGGGTCAATAATGTGGCCTTTTTGACAGATTAACTAAAGGTGTGCAGCTGCTGCTGTGAGGAAAGATCAGGCTGAATTTACAATGTGATCATGTTGTGTTCAAAGCGTCATAACTTCTCAGCTGTTTGAGCCAGAGACATGCCGTGTTTTTCCTCTTAAAATACAGAAATTCTCTATTAAGTTTTTCATTGAGAGGCATTTACTTATTTCGGTGAAACGGATGTGCGTAAAGTTTTAAAAGATGCGGATAGTCTCACCTTGATTCTGGCGCATTGCTTATCGTTTTGTATGTTTTATAGGTCTATTCTCATCCACCATCTTTGTTTGTGACGTAAGAGTCACGTTTCTGAATCGGACACTCTGAGTGGATGCAGTCACAGCCAATCGGAGTCTGATTCAGAGGGTTGCCTGTCAGTTCCGTTGTTATAGAGCAGTGGTTCCCAAACGGTGTGCCGCGGCACACTGGTGTGCCGTGAGGCAAGTCCGGGTGTGCCGTGGGATTTTGTGACAACCATACGTTATTATTGCAATATACAACTACACACAAATAATTATTTTTTTATTTACTATATCAGTACTTTGTATGCACTCATTTCATAATACAGAGGCAAACTCTATACCTAAAAACAATTATTTAAAAAAAAATCCTCACAGAACCCCATATTTCGCTGTTAACGCAGTTGCACAGGTGGGAATTATAAGACCGTGACACATCGAAGGCTGAAGGACAACATTAAAACAGAGAAACACGCAAGAGGGAAAATGGAGCGCTTTCTTGTGCGGAGCAAACCACCAACCACCAGTGCAGAGACTGCCGACAACCGAACAGGGCTCCATGGACATGTTCCCGCTGGCATCAGCTGCGCCGCAGGCAGCTAGGGAGCGCGCTGTATATGCCAAACACCTTCAGACCTTAAAAGAGAGGTTTGACCGCTATTTTCCGCGTGTGGCTGACATCGAGGACTATGACTGGATCCGAGACCCATTCCACCAGGAATTCCCAACAGAAAAGCTCACTATGAAAGAGAGAGAGGAGTGCGCAGAGCTCCGTGTGGACCGCACACTGAAACTCAAATTTAGTGAGCTCCCACTGGATCAGTTTTGGTTGGCTTCTGCATCGGCGTACCCAAGCATCTCCCACCACGCGATTGAGCAACTTCTTCTTTTTCCCACTACCTACCTGTGTGAGTTGGCGTTCTCTACTCTGGTTTACATGAAGAACAACAGGAGGTCACGGCTCTCTGTTGAACAGGACTTGCGAGTGGCCCTCTCCTGAGTGCCACCAAGGATTACAAAAATCTGCGCGCCCCGACAGGCACATGTATCTCACTAATTTGTAAATCGGCAAAATATTTACAATAGCACATGTTTCAATGCTGATTGCTGAAATGTTACATTTATAATTTGTAGTTCAGGCCCATGGACAGTGCAGCTTCCTTGCATTGACAGTTCTCTTGCTGAATTTCTGCTGAGTCTTTGCCTCATTTTTAATTTTGTGACCTGTCTGGTTTAAATGAGTGTGTTGCTGCTTTGATGAAGCCTAATTTGATAAAGTTTCAAATTAATTTCTGAAATATTTAGTTAATAAATATTTCATGAGTAATAATATAGTTGTTTTTGTCACATTTTATTTGGCATTAGTAAGTAATTATGCACATTTACAGATATTTTACATGATATGAGTGATAACACGTGTTATAAGGGCTATTTTGCACAATAGGTGTGCCTTGAGATTTTTACTTGTCCTTTGGTGTGCCTTGGGCACAAAAAGTTTGGGAACCACTGTTATAGAGAGGCGAAGTCCCGCCCTTCTACTTCCGCCCCATGGGACCTTATTTCGGAAAAATTATGTATTGAAGTCAATGGAGAGAGAAAACGTATCTTTCGATCCCGTTTGAATTGTGCCATGAATTACACATATGATGTTTGTTAATCTTAAAAAATAATTTCACGTTCACACAGTCGGTGATTTTGGCCGGCCGTCTTTCCTGCAACGGCAGTTTAAACTGTATTTCCTCTGCACACTGAGCTCTGATTGGTCAGCAGGCGGTGCTTTCACTGAGTTGATCTCTTATCCTGGAACCTATCCTGCTTCGGAGCAGACTAAGTTCCAGGATAAGTTACCGTGGAGATCTAGCCCGCTAAAAAGTGAACCAGCTTCGTAGGACCGGAAACCCCTGAAGTTAGCTTGCTAAACGAAAATCTTGCTTCGTAGTATAGGCCCCAGGAGTGGCTGGCTGGATCAAGTTATCTACCTAGCTAGTAGCAAGCACGTTAGTTAGCATTACAGCCGGCTTAGCCTTGTCATTTTTATTAGCCTTAACATGAAGTAACATTAAGTTAACCAAAGTGTTAAACAGTAGAGTAGTAGTCATATTTCGTGAACCCTTTGAAGAGTACCGTCACACCGTTGTGATCATTCTATAATACACCTTTAAGCCCGGATGCCCCCGAGGGAGACATGCTAACGCTAACGCTACATTAGCATCGGCAATCTTTTCTACTTCATGCTATCTGCACAAATGGTTAACATCAAAAAGATCAGGCAGTTCAGGGAGCACAACGCTGTCTCCTAAAAATTACGTTCCCACAGAACTAAACTGCATTCTCAATTACGTTTAGCTAGAAACGTATTTTCTCCCATGTTACGTTTGTTATGAACGTATCTCAAATACGTTTATTTTCTACATAGCCTATCTTCTAGAAACATATTTTCTCCCACGTTACGTTTGTTATGAACGTATCTCAAATACGTTTATTTTCTACATATCTTCTAGAAACATATTTTCTCCCACGTTACGTTTGTTATAAACGTATCTTAAATACGTTTATTTTCTACATATCTTTGCCATTTATTGTCTTGCTTATAATAATGATAATAGTCATTTATAAATATCATTTGAGAGCACACATTTGAAATCGACGATCGGGCTCGATATATGGTTAAATTAAAATCAGTAGGCGAGGCTGTAATTTCGCCAGCTGTTAATCTCATGAGCGAGGCAGAAAATAATAGTTTTAACATGCCAAAAAGCTGCTGTGTCGTTTATTGACGCAAACATTGAAACAAATCCAGAGTTACGTGTTTCTGTAAGAAAGGACAGCAGAAGAGCTCTGTGGCTTCAGGCTTGATCGCCATTCCAATTACAGCGTTGGTTTCCCCAAAAGTGGGTGGGGCTGTAAAGTGACGTAGATTTGACTCTCATCTATTATTCAAAACCATTCTATTTATTCTAACGTAATTTACATGCCAGTGTTTTATCTTTTTATTTAGCGATTTGTTTTTGCTCTGGGAATGTTTTCATGTGGAACCGGAAGTACGTCACTTCACTTTGTCTTCTTCGTCCCTTTTACGTTCCAGACAATGCATGGCTCAGCATAACAGACTGAACAGCGACCCATGTGTGTCTACATTGGAATTACATCTTCATTACTGAAGGAAAAATACTTGACCTAGTGTTTGTTAACTGGGTTTTTAATGCAGTTGGCTTTTCTTAATGGTTACAATATTGCTATGAGTTACAGTATATCTGAAGCAAATTATGTTTCTGAAGATGTGTAGTCGATTCCACCCTTCAATGTAGCATAAATGTGAACTCTCATTACAGGAACAATACCGGAAACAGATGTAGGAAAGATCCTCAGCTCGCTGATTGGATGTTTTAGCCGCAATGCACGTTGGGAGATGGTGTTTATGCGATGTGAAATCCGAAAACATTTAAAAATAAAATAATACTTTATTCCGAGTGTTCTTGCTTTTCTCTTTGGAAGTCATTACATAACGGCATTGTAATACACGGTTCGGCTGCATTAAATATTACACATCTGCCGTAGTTCTTTATTTATAGAGCCCTGATGAGAAGACTTCTGGACAAACAGGAAGAAGTGCCGCCGAAACTGAATACGTGACGTGGATCATAAATATATCAACAATTACACAATATCTTACATTTATTTTCACAAAATACGTCTCCTTGCAGTATCAATAGTAATTCGGCTGACTTTTATATTTTATCCAATTGGTAGATAGGTTATATTTACACCATAACGGTGCACAGCTGATAGAGAAGGACTAATACAAAGTTATTATTAGTATGCTGTGTGTACCTTGTGTGCACCGCCTAGTGGTTAAAGCACGTTATTTAATTATTTTTGTTGAATAATGTTATTTTTGTTGAATAATGTTATTTGATGAAAAAAATATTAAGAATACATACTTTCATAGGGTGAAAGTAGAAGGTCAATGATAGAAATATAGAATATAAAAAATCAAGAAGATACTGTAAGTGATCTCTACAATAAAACAGTTTAGTGCCGGATGTATAAAGATATTAATATGAGGATGTGCAAAACAGACTAACTAATTAACCTTTATTAACACATTAAAGAATACTTTAGGTTAAGGTCTTCTTTTAAATAAGAAAACAGCTTTGGGGGTATCTACAGATAAATATTAAGCCAGACAAAGTACTTCACGTCTAATATATTGCTTTCCTGCAATGTTAACTATGTTGAAGCACTTATTTTAACTGATATTATACACATTAATTATACTCTTATGTATGTAGATAGTATAAGAAATGTGCAGAATTTGACAGTTTAATGGTGGAGGTATACACACATATTGATAGATGTCTTGTAATGCACTGTTGAGGAACCTGTGACCCACGTTTTTCATTCATTGCATAACTACACCGTAGTTGTGTATATGATATGTCAATAAACCTTAGAAAATCATGAAATCTTGAAAGGGATGTGCAAAATAGCCATTATATACAGTTTTTAATTAACTATTAGTAGAGAATAATGAGTAATGAATATACTTTATAGAGATCTGCAGATAAATGTTTAGTCTTCTCAAGCAGCAACTATCAAATATCTCGCCTGATTGTTTGCACTTGACAATCACCTTTCCCTGAATTTTACTCAGGTGTAACTAAAGTCTGATTTAAGGGTTGTTTATATTTCACATCATTAATCCAAATCTGTAAAGTAACTAAAATAAATGTAGTAAAAATACCAGGTTAACCTTAAAGAAAGCCCTCAGGATTATAAAAGACCCCCATCACCCCAGCCACAAACTGTTCTGTCTGCTGCCGTCTGGCAGGCGGTACCGCAGCATCAGGACTAAAACCACCAGACTCAGGGACAGCTTCATCCCACAGGCCATAAGACTATTAAACACCTGAACTTTGAAACAACATCCATAAAATTCATCTGGCTGCTACTTAGAAATTATTTGTCTAATATATCATATTCCAATCACTTGTATATCGACTCTTATTGCACTATTTCACTTTTTACTATTTTACTATTTTTCTTTTTGTATTTACTTGCACTATTATTTCTGTGTATCTGTTTTATTGTGTTGCACTGTTGGAGGAGCCTGCGACCTAAGGGGGGGGGGGGGGTTGTAGGACACGTTCGTATTTGAGATACGTTCATAACAAACGTAATGTGGGAGAAAATAAGTTTCTTGCTAAACGTAATTGAGAATGCAGTTTAGTTCTGTGGGAACGTAATTTTTAGGAGACAGGGTTGGGGAGTATCGAAGGAAGGCAGGCAGGCAGCTTTGCATGACATTCTTCTGGACGTGTTTCATTGTGGTGATAGTGAGGGTAGTCAATCCATTTTTCGGCAAGACAGTAGTGACGGCCATCTTGGTGACGTGTGTTGTTGTGCGAGACCAGAGATGTAGTTCATTGAGCGGTTTCACACAAAAAAAGTCTTACTTCACAGTTTTAAGGCAAAACATTTTTTTTTACTTGCAAAATTATCTTTTAAATTGACAAACATCAGTGTAATTCGTGGCACAATTCAAACGGGATCGAAAGATAACGTTTCTCTCGCCATTGACTTCAATACATAATTTTTCCGAAATAAATAAATAAAGAATGGGCATAACTAATGAACAGAAGAAATTAGAATCTTCTAATCAGTTCCGATACAATGATAATAAATGTGTGCAATTGTCTGTGTTGACGGAAATGTCCTATGTGGGTCTCAGAGGGTTAATGGAGAGATGTTGAACGTTTTTGTCACTTCAGGCCCTCAAAAGGCTTTTTGTTAAAAATGTTTGCTTAATTTCTTTTAATTTTTCAAGCTAAGAGATGTTTTCCTACATTTTCCATGAAAAATGATGTCCCAGGAGTGTAGGGTTTGGGAATTATGGCAGGTTTAAAAAAAAAAATCCATCCATCCATCTTCTCCCGCTTATCCGTGGTCGGGTCGCGGAGGTAGCAGTTCCAACAGAGAGCCCCAAACGTTCCTTTCCCTGGCCACATCAATCAGCTCTGACTGGGGGATTCCAAGGCGCTCCCAGGCCAGCAAAGATATATAATCCCTCCACCTGGTCCTAGGTCTACCCCTCGGTCTCCTCCCAGCTGGACGTGCCTGGAACACCTCCCTAGGGGGGCGCCCAGGTGGCATCCTTACTAGGTGCCCGAACCACCTCAACTGGCTCCTTTCGACGTGAAGGAGGAACGGTTCAACTCCGAGTCCCTCCCGGGTGACTGAACTTCTCATCTTATCCCTAAGGGAGATGCCAGCCACCCTGCGGAGAAAACCCATCTCGGCCGCTTGTATCTCGTTCTTTTGGTCATGACAAAAAAAAGATATGAAGGCGAATTTCAAGCTGTCCCCCACTCTAGCTGTGACATCACGCACTCTAAAGGCCCTGACACACCAAGCAGTCACCAGAGAACTCGCCGACGCCGACGCCGACTGTTGCGTCGCCGTGTTCTCCTGCGTCTTGGCCATGTGTCGCACTGGAACACACCGCAAAGACTTCAGCCGAGCACGTACGAACTGCGCATGCGTGAGTGGCAATAACTCTCCTTACTGTTAAGGAATAATTCTTCTAGATATCTAACCTTTTACTCTGACATGTGTTATCTCCTTTAAGGAAAGGCCTTGGTGCCATATGTGTTGTTGTCACCAGTGTGAGACCGGTCAACTTGACTGGCACGTAGGGTAATTGTTGTGAGAACACTGAAGCACTTCTTTATCGGTGTTTGTGGGCTCTAGGATGTGAAATCCTTGAGGCCATGAGCGTCGGACGCAGATGATTCAGTGTTTAGTCTACTCCTTCAGAGATGTTGATTTCTCTCTGTGAACCTGTTAAAAGGTCTAGCATAGAGAGAGGTTCTTCAGAATTGACGTGGCAACTCTACCGTGTGGTCAGAACCTCTGACTCTTTGATTTGTGATGTGAATCCTCCGGCCGAATACTCTGAATAAACCCATCAGTGTTTGACATCAAAGCTCCAACTCTCACCGTGTCTCCTTCCTGAGTCGGTGACTCCATGCATTACTACACAGAAGTTTCCTCCACACTTACCAGCAGGTGGCGGTAGTGTGTATTCGTCATTCAAAAGAGGCAACAACCGGAAGACAGAGAAGAAGAACAGACTGCGTGATCAAACAACAAATAGCGTGTGCGTTCCATTTTCACTCTCGTCCATCGAAAACATATTTTGTGCGGTACTGGAGCTATCAGCCATTGGAGTGTTGCTTGTGGAAGACACTCTCAAGCAACCGTTTCGCTTCTCATGCACTGATTCGCTAGCTGAACAGCCAATCAGAGTGATATCTTTGGCCGTGCGTCGGCCATGAAAGGCCAAATAAGGCGTGTCACGGCCGACGGTGCGGGACACACCAAATTGAGTTTGGGCGACAGGGCACGCTTCGTCGTCCGACTAACGAAAACGGCCGATTTCGGCCTGGTGTGTCAGGGCCTTAAGCCTTAACGAGCTGCGCAATAGAATGCCACAGTGATGTGTCCTAAAACCCGGAAGTAAACTCCTTCCGGTTCCTTCGACAAAAACGCAATGCAATTTCTCCATAGCATTTTGGAAAATAGCTCGAAGTAAGGTCTGTAGTTGACACACATTTAAGAGACGGATCACGTTTTGTTCAGCCTGATAATCTCCACATGTCTACCCTACTTTTATAATTTTCTAATCATAAATCTAGTCGCCAGAAGCAAAATGCTAGCGTTATGCTATGAACTAACTACAGCAGGGTCGCTGCTTCAACGTCACACCAACTTAAGATCCATATTGAAAACTACAGATTCAAAATTGTAGAAGTTGAAGCGTTTGTTTTAACAGTTTGCAGGAGGCAGGTACTTGCTTTCAAGCAGAACACGGAGGAAAACAAACTTAGCGGGAGTGTTTACTTGTTTACGTGTTCGGTGTAATGACGAAAAACGGCCTCGACAACTTCTGTAGTCCTATTCAGCCACTTATTAACAACCATCGTTTTTCAGACACGTAAACTGTTCAAAAATCACCAGTGGGGTCACTGCTGATATATTTAATGTTGTAGAACAAAACGTGATCCGTCTCTTAAATGTGTGTCAACCAATGGTAAAATGCTTAAAAACGTACTTCCGGCTTTTAGGATGCGTCACTGTGGCACTCTATACACACTAATGTTAAAATCTGAAGAAGGCCTCTTTACCAAGGTCTGAACAATGTTAATATCTCTAAAGGTATGCATCTGATTTAAAAGTTGTGTAACACGAATAATGTCAGAGAGATGTGTAATATTTTAAAGTTGGAATGAGGTTTCTGAGTGAAAGTATAAGGAACAGTTAGCAGTTGAAGTCGCATGAAGATTCTTCAAGTCTGAAGAGTTTCTCCATTGACTTCCATGTGAAAAATGTGATGAATTATGGGATATATCCCTGGAATGATGAAAGTTATGAATGAGAAAAGTAATAGCAATCGATTCCCGATTGAGCTGAACGTTTTGATGTTTGAACGGAGTTTCTGCAATGTGGAATGTGGGAGCAGAAGAGGGACAAAAAAACCCGGCGGAATAAAAATTATAAAAATAATAAAGAATTTGTGCGTAGAAGAACAAGTAGTTGGAATGCTGTATCAGCATTCCCACTAAATAAATACGTACAGACATTTTCCGATTTATAAAACAATGCGTCCCTACTGCGTAGGGAAACCGGCGTAGGACGTGCATGCGGCACGTCCTTCACCGGTTTCCCTTTATAAATCACAATCAACTCGAAATGCGGCGCAGCTTTTGCGGGCTTCACGTAACGGCCATATTTGCCTATAAATAGTCAAAGAAACGCCCCGTATTAATATTCATTTTGACTGACTGCATGAAGAAGATCGCAGGAAATGACGACAGAACAGCTAAAAAAGACATTTCACACAGAGTCAGATTTTGGTTCTTTTGGGAAGGTGGAGACAAATCACATTGTTTGGTGGATGCAGTTTGAACCAGAGTAGCAGCATGAAGGTCTGATCGTCACCAAAATAAATAAATAAGTGATCCGAAAAAAGTTAATGACAAAATACACATAACCTTCCTCAGGGAGAGTGTCAGTGTGCCGGTGGTCTCTGCAGCCTGTGCGTCTCAACCCCCCCGCAGCAACTCTATCACCAGTTAAATGAAATAAAACAAATGTGTTGTGTTATATCAGCTGCCAAATCTACCAAATATATGGTGTTCTTAGTTTCCATACCTCCTGTGTTTTATGAGCGACTTATCAAGTCTTAGCAAACGGCATAAAACATGATTAAACATGATAGTATATAAAACCATGCTCGTATCTATACAACCTATAGAAATACCAAACGGCCTCAGTTTAGACGTAATTCTGTCCTTCTGCATACCGCATCATTTATGAGAATACATGTCATAACATTAAGACAACATATTCAACGTGGTTTTCAATAACATATCCGTATTTATTTCTCCAAGTTACATTTTTGAGTGCACTGAGGTGGAGTCTCAAACATGCGTTTGTTTAATCATTTTAAGATTGGCTTCAATCAATTTTTGCAAATTAATTCTTCATATACATGAGAGGTAACATTTTATTTATGGTATTATTTTCACATATTTCTCTCCATTCTTCCTTCTGCCAGCGGTGTCGTAGTTTCTCGTCTCTCCCGGTTTTGTGCGTACGCATGGGTCAGAGTTTGCGTGGAGGATCGCACATTTTCCCGTCAAGTTTGTTTTTTATAAATCGCAAACATTGCGTAGAAACTGGCGTACGCCATCTTTTGAGCTTACGCACCGTTTATGAATGAGGCCCCAGGTCTTTTACCTTACATGTGGATTTAAACATAGATCACAACTATGTGGCGACACCTTGTGGTAGGAGTGTGTATCTATCTAATCAACACATCCCCCTTTCTTTGAGGTAATATAAACAAATAGTGCAACATCAATTTTAACCAAACATTTTGATTTCTCTACCATGCCATAACAAATAAACATCTGGTCTAAATTTACTCAGGATGCTAACTAGCACAAACTTGGAAATTGTCTAAACATTTACACCATTTTAACATCCATTAAAGTCTCTCAATTACAGATTCAGTCTATCAGGTTTTCTGATTTCCCTTATAGATCTTCTGACCACATGTTCACTTGGAGTGTTAGTATCACAGTCTGTCTGTGGTGAAGGTGTGGACTCAGACTCAATGATGGATTCACTGAGCTGTTGACCAGCCTCTTTTGTTTTCATAAGACTGCAACGATTGCGTCTGAAGATTTGCCCTTCCTCTCTCCTCACAGTGAAGGATCGCGGTGCTACTTCCTGAAAAACAGTGGCTTTTGTTCTCCATCCATCAGGACCCTCAACCCTGACTGTGTCATTACTTGATAGTAATGGAAGCTGCTTAGCTGTTTTGTCATAGCATGTTCTCTGCTTCATCTTTTGTTGTTGTAGTTGGTGTTGCAGCTTTGGGTGTCTCTTTTGCTTTGAATAGCTTGGCAGTGTGGTGCATAACTTACGATTCATCAGAAGTTCAGCAGGTGACAGTCCACACTCCAGAGGTGAGGCTCTGTAGCTGAGTAAAGCAAGGTATGGGTCTGAGCCACTCTCATCAGCTTTCTTTAGAAGTTGCTTGAGAATGTGTATTTATTCCAGGCCAGAAAACACTGTCTCTCACCCGTCTTTTGCATTTTTCAACACCCAGGTGACCTTCATGTATTCTTTGTAGTACTTCTCAATCTGTTCTCCAAAGCATGTTTATAAAATTCCTGCCTATTCCCGCAGTACAGTATGTGTTTTATCTGCAGAATGTGATTGGTTACTACACAACACCGCAGTCTTTAGAAACAAGTGTGAAGTGGTGTTTAGGTGTGACTTAATTTTATATAAGTCAACATTTCATTTTTTTCAGTGCATGCAAACGGTCTTGGGGCTTTAACAATCTCTTGAGATGATAGATAAGACGGGCCTGTTCTTACTCACTCTGGGCTTCAACCACACAAATGTGTCTTAGACGTGACCTTAAAACTATATTTTCTCCTGTCTGCTACTTGTGTTCTTCTGGGTCTTTGCTCCGAGAACTTCATCACATACAACATGTTTCTTTGCAGATTTACTGCTCAAATGCTTTTGTAGCCACTGTCTGTCCTTGTCCGATGATCACAGACAACATACACTTTGAGCTTCCAGTAATATTTGCAGGTGCAGTTCAGGATGAAGCAAGCTATCTTGATATTTTGATATATATCCTTCAGCGTGTCTGTGGGAGAGCCTGGCTCTTGTTTGCATATTTATCATTGAACTGTTATCCATTTGGCTTGTGCCCTAAGAAAACAACAGCTGCACACAGAAAACGGTAAGTAATCGGAGAAAAACTAAATATTGAGGTGACATTCTGAGCTGAGGTACAAAGGACAGTTTGTTTAGTTGTGCCTGTTTAAGAGCAGGACGACGGCTCAACTCTACCCCTGGTTGAGAGTGTTCAGAAACGGCTGTATTTCTTAATGAAAATTAAAACTTTTAAAGAGAAACAATGTAAAACAACATGTCTGCAAAACATACTGTCATGGCATGTATATGGCAGTGATAACACCGGCCCAGATCATCATTGTTACCCATCCCCCAAACATCAGTGATATTGCACAGAGTCCAACGGATAATAAAGGGGCTATATTCTTTACATGCACAAAAAAAACATTTAACACACTACAGTAAAGGGAAGACCCCGAAAAAGCCTAATAGGGCCCCTTTAATGACTGACTAAACGTTATGTCAAGAAAGAAAATACAAGAAAGACAGCTGAATGGTTTGATTCTTCTGTGACAGACCAGCTGTCTTGGTGCTGTTAGACCTGACAGCTGCCTTTGACACTGTGGACCATAGCATCCTGTTGTCACGGCTTGAACAGTCTGCTGGCATCACAGGCTCTGCCCTTGCATGGTTCAGGTCCTACCTGACAGACCGTAGCTTCTCGGTACAGCTAGGTGCCTTCTCCTCTGCCAAAGCCCCTCTTACCTGTGGGGTTCCCCAAGGCTCGATTCTGGGCCCCATCCTTTTCCTACTGTACATACTGCCCCTAGGTTCAATACTCACAAAACATAACATTCCCTTCCACTGCTACGCCGACGATGTACAGATATATCTGCCTCTAAAAGCAAATGTCACACACTCACTACAGCAGCTGATGGACTGCTTAGCAGAGATTAAATCCTGGCTGAGCAAAAACTTCCTCAACCTCAACGAGAGCAAGACTGAGGTCATCTTTTTTGGACCGCAACCTCCAGCCTCTCCGGTTGATATTCTGGGCTCTCTCAAAAAAAACATCCTCCCCTCGGTCATGAACCTTGGAGTGACATTCACCAGAACTTTTAAATTTGACAAGCAGGTTAGCACCGTAGTAAAATCCTCCTTTTTTAAAATAAGACTATTGGCCAAAACCAAGTCGTATTTATCTTTTAAAGACTTGGAAAGGGTTATTAACGCCTTTGTAACCTCGAGACTGGACTATTGTAACGCTCTGTATGTGGGTATGGACCAGGCCTCAATCAAACGCTTACAGCTAGTCCAAAACGCGGCTGCACGTTTACTGACTGGTCACAAAAAGCGCGACCACATCACCCCTATTCTGGCCTCATTACACTGGCTTCCAGTTCGGTTCAGAATTGATTTTAAAGTGCTTTTATTTGTTTTTAAAGCCCTAAATGGGCTGGCTCCGGCCTATATAACTGAACTGCTCCAGCGCTACACCCCAGCCAGAGCTTTAAGGTCTGCTGACCAGCTGCTGCTGGTAGTGCCCAAGACCAGGCTCAAAACCCGAGGGCACCGAGCCTTCTCAGCAGCTGGCCCTAGGCTCTGGAACACTCTGCCCCTCCATGTGAGGTCGGCCCAGACCCTAGGGGTTTTTAAATCATCACTAAAAACACACTTCTTCTCTCTGGCCTTCTAATTAGAGCGGAGCATGACTCCTGACTTCTCCGTGTGTTTTATATCTGTTATAGTTATATCTGTTGTAATTTATTGTCGTTTATTGTGTTTTGTAGTAATGTGTTTTTTATTACATGTACAGCACTTTGGCTCGACCAAAAATCGCTTTTAAATGTGCTTTATAAATAAAACCTGATTTGATTTGATTGATTTGATTTGATTTGATTTAATCTAAGGTTTCTCCATAAATGTAACTGTTATTCAAGTACTGTACATATTTGAGGTACTTCCTTCTAAGACATCTCTTTTATTTAACTGTTGTCGCGGCACTTTTATTTATCAAATGTGTTTAAGGAAACTAACCATTCAGCTGTCTTTGTTGTATTTTATCTATTAGGTGGGTGTTTCCTCACACTTTATCAGCACCATGCAGTTCCTTCCTGCTAACAAAACAATAACTTTTCTTTATTTGGCTCCTAATCTCTCCCATAAACAAGACTGCCTATAGCTCTATTTACTTTACAATGTATCATTTTGTTTTTTAAATATCTTTCCTATCCAGTGAATCTCCAAATGTGAAGATTTGTAAAAATGTCCTACCTCTTAAGCTAAACAAAACTCTTCAAAAAGTCTCTTGGATCAGCTGGAAAATGCATCATCACAAAGCTGAAAAAAGGACAGAATTCCTGAGCTTGATCCGTGGTTTTCATAGCAACGAAGCCCAAGATGCATAGCAGTAGATTCATTTACCCGACAGGATATAAAGGAGTTGAAATTAGCATAACCTTAAACATCTTCAGCCTCAAAATGCAACATTAATTCAGCAGTAATATTAACCCCAAAACTCATATTAAAAGATTGAATACTAAACATTCTACTGGACAATTTCAATTTTTTGTTTTCATACTTTAGGGACCATTTTTGCACTATTAAAGGTTTAAAATGAAAGGATATTACTTGTAGTCTAGTATTGAAGTGTGGTATTAGTTATTTTATAAAAGTAAAAGCACTGAGTCAGCGGTGGAGAATGGTCTGGAGGATGCACTATCATCATTGTTCCATGGGAATAAAAACGTTATACATTTGTTTTTTTCTGCAAAACCAGTCATTATCATGTTGGGCGGTGCCAAGCGAAGGATGCAGCGACAGTGTCTTTAACTCGAAAGAGTTTAAGGAGAGGAGAGTGCCAAGAAACAGGCCACCAATGACTTATTCCCACAATCCATGTCTGAATGGTATATACAGTAATATAATAAATAAATATCTGAATTGTATACAATATGACTCATTCCATGACACCAGGACACCATTGAAGATATACAACAGTTTATTAAAATAAGTCTTCACATTTACAGGTTACACTATTAGTATAAATATTACATAGAAAAAAAAAAAATTAAATATAAAGCTTTTTCTTTCCAAAACCAGCAGGACAAGACATAAAAGAGGCATGCGACAAACATTAATTATTGTTACTTTGGATGGATTACACAGTTGCAGGTGTTATCTAAATACTGGTAAAGCATGAAGCTGCTTCAACTAAAAGCTAACCAGTCTTTTCAGGGAAGTTAGGTTGAAGCTTGAGTTGTCCAAAATAACATTTGGTGAAGAAAAAGATCATCAATAGCCTTCATATACGTACAGTAATCGATTCCTTCTTTGCATTTAAATACCAACAATAAAAACATTATTATATAATATATTATTATAATGAATCCTACGGATTTCACACAAAAAGACCAGTTTACGTGGAGAACAATTATAGTCTTTGAAAACAGATTGAGTAGTGCGAGAAAATATAGCTTTGGCTGGGAGACTTTAAGCTTTTTAACAGAATGTTCAAACTTGGGCTTCATGTTTAAAAAGTTAAACATGTACTAGTTGGATAGCTTCATCAAGAGTATAGTGTTAAGTTTAAGATATATAGTCACCAAGGAAGGACACATTTTCTAAGCAAATCCACTCCCTGCTTGTTGCCGAGAAACCCATCTAACCCAGCAGGAAAGTCTGCTGTTATATTGTCAAAGGTGTAGTTGGTTTCTGCAGAATGAACAATATGAAAAAGCAGGGTCAGAGTCATTCACATCAGGTTAAAAGCAGATGTAATATGGATTCACTTTGGTTAGAATCATGAAAAACATACCTTCATGCTTCATCTGTGAGCTCAGCGCATGCCTGACTGTCTTCACGGAGGCAGAAAACAGTGGTTTCTTTTGTGTCATCTTTACTGAGGTAATGACGAGGATTGACGACGGACCGCAGGCCGTAATGTTCGTTGGCGTGAAGGTCAACCTTCTCAAACCAATAAGGTTCATCGATTTCAGAAACATCGGCAATCTTCTCCAACTGTGAACACAAAAAATACAATGTCTATGCTTCAATTCACCACCAGTGTAAAATTCTGTAAATATAAATATGTATATATCAACATGTTGCTATTGTTAGAGGTTTTTATTTACCTGCAGCGTTTTTTCTTTCACCTTCGGGGAATAGTTGCCATCTGTACTCGGGAAACTAAAAGCAATCAGATTTTTCGTTCCGCTTACACGTGTCCATATTTTCACTAGTGAAGGTGCTAAACACAAAAGAGAAACAACATCTTAACTTTGAGTCATTATATGAAATACCATTCAAAGATGATATTAAATGTAGGTGGGTATTCAGTTATTTGGAAATACAGGTGTGTTCATTAAAATGTATACCTTCTTCTTTAAGTTCGACAACACACAGCACCAGTCCAGCTATAGAGTTCCTTTTGACCGTCACAAAGTGTCCTTCTTTTACCTTCAGAAAAGCCTCATGTATATTTTCATAGACCATGGTGCCTCTTCAGTCGTATACTTTCTGGTTCAGCTAAAATAAGATAAGACTTTATTCATTCAGAAGGAAATTATTGTGCCAGATACAAAAGATGCAATAAACAAAATAATAATACTAATAGTAAAAATAGCTAATTTAACAAAAAACTACAAGAAACAAAGATAGACAAATAATGAAGCTTGTCGAGTCTTCACCAGGCCATGCATTAACTTGTATTACAGAACTGCCATAACACCACGCACTGTTGAAGCCTGTGTATTGCAGTGAGGAGGAATGCTAAGGTGCATGTGAGAAATAATGCAAAAGTCACTTACCGTCGCTGATAAAGTGTTGGGGAGCTTGGAGAGTAAATGTTTAGAGACCGTGTTGTTGACAGAGCAGAAGGCGCGTGCAGAAGCAGCGAGCGAGCTGCCATTAAATAGTCTCACTGACGCAAGGCGCGCGCGCACAACGCAAGGGGCTGGACCGACTCATGGAATGAACCCCGACGAATTAAATGCCTCACATGTGTTTAATTGCATTCTTTTTTTTTACAGATTACAAATTCGGATGTTGTGAAATTCGCACGTAGCCTACGCATCTGAATAATAGTTTCCATGAAGATGCATAAAGATGACTGTAGTTTATTTTTTATCACTAAATCACTCATGGTTGTATCCTTGGATTGACATGAAAAACGAACAGAAGATAGAAAGAATGATGGCTGACAGGATTATGCTTTCCTTTTCTTACTGTCGGCTACGTTCTGAAGGCATGCAAAGGCACAAATGAACCCAGCTCATTTATGCAAAGATACAAAACCACTCCTTTAAGTTAAAAAATAATTATGTAAACTTATGTTTGGTATTGACATGCCTCATGATGTTCTAACAAAACATATTTGCAGTTGGAAATAAGTGTATTGTAACCTATAGTATACCACTAGACCTGGATACCTTATCTTATAGGATAAGTGTTATTCTTTCCACACTGAGGCTTCTGGGACCCTTGGGGCTCTTCAGTTTTATCATGTTTTGGAAACAAGGTGGAACTGATCTGGTACACTTCCAAATCCATCCTGAGTTACTTTTATGTATTTCCGTTCAATGGCTATGGACATAGATATGTCTCATAATTATTTGTGTGAACAGAAAAATAATTTGTGTGTAAATATGTGATTTGTAAATGTAAAACACCATCCACAAAAGCATTTAAAAGATTTGCAAACTCACAAATACATTTGCAAATGTAAAACGGATCTGCAAATGCGCAAAATATTTTTACAAATAAAAAAAAGATATTTGAATATCTCTTTAACATTTACAACTTTCGATCAGGCATTTGTGAATCCATTTTGTATTTGTCAACCAAAAATGCGCTTGTGGATCTCACATTTCTGCTTGTGGATCTCAAATCTCTGCTTGTGGATCTCAAATCTCTGCTTGTGGATCGTCTTTTTACACACACAGAGTTTTGAGACAACCTTTCCGCCGGTCTCGGCTAATATCTACTCGTGTCACTCGGTTATCACGTAAGCCACGTGATGGCCTGCTGATGACGACATTTCGGCATGGTTTTCAAAGTAAGAGCATGATGGTTTGTTTAATGCGGTGTTTTTTTAATGAACAGCGGAACGTTAGATGCCATGGCCATGGAAAGTAGGGGTGCTGAGGGTGCTGCAGCACCCCCTGATGGAGGACAGGGAATCTGCACGTCCACAAGATTAATGGAAATATAATACAAATATAATACAAAAAAAACAATTTTCGGCCTTGATGTAACAACATTCATAATTAAGTAAAGATAACACCCTTTTCACCCCGGTTACATTTTCCATTTCCCCTGAGAGGCTCAATGAGGTAAAGGACTCTGAGTGTTTAAATAGTTCACTTTAGTCTAAGTTATCTCAGTGGGTCTCAAACGGTTTGGTCACAATTTATGTAAACAAATATTTCCAAGGCACTCCTTTATAATTATTAGGATAAATAAAAACAGGTTTGAAATCATTCCAATGTATACGGTAGACCAGGGGTACTCAAATACAAATCTTAAAGGTCCAAACATTTTTTTTCAATAAGACAAAGATCCGTTTATTACGGTCATTCAAACTTTTAAACAATTGCAACAAGATTCTTAACACGAGGTTGCAAAAACAAAAATAATCTGTATGCAGAAGTTTTCATTGTTATTGTGTCTGTGATTGATCCCTCAGAGTCGCAGTGTGAGCTGCACAGTTATGATTAAAGGCAGCTGCACCCTCTTTCATTCAGCATTCCCATTATTGCTTTATAAATGTCTTGCCCCCTTGTGTGTCCACTGAGGTTCGTCAGGCCCAACACATCTTCAATAAACTCCCCCTTTGCCTCATCATAAAAACTCACAAACACCAGCAACTGAGCATTGTCAGTGGTGTCAGTGGACTCATCCACAGCTAAGGAAATGCACTGTGCATTTTTTATTCCATCACAAAGCTGATTAATCAAATCACCAGCCAGTATTTATGTTCTTCTGGTTGCTGTGGAATCTGAGAGGGGGATTTGCTTGATTTGACCTGTTATTTCCTCTTTTTGTTTGCCTTCAAACATGGTCTCCATCACTTCAGTCATGCATTCTTTTATACTTCAGTTATTATCCAGTGGAATGACCTTACCTACTGGCCTAGTTAAATCAAAGTGGTTACTTTTTTTTGGCTGGGCAGTGTAGTTTTACACACCGTCTTATTTGACTTTCTCAGGACTTAAAACTGTTTTTTGGGGGCAGACCCCGACAAAAAAAAAATATATATTTACACACGTAAGGTCATCATCTTAACAGTTGTGTATGCTCATCCGTGAGCAGAGCATCAAGTTGACATGTCTATTACAGCTGAATGTGGGGATTACCATTTTGTTCAGCAAAACACCTCACAAAATTAGTAAGATCCAAAGCTTTAGTGCGTTTTGATTCAATGCTGAGTACAGCCAAACTTGACAGTCTCTTCTCTGTCATTGTAGACCGCAAATACCTCATTCCTTCAGTACTTGGGTCAATCATATTTCCACGCTCGCGCCAGGGCCGGAGGACGGGTTACAAGCTATGGTTACAAGACGTGCATCTTGTGCTGCATTCACTTGCACTCGGACATTAGAGACTTTCTCTCATAAATGTCAGATGAGCCACAACTTTTCTTTCAAAACAAAGCTGCCAACTGGGGTGGCAGCTGGGGTGGCAAGGCCTATTTTTAGGGTGGCAGTTGCCACCCCATGCCACCCCGGTAGGTGAAACTAGGTTACTAGCTACAGTACAGATGCAACTAGATGAGCTGTTAACTCTCTCTCATTTTATTAAACACACACGCATTTTTCCCACCCGCATTCCGCGAAGACCCGCCCTACTGTGCCTCTGATTCGCAGACTGTTGGTGGGGGGAAAAAACGCTGACGGGATGCTGAATGTGATTGGACCAATGCGTTGACAGACACACACACAGACAGTGCAACAGTCGTACATGCAGAGCGCTGTTTGCAGTGGACATAGCGGAGAATATTGACTCGTTGCGTTGTGGCGATGTCTCGCGCAGATAACACAGATAATACAGATAATAATACAGATAATACATATGAAAAGTATAATTTGCTCAGAGCCCAGAGACAGTTGTGGTTCGTTCCGGATCCGGACCAGAGTCCGGACTTTGAGGATGCCTGCTTATAGACAGTAAACCAAAAATATCCTTTAAAACTGGAGAGATTAAAAATATGCATAAATAAATAACTGTTAACTAGGTAAAATAAGATATAAATGAACAACAAAAATAAAGTACGTTACATTTATTTGTTATTGACTATGGTAGGTTATTGGTTATGTTCACATACTTATTTGGTTATTAAAATGTAAACCGATCTTCTTCATATGGGTGTTTTAGAGTTGTACCCCCTAGATCCAGTCTCTTGTAATTATGCTCAAAGTGCTCCAGATTGAAGCATTTTACTTTAAAATGGGGGGGGGGGGGGCGGGGGTACTAGTAACTTATCCGACAGACCCACATCGTCCGATCGGCCCACTTCAGTACCGGCCCATTGGGATTCGTCCCGAACGTCCCGATGGCTCCGATAGCTGCTATAATACAAAACAAAACGTCTGCCTGCTCTCCACAATGATCAATAACAGCGAACGGATGGTCAAAGTAAGGTACAAATAAACAGAATCACACGAAGCCTGGTTAGTGTTGCCTGACTTTATAAAGTGTGTTTTTTTTTATAAGTGTGTGGTTGCCTTCTAGTCACTTTGCTCAGCGCTACTTCTTGTAGGCAGGCATGACGAGACTCTTCAGTCGACCCATGTTCAGGGGAGGTGGGTTTAGTTTCCTGCACGCCTCGACGGGGGGGGGGGGGGGGGGGATGCCAGCTAAAATCTTGCCTAGGGCAGCAAATTGGTCAGAACCGGCCCTGGTGTCATCCCCACAGCACCCCCCATTTGAAACATGTTCCCACGGCTATGTTAGATGCATTCTTTATCACTGTTACGCCCAGATCTAGGGAAACTAGGCGCAGCATAAAATTGCCCTCTCGCAACTCTTCCCACTCCCAAGAACATGGACACCGAGACAGAGAATGCCGTTTGGTAATTTTAATTACCAACATTTTTAACAAAGAAACGCAACAACCCACAAAACAAACAAATCTCTGAACACATAAATATTGCCTAACAAATAATAAAAATAAACGTACAGACTTCTTACCTACTCTGACGTATAAACAGGAGAAAACGAGAATCAACCAAAAGAAAAGGGTTTCACACTTTTGCATAAATGAAAGCGTGTCCAACAAGGACAGGTTAAAGTAGTTTCTTTTCTGAGGTTTTCAAGACAAGCAAGAGGACCAGTATACGGTATAAGTAGGACCACAGCACAACAGGAGAGATACAGGAGGAGGGAAACATATCTACACACAAATGACATAACGACCCAGGGTCGTAACAATCACCATCATCATCATGTTATAGTGATACAGTTAGTTTGTGTTAGTTTATTGGTTCAACTTTCTTCATATTTTTTTGTGTATTCAGTCAAGCGGGTCAAAGTTACAAAGCACTTCACATCTTATTAATCGGCCTAGTTTTACCTTACCAGTGCAGTGGTAAGGTAATCTGTAGAAAAGCAACGTATTTAGGTCAGCCTTCATAGTAAGGCTACATTAAATATTAGAATATTCATCGCATCCTTTTATACTGTATATGCATATATTCCTGTCTATTGCTTTCATTTGTATTTAATGTTATTGTTTCCACACATTTCACAATTTGGGATGAATGAAGTATCTATCTATCCATCTATCTATCCATCTATCCATCTATATATCCATATATCCATCCATCCATCCATCAATCCGTCCGTCCGTCTGTCCGTCTGTCCGTCTGTCTGTCTGTCTGCCTACCTACTTACAGATAGATAGATAGATAGATAGATAGATAGATAGATAGATAGATAGATAGATAGATAGATAGATAGATAGATAGATAGATAGATAGATAGATAGATAGATAGATAGATAGATAGATAGATAGATAGATAGATAGATAGATAGATAGATAGCTCTAACATGTAGGGTTTCCCATTAATGCTATGGGCTACAGTGAAATGTTCTACTGCAACACTCCCCACACGCACATACAGCTACACCCGTGACCCGCGACTGTTACAATGAAGGCTCGATAATCAGCTCACGGCATATCGGAGAAGATATTTTTTTTAATTATTATTGAAGTTAAAAGCATCAATCTGGTGCACTTTTGAGAGCAAATTGAAGAGATCTATGGATACATCTCTCAACACCCATATGAAACAGAACTGTAAACATGTACTTTTTCTTTATGGATATTTTACAAATCACTCCCCTTTTTAAACTGTATTCTTGTTTTACTGTCATATAGTATTTCATACCTGTTTTTCATTTATTCTCTTATTGTTTTATAGCCTAACTATAATGATCATATGAAGTGTGCCTCGGAAATACTTGTTTACATAAATGGTGATCAAACTGTTCTGAGATAACTTAGACTAAAGTTAACTATCTAAACACTGAGAGAGTCAGGCGCGCCGGATTCATTTTAGAAGTGGGGGGGGCCAAAAAAGTGCGTGTGTATGGCCCAATCCCAAACTACGCCCGACACACTCCCCCTCCGTGACGGAGTGAACTCCGTGGAGTGACACATGAGGCTCCCTCCTGTCAGATGGAGGGAGAGAACGGCAAGCTTTGGGACAAACTCCCCTCTCTCCGGCAGAAACAGGAAATGCCGTAACTACAACGGTTTCAAATCAGCATCTCTTTGACAAAAAATGTAAATTAATAACTCAAATAAAACTCCAAACATCTTTAATTGTGTTACTTTTTTGTAAAGCTCTTTTAGTTTTAAACCTTATGTTTATAAGCTTATTAGTTTTTGCAACAGTCTGTAAATATACACAACTTTATAATAAAATGCACACAATTACCTTTTTCTAGACTAAACACAGGTAGCCTATGATCCTAAGTTAAAAACATATGAGGTTATCATGAGGTTGTTAACATCGCAGTTTATCAGTGGGTTATTGATTCTGCGTCAGTCTTAGGACAGTCATACATTCCTATGAAGTCTTCATGGACAACATAATCAGCTGATACCCATCGTACAGTCAGAGACAACTGTTCATGGAGGCTTGGGCACTTTTTCCAGTTATTAACTCCGGTATTAACAAAGCTATCATCTCCACATTTTGAGAAAGTTACAAGCCGTTTGACAGCAGCAAATCTGCATATTTCACAGAAGGCCCGTTTAGTGGTTTTGCAAATAATTAACCACTCTCTGTTTTTGTACCATTCTGCGTTGAAGTACCTTTCTCTTTGCCCAGACGATCTAGCGGTCTCCTTTTTTTCGACAGTTAGCTGTACAGCTTTACCCGCCTCAATGTCCCGACAACAAACCTCCATGCAGTCAGAACCAGCCTGTTTCGGTTCAACGATGGCGGTGGGGGTGGCGGCGGCGGTTTTGACAGTCTTTGCGGCCGCAGAGCTGCTGCTTTTGGGTTTATCTATTCTCGCTTCGCTGGTTCTTCTATGATTGATGAAGGTCCAGGCTCCGGAGAAGTGGATGTCAGGGATGTGACCTTCCAGTTGTTAAAATGTAAGTTTAGATTAACTGTATTTAGTTTTCTTCTGCGCTGGTTCTTCTGACTTGTTTGCAAGTGTATCTATTCTTTCTATCTGGCTTAACGGCTGACACACACATAACAACGTAACAAATAAAGTAAACAACGTAACAAATAAACAAATCTAAGCTTTTTTATTGGTTGCAATTTACATGGATACATTTGAATGGTGTGACAATGTCCTATTTGATTGGGTTAAAATGTACATATTCTTCCTGTTATGTCTGCCTGCTTTATTTTACCTAATGCAAACCTGCTCCATCGAAATCAGTCGCATTGACGCGAATACACGTTTTGAGTTGTATACACTGTTGGAAAGAGGAGATTCCTAGCTTTCTAATGATATCAGGATAGTTTTTGTACTCCCAAATATTAAGCAAAATATGTCACATTATATAATGACTGTTACAGAGTCATCATTTTGAGAAAAAGGCCTTTAAAGTTTCCTCTTCTCTGGAAGCGGAGCAAATGATCAAAGTAGTAACGGAGGGAAGATATTTTCGTTTGGATTACTGGTCTGGGGGAAGCCCGCGAGTGTGTGTATATGTGTTTGTGTATTTTTGCGTTTGTGTGTGTATTGTGTTTGTTTCCCGGGGAAAACACTCACAAGAAACACCGGCTGTTCTTATGCGTGCTGTGACGTTAAGTTACTCCGGTCTCCGCTTGTAATTATGCCGTTACAAGCTTCAAAGTTGTATTTATCATCTGAATTTGCCGAAACAAGTTTAATATTCTGAAAGCCAAGACTTTGTTTATTTGAAATCAGATACAAACAAACTGTAACGGACCCTGCCGTGTTATATATGATTACTATACGCCTTACATTCATAATTTCAGCAGAGGGAGGGGAAGCGGCGCTGTGGAACAGCAGAGTGGCGAGTGAGAGGCGAGCTGTCATCTTCCCTTTACAAGCTTAAAAAATGCCTGTAGCTAATGAGATTGAATATAACAATAACAAATAACAAAATATACACAGCTAGATCAGATCGCGTTTTAGATGCGACTTTAGAGTAGAGGGGAATTATTGAAACGGGATTTGTACAGTGTTCTGCGGCATCCGCCGCTGCGAAAATGTAGGTTAGGGCTCAAAAGTGGGGGGGCCAATGGCCCCCTGGCCCCCCCGCTTCCGGCGCCCTTGCTTCCAGCTCCAAAAAATTGTCGGTCTAGAGGCAAGAGCTTCGGAGCTAAGAGGCGGCGTCGCTTACGTCTCTCTTACGTCGAGGCGTGCAGGAAACTAAACCCACCTCCCCTGAACAATACATGCCATGGGTCGACTGAAGAGTCTCGTCCTGCCTACAAGCAGTAGCGCTGAGCAAAGTGACTAGAAGGCAACCACCCACTTATAAAAAAAAAAACACTTTATAAAGTCAGGCAACACTAACCAGGCTTCGTGTGATTCTGTTTATTTGTACCTTACTTTGACCATCCGTTCGCTGTTATTGATCATTGTGGAGAGCAGGCAGACGTTTTGTTTTGTATTATAGCAGCTATCGGATGGAATCAATACATGGGCTGCACAGGTTGTCATGTCCGACTATCACAAGTAGAATCATAATGAAAAATACGCCGGTAAATGTGCCTGTAGAACACGACTTAGCAAGTAGTCAATTTAGCTTTGGTTGCTATGCTAACATCACCCATGTTATAGCAGAGAAACGTTCATAACAGCGTTGTGATGCCAAACAGCGTCAATTCAGACTGACACACATTCACTTAAGGGGAACTGGGTATATGTATCAGCTGCTTGTGTGACAGTCAGACAGTGAATACTTTAGAGCCGTGTGAGCTAACCCGGAGCTAACGGGAGAATAAACTCCCGTGGAAGAGCAGCCAGCACTGCAGCGGTCGGTAAATGCCGCTGAAACACATTAATAAACAATGAACCACGGCACTCTGGAGAAAAGTATAAGGTTGGAGAAGTCGTTATTTAATTTAATCTGGCTTCGTATGATTAAAAGCAACACGATCATCGACCCGACGCAGTCCCCCGTTGTTGTTGTGAGCTCCGTTGGGGAGAAAATCAGCGATGTAAACTGTGACGTCATGACGCAGCAGCGGCAGCTGGGCGGTGTGAACAGAGCGGGAGCAGAAAAGGGAAACCGGAGCTGAACCAGAAAAGCTCTAGCTAGGAGCTAGAAAGGGAAAAGCGCTGGTGTGAAAGCCGCACACACACGGAGCCGAGCTTGAATGAAATAAGTAGGCTACTTGTACTGTACTGTAGCAGCATATCATTTTCGAATCAATCATTTTTCAAATTACGAATTTCACATATATAAAAAAAACGGACAGACAGACAGACAGACAGATACTTCATTCATCCCAAATTGTGAAATGTGTGGAAACAAGTATAAACATAATAAAGCAATAGACAGGAATATATGCATATACAGTAGAAAGGACACAATGAATATTATAACATAATGTAGCCTTACTATGAAGGCTAACCTAAATACGGTGCTTTTTTACAGATTACCTTATCTGCACTGGTAAGGTAAAACTAGGCCGATTAATAAGATGTGAAGTGCTTTGTAACTTTGACCCGCTTGACTGAATACACAAAAAACAATGAAGAAAGAGTTATCTCTGGGCTGCTTTGCTGCCAGCTGCTCCCCCGGGACCCGAAAGTGGCATAGCCTGTACTTCAACATCAATGCATACGGATGTGCTCGATATATGCTGTATTGAACCAATAAACTAACACAAACTAACTGTATCACTATAACATGATGATGATGGTGATGAAGAATGCATCTAACGTTCCGCTGTTCATTATAATACAAAAACAGAGTATTAAACAAAACATCATGCTCTTACTTTGAAATCATACGGAAATGTCGTCATCAGCAGGCCATCACGTGGTTTCCGAAAATAACCGAGTGACACGAGTAGATTTTTTGCCGAGACCGGCGGTAAGTATGTCTCAAAATTCTGTGTGTGTAAAAAGACGATCCACAAGCAGAGATTTGAGATCCGCGAGCGCATTTTTGGTTGACAAATACAAAATGGATTCACAAATGCCTGATCGAAAGTTGTCAATGTTAAAGAGATATTCACAGATCTTTTTTTTATTTGTGAAAATATTCAGCCTATTTGCAGATCCGTTTTACATTTGCAAATTTATTTGTGAGTTTGCAAATCTTTTAAATGCATTTGTGGATGGTGTTTTACATTTACAAATCACATATTTACACACAAATTATTTTTCTGTTCACACAAATAATTATGAGACATATCTATTCCCATACATATCTATGCCCATAAATGGCACACACAGACAGGATGTAATGTGTGTGTGTGGCATCCTCCTGCAGCTAATGGAACTGATTCAGTAGCACTGATGCCAAGCTGCTGTAAATAGAGTGACCAGGTGCCAACAATTGGGACAGAGAGTATAATTGTGTGGGACTGTGGGACATGTAAATGCAATGTTAATATTTCGATATAATGTCCATGTCACCCTAAAAGGTAGCTTTTATAAATAACAACAATAACAGGTTGCACACACAGCAGGTAAATTGAAATTGATTGAATTAATGGATTTATTTCTGTGAACAATATAACAAAAAACAACTGACCTACTGTCAGAAAAAATGACTGGGGCTAGCTTACTGCCACAGTCTGCTGACCATAGGCCTACTGTACGACTGAGAGTGCATGCTGTACAGTGCATGGATGTGTTACGTGCTCCCTTTTCTGTTGTCTTCTCTGTCTCTCTGCTGCGCAGGTACACCTGGTACGCCCCTGGCTCCGCCTCCCCCAGGTGTCCTAATTCCAGTCAGCTGGGGACTTAAAAGGAGAAGCTGGAGGAGAAGAGCGGTGTCTCCTGATCCTTATGCCGGAAGACTCCGTCCGAGGACAATCTCTCTCTGCTGTTTGGATCTGTAGATCCCTTGTGTTAAAGCTCCCATGTCATGCTTTTCCGGTTATTACCCGTCCCCTTGTGTGTTATGAAGGTTTTTATGCATGTAAACGGTGTGCAGAGTCAAAACCCTCAAAGTACACCCTGTAGCGAGTAAAACTCTAACACATAAAATACCTCCCCAAAACGCCTCGTTGGAGATACGTCACTGCCCATTTGATTCTTCCGGGTACCGCATGATGTCATGCGGTACCCGGAACGAAATGGACCAATCCCGAAGAGCTATGGCCACACCAGCAGCGGCGTGTTCCTCCTCCAGAGGTTCGAAGAACCGGCATTTCACAGACGAAAGCTTCCAAAACATTGCCCAGTTTGAGGCCGGATATGCACAGCTTGTTTGGACCGTTTGGAGCAGGGGAAGATCTGGGTATACAACCTGTAAGTTTGCATTGTTATTTGTGTATTTATCAAACAAGACTGTTTAAATGTGTAAACTGTGTTGGACTGCTAAGCCATTGACACAGTGCTAACTGTGCTAACTAAGTTGCTAGAGTTTCCATATATCAACTCTAATATCAGCAGATGGCCTTGCATACATGTATCTCATAGCAGGAGAATGTCTGCATTCACACACAAAATACCTATTGACAGTATACTGCGGGTGATTTGCCGGTCAGTCGCGAAACGTAATTACATTATAGCTGGCGTAGCGATCTAACACACGGAGCACTAGTTTTGGTCAGAAAAACATTTTTGTGATGCTACGTTGCTAGCGTTTAAATATATCAACTACAATGTCAGCAGATGGCCTTACATGTTTGTCATGGCAGGAGAATGTCTGCAGTCACACACACGGAATACTCATACAGTATACTCCGGTTTACCGTACATTGTGACCGTACATATACTGCATGTAGCTAACGAGGCTAGCTGTATGCTAGCGCAAAACAATGTATTCATGCAAGTTACATTGTATGGTAGCAGAATACCCGTATACGATTGCAATTATAAACACGTTATTGCTAGCCTAATATGAACCACTAGCTTTTGTTCATAGTAGTTTTATTACACTGCATTATAGTTGCCTTTCCTCCAAGCTAACGTTCATATCGTGTTAGCTACCAAGGTAAACAAAGCTAGGTTAGCATATTAGCAGGCAAGCTGTTCATTACACAACTACTACTAACGAATCTAAAACAACTAAGTTTCTCTAATATTTTGTGATTTGCATTTGATTTCGTCCAGCCAGATCCTGGCGGACAATCCATGACGGGGAAGGGATTCTACTACTACTGAGGCCTCGTGCTAAAAGGCACCGCACCGCACCGGCTGTGCGCAGGCAAGAGGAGGAGGAATGGATGATATACCGTGTATATATGTATATTTATGTTCATTTTGTACATTTCTAAAAATAAAGTTTAATGGAAATACTTAGTAGGCCTATCCTTTCTTCCCTGAATTCATATATAGCAAACCATGATTTGATTTCTCATCAAACAGTAGTAGTTTATAACGGGTAAAAATAACTTACTCTTTGTTATGAGAGTAGCTCGTAGGCCACAACGGAAAGACAAGGAGACATACACGAGTTTACAAAACCACGGCACATTTATTGTGGTAAATGCAGAGACAGGTGGTTGAGAGGATCGCAGAGTTAGTCTTCCTGCAGCCGCTTTGGAGAGAGACTGGGGCCGTAGTGTCCGGAGGTGTCCGTGATCGTGCTGATTAGCCGCTTCAGCTCCACCCCATCGTAAGACAAAGGCCCTGGGGCCGTCACACTCTTCTATAACAACAGTTAAAAATATATATGTATATAAAATATACCGCTGTACCGACGCCATGATAAGACTGATGTTACGCTGAGAGCAGCCGGGAAAAGCACTGACATGGGTGCAGCCTCTCTGGTGGTTGACTAATCAGAACGAGTGGCCGAGCTGACCAATCGGAGCACACTAGGCTCACAGGGAGGGGGGGGGGCAAGAGCTCCAACGAGTCGTTTAGTGGAGAAAGTGAATACTGCTGAATACACATGCTTGACAGAGATGCTGTATGCGAAACCAATGTGAGTTTGGAAAATTGCACAGTATAAATCTATTTTAGTATACCTCAACAATGTAATTATGATCAGTGGAAATGGCCATGACATGGGCCCTTTAATGTGGCAATATGTGTACTCTGGAGGATCTGGTAGTATAGGTTTTCGCGGCTTTATTTTACCCGTAGGGTTTTGTTAGATCTCTGGGTAGGGGAGGGAAGCTCTGGGTCCTACGGCCCGTGGTGTGGCTGGTCCAGGCCCCCTTCTTCTTTTTGTTTGTTTTGCCAGTCCTCCACACCTTGGTCATTTGCCGGTTGGCCCATGTGAGTAACGGCTGTGCTTTAAAATAAATAATCGCCGTTAAGTGCTGCGTGTTTGGTGTGTTTTTATTTTATGTTGCGGGTCTCCCCACGAGCCACTACCACTGAGTAGAGGGCGGGTCGTAACATATGGGGGCTCGTCCAAAGGCTGTCTCGGGCAGGTGCCGGTGTGGTGAGTGTGTTTCTTTTGTAGAATGGCCCTTGACAGCATGTGCTTTGTTTGTTTGTGTGCAGTGTAGAGTTGCCTAAATAGTCTACCTGATTTCTGGTTTTAGGGTGAGTTTCAACGTTAGAATGGATTTTGACTTGGAGGAGTTTGCTAAGGTTCCAACTCGGGGGAAGTTGGATGCATGTAACAAACAGCAGCTTGAGCTAATCGCAGGCAGGTTTAACGTTCCGTGTAGTAAGCAAAGCAAGAAACAGGTAATTAAAGAACAGCTGTTGGCTAACAGACTAATCGTATGTTTCGTTTGAAGGAGCTGGAGTTGACGGCATTATCGCACCACACTCAGCAGTTGGGCTCGGGACAATCTCATGACTTTGACGGGGGTAGATATACTCGATTTATCCCAGTGTTTCACGAGAGAGATGTTGATAGTTATTTTGTCCTTTTTGAACGTGTAGCAACCACATTGAAATGGCCTAAGAACATGTGGACCGTTATGCTGCAGTGCGTTCTCACGGGTAAAGCACAGGAGGTGTATGCTGCATTATCTGAGGAGGTTAGCCTGGATTATGAGCAGGTAAAAGCTGCAATTCTGCGCGCCTATGAGCTGGTGCCTGAGGCGTACCGTCAGAGGTTTCGTGGTTTTAAAAAAAATGATTGTCAGGCTTATGTGGAGTTCGCCCGTGAGAAAGAGGTTCTGTTTGAACGATGGTGCTCGTCGACGGGGGTAAAGTCTCTAGAGGACCTAAAAACCTTATTACTCATGGAAGAATTTAAAAACTGTTTGCCTGACAAAGTAGCCACATACCTTAATGAGCAAAAGCCCGTAAAACTGTCTGATGCTGCGGGTTTTGGCTGACGAGTATGTTCTTACTCACAAGTCTGTCTTCAGTGAGAGGAGTAGGGCACAGGCCCGGTTTGTGGACAACAACATCAGGGAAACCCCAGTCCCCACTAACGTGCCATGGCAGTCCAGCAGGCCAGGAAATGTTGAGGAAAAACCGGGAGAGGTGAATTGGGGACCTAGGGATAGCCCAGTGTGTTATTTCTGCAAGAAAAGAGGTAATGTGGTTGCGAATTGTTATGCTTTACGGGATGAGGAGAAGCCTGTAAAGACGGTCGCCTTGGTGAGTACTTCAAAGACAGGGTCTCTCAAGTCAGAACTGGAAGTCTTTGCTCCGTTTCTCATGAAAGGAATGGTGTCTTTACCGGGGAAGAACAACAGGGTTCCAGTGACCATTTTGAGGGATACAGCAGCGTCACAATCCTTTATGGTGAGGGGTATGTTGCCCCTGTCTGAGGAGTCTGCTGTGGGTTCGGGTGTTCTTGTGAGGGGGTTTGGTATGCAGTGTGTGGGTTCGCCATTGCATAATATTCACCTTGAGTCAGATCTGGTCACCGGTCCGGTAGCTGTCGGGGTTCGGCCATGTCTTCCCATTGAAGGGGTAGATTTGGTCTTGGGGAATGATTTAGCCGGTGGCAGAGTGCTCGTTAAGCCAGGGGTGAATGCGGTTGCAATCACCCGCGACAGTTGTACGGCTACGGAATTAGGCAGATCAATCAGGGACCCTCCTTCGTGGCGTGAGGGTGGGAAAACAGGTACGATAAGCCCCGGGGCTGTTCATAACCCCGTCGCTGCCTGTGTGGTGGCGCTGTCCAGTGCTGAAAGTGACACCCCTGTCACCTCGGAGGCCCCGATCGCTGCGGAGACTTTGGTAAATATTGAGTCTCATCTAGCACACTTGCCTGATGCGCAGCGTGCAGATGTATTGGAGCTGATCGTGAAGTGGAGCGCCCTGTGTCGTACCGCCCCAAGAGATTCGATCCCACCAGCGGATGTGTTCCACCATTGGTTCCACCGTCGAGAAGGAGGCACTGGCTATGGTTCTGGCTTTAAACCACTTTGAGGTGTCACTGTTCTTAACAATCACTGCCCCCCCTTGTGTTTTGTTTTTCTTTGTTTTGTTTTTTTTGCAGTGGGTGCGTGACACAAGGCAAGGATTGATGTGGTGAAGACAAGCATAGTTGTGAGCGTGTCTGTCAACTGAGTTGATTGTTGTGATTGGTTTGGTTTTTTTTAAAAAATCACTAACTCATGGTGGGAGTGTTACATGCTCCCTTTTCTGTTGTCTTCTCTGTCTCTGCTGCGCAGGTACACCTGGTCCGCCCCTGGCTCCGCCTCCCCCAGGTGTCCTAATTCCAGTCAGCTGGGGACTTAAAGGAGAAGCTGGAGGAGAAGAGCGGTGTCTCCTGATCCTTATGCCGGAAGGACTCCGTCCGAGGACAATCTCTCTCTGCTGTTTGGATCTGTAGATCCCTTGTGTTAATGTGGCAATATGTGTACTCTGGAGGATCTGGTAGTATAGGTTTTCGCGGCTTTATTTTACCCGTAGGGTTTTGTTAGATCTCTGGGTAGGGGAAGGAAGCTCTGGGTCCTACGGCCCGTGGTGTGGCTGGTCCAGGCCCCCTTCTTCTTTTTGTTTGTTTTGCCAGTCCTCCACACCTTGGTCATTTGCCGGTTGGACCATGTGAGTAACGGCTGTGCTTTAAAATAAATAATCCGCCGTTAAGTGCTGCGTGTTTGGTGTGTTTTTATTTTATGTTGCGGGTCTCCCCACGAGCCACTACCACTGAGTAGAGGGCGGGTCGTAACATGATGTATAATAAGAACACAAGGTACATTGTGGTACACATGTGTCAACTCAGCTGCTGTTACATTGTCCGTTTGGCAATCCTCCTTCGGTTTTAACATAAATGAGTCCATTCGACCGACATTTTTCCTTTAGAGCTAGGCTTTTCTTATGATTTTCACAAGCAATGTGTTTCTTTAAATCGTACTCTCCTCCGTGTGCGATTGAGAAAGAACTCTGGCAAATGGTACAAAACGGGGGGTTACGTATTGTAACCCTAGTTATATAAGCACAGGCGAAGCCCTCTACTGGACCCTATGGGTACTACCTTATCCTGCGTGCATTCTCCCACTGAGACTTCCATAGACGTAGCCGGCCTGGGGCGGGCCTACCTGAATGCACGCGCATTACACCGTATAAAAGGAGGCCTCGCCTCCTGACTATTATCCTATACCCTCTCTTCAGCGAGCGGAATAGGACAGACAGTGCCCTGAGTAGAGGGCTCCACCTGTGCTTATATAACTGGGGTTACAATACGTAACCCCCCGTTATATCTCTCACAGGCGGAGCCCTCTACTGGACTCTATGGGTACAGTGAGTGGAGCCCTGATGTATACGCGCATTGTCGTCCAACACCATTCCACCCTACTGCCCTGACCGGCTTTTTCTGGTCAGCAGCTGCTGCCCACATTCTCCTTAACCCGGTTGTGATCGAGGAGAAATCTGGGCTGCGGCTGACAGAGCACACCCTGCTGCGCCTACCTCGCAGAAAGTGTGCTCAAAAAAACAGTGCCGGGGGACCCCCCCCCCCCCCCGCCCATAGACGGATGGGGAGAGCCCCCTCGGCCCCGTATGGGGCTTACTACGCACCTGCCTTCCTGAATCCCTAGGATAACAGGGAGAGCGCCAGCGCCCATGCCTCACACTCAAGCACTGACCCCGTGCAGAGTGTGAGAGGACAAAAAATGTGGGGGGGGGGGGTAGCCCCCCGTAGCGTAACGGGCCAGCGCGTCCCTTTCCTATCCCGGGACCCTCAGAGGGCCCAGGACAGGCGAAGGCGCATCACGTCCCGGGGAGGGGGTCAGATGCCAACTGACCCACAACCGCCCCCCCCCCCCCCCCCCTACAAATCCTGTGTTGCCCCAGCAAGCACAGACGAGGAGAAAGAAAAGAGCCAGACAAGTCCAAGAGATAAAAAGGGGCCTGGCTTCGACCAAGACGCCGCTGTGCATAAATCCTCCACACTCACACCGTTGAATAAGGCTGTTGACACAGCTACAGCCCGTGTGGAGTGCGCACAAATCCCCGTGGGGCAGGCTCTCCCTGCCTGTCCGTAGGCATGTGCAATGCACTCGCAGAGCCAGCCTGCCAGGTGATGGACAGAGCTTTCCCGATCACCCAGCCCCCGAAGCACACGAACAGCTGTTCGGTGCGTCTAAGGGCAGCCATGAGCTCCACATAACATGCTAGCGCACGCACCGGGCAAAGGAGGTGCAGTTTAGCCTCCCTGGCCCCACCATGGGGGGGAGACTAAAACCCCCTAACTGAATAGCCCCGACCTGAACGCACTCCTTAGGTTTTTAGGCACAAAGGAGGGGTTCGGTCTAAGTGTTGCGCCGCTCTGGTCAACCCCGAATTAGTAAACAACTCGGGTGCACCGACAGAGCAGTTAACTCGGACACTCTTTTGGCTGACGTTAAGGCAAGAAGCAAAGCTGTTTTTCACGACAATGCTTTCAGAGAGGAGAGCTCCAGAGGCTCAAATGGTCCCGAGGCCAGAGCCTCGAGCACTAGGGGCAGGTCCCACTGTGGGGCGGAGGCGTGCACTACCGGGCGCAGCCTCCTGACCCCCTGTAAAAAACCGCGACATCAGTGGTTGATTAAAGGCTGACCTGCCGTTGAATCCCTCATGACAGGACGAGATGGCTGCCTGCATACACTTTCAACTGTGGAATGAGCAAGCCCTCTGTCCACCAATAACTGTAAGAAGGATAAAATAGAGCCCAACTCACAAGATAGGGGCTCTATTCCCCGCTCCTCACACCAATGCTCAATCTCAGCCACTTTGGCCTGTAACAGGCTGTGGTGGATTCTGCTCTAGCTGCCTGGATAGACTGAATAACGCTGTCAGACAATCCACCCTGTCTCAGCCTGTCCCTCTCAGGAGCCAAGCCTGAAGAGGACGGCCCAGAGTGGGTAACGCCCCGATTGCACCTGCCTCTTGAGACATCGCCCCCCAGAACTGGGGGATCGCCCAGGGCTGGCCCACCTTCATCTGTGTCATTTCTGAGTACCACGGAGCCCCCGACGCGATTCCGGTGCCACCAGAATGATTGCCAGACGTTCTCGCCTCACTCTCCCAGGAGAGGTGAGAATGAGACGCAGCGGTGGAAAGGCGTATAGCAGCTTTCCTTGGCCATGGCTCGTGTGCAAACGCGTCCACCCCCAAAGGCGGGTCGTCGCTCAGGGCCATGGAGAACCACAGGGCACAGTGGCTGTTGCGCCGGCTGGCGAACAGGTCCACTTCCGCTCTCCCGAACTGGGCCCAGATCTGCTTCACCACCCCGGGTGAAGCACCCACTCGCCTGGCAGGGGGCCGCCCCTCGACATGAGGGCTCTCAGAGATAACACCACCTCTGAGGCCCATAACCACAGCTCCTCCGCTGTGTCAACAAGGAGGCGGAGCGGACTCCGCCCTGCCTGTTGATATAAGCCACTGTGGTGCTGTTGTCGCTCCTGACCAGTACATGTCTCCCCTGAATTAGGGGCATGAAATGCCGGAGGACTAACACTACTGCCCGTAGCTCTAGGAGGTTGCTGTGTCGAGACTCTGTCAGAGCCCAGCGCCCACCTATAGCCCTCTTCAGGCAGGTCCCTCCCCATCCTGTTCTGGACGCGTCCGTGAACACTGTGATGTAGGAGGTCACCCGTCCCAGTGGAGACCCCCTCCGGAGGTGGTCCGGAGACCCCCAAAACCGGAGGTTGCCCTCCACTGAGGGGGGGATGGTCACCAGCCGTCGTTTGCCTCTTGGGGTCCAAACGCAGGCTGGAGACCACCTCTGCAGGCGGCGCATATGTAGTAACCCCAGCGGGACCACAACGTGAGCAGCCGCCATGAGACCAGAGTCTGCATGACAGTTAAAGCTGTCACTGTTGCCCCCTGTCGCAGCCTGTGCACCGCCCTGAGAAGGGACGCACGTCTGCTCTCTGACAGGGTGGCCCCAGGGGCCTCATTTATAACGCAGTGCGTAGGATTGACGTAGGAAGGTTGCTTACGTAGTACAAAGCACAAAAATAGGTAGCATACATTTTCCGCCATTTTCCCGATTCACAAAACATTGCGTACCGGCGAGGGAAGTGCGTACGGCACTTCCTACGCCGGTTTCCCTTTATAAATCCCAATTAACTAGAAATGCGGTGGCAGCTTTTGCGGGCTTCCCATCACACCCATAATTGCCAGACATTGATACGCCCATATGGAATATTCATCAAAACCGATTTCCCGGCCAAAAACGAACATGGCAAAGACAGAAAAAAAAAGGCAAGAAAAGAACTTTAATAACTCTGAAGTTGAAATCCTTGTCGGAGAAGTAGAGACGAGGCAAAACATTTTGTTTGGTGGCCATAGATATTGGCGTAAACGAATGCCAAAAAGGCAAGAGAGTGCAGCATGTGGCAGATGCTGTGAACTCTGCATCAGCACACAGGGTCGCACTGTCCGCTGAAATTAAAAAGAGTGGTCCGACATTAAGGTGGACGCCAAAAAAACGCCTGGCCTCACACAGGCAGAGTGTGTGCCACGGGAGGGGGGAACGGGGGCACCGGAGCTCACCCCTATGGATGAAAGGCTGGCCGGTATAATCGGCGAATCCCTGCTGAGTAGAGTGGTGACGGAGGCAGATGGGGATCACCGATGTTAAGTGTGCACCGGATGAACCAGGTAACCACATTTATATACCCGTGTTTGAAATTAGAGTAAACCAAATGCATGTGTGATATCTGCTGTGGTACCGATGTAAAGAAAACATATATAGTCCATGTAGAAAAACAAATCATAACTTTATTTAGAAAAACAAATCATAACTTTATTAACAAAATCATTTGTTATAGATGCTGGTTTCCAGCGGGGTAGGGGGACAGTGTACCGAGGAACCTCGTGTCTCGAGCCCGGCGTCTCCACGGCACCTCCGGCGCCGAGCCCCGGCGTCTCCACGGCACCTCCTGAGCCGAGCCCCGGCGTCTCCACGGCACCTCCGGCGCCGAGCCCCGGTGTCTCCACGGCACCTCCTGCGCAGCCCTCCAGCAGCGGCCGTGTCCTCACGGATGCAGTCCTGCAGATGCAGAGGGACACAATTGCTGCAATACACGAGGTTTGCAAGACAGCTGGGACAAATTCTTCATGTGCTGGCTGAAATAAGCACTTCTTTAAAAAGATTTGGCCAATAAATAAGTTGTTTCCATACCTTGTTTTGTCTGTTTTACAAGTGACGCATCACATCCAGACGCTGTTGCAGTCCACCAGGGTTTCTCGCCCATGCCTGGGGAAGGGGGTCGGGCTCGTCTTGGGCACAAGCAGCCTCAGGGGGTAATGGGACATTGTTCAGCAGTGCCAAATTGTGAAGCACAGCACACGCCCTCACAATTTGGCACACCTTGTCAGGCTTGTAACACAGTTTGCCTCCTGTGGCATCGAGGCAGCGCCATCTGCCCTTAGCAGCCCTATGGTGCGCTCTACACAGCTCGTGCCTGGCTGTGGAGAGTATTATATTGTCTCTCCTCTGCGCTCTGCGGGTTGTGGAATGGGGTGAGCAGCCACCGCTTGAGGGATATCCACTGTCACCTGTAGGGTTGATAAATAGCTCATATAACGCAGCATATATACATTATTATTTATTTAGGAGTTTTACATTAATCATTCTTACCTAAAGCCAGCCATCACGCACAGCTCCGGCCTCAAGTCTGCGGCCAACACTGCTGTTACGCCAATGAAGGCGTCATGGGTTGACCCAGGCCACCGAGCAACTACATTTGTTAGCAGCATGTTCGCATCACATATGATTTGGACATTAATGGAATGAAAGTGCTTTCGATTAACGAATGCACTTTCATTCACACAAGGTGCCCTTAAAGCAATGTGAGTGCAGGCAATTGCACCGATTACATTTGGGAAACCGGACATTGCTGCAAATTGCATTTTATTATTTGCCTGCTCACCCACCGTGTAAGGAAACTTAATGTACAAAATGTGACAACGCAATTATACCTCCCAACACATCTGGCATAACACGGCTGAGGGTTGGCTGGGATATCCCCGACCTGTCAGCCATTTCCCTCTGAAACGTGCCGGTTGCCAGAAATCCAAGTGTTGTAAGCACTTGGATTAGAACCGGCACAGCTCGGTTTCTTAATGTGCTTCTCTGCAAGCCGGGCCCAACACAGCACAAAGCTCCAACAAAACGGCTCTTGGAAGTCGGAACCGACTCATGAGCCACTCATCATCATTGGCCAGCAAATCTTGCTGGTCTCTGAAATTTCGCTCCTCCGCACTCTTCCATTCGCCAAGTCCTCTAGCAGTGCCAAATCAGCCATTGTGCGTCATTACGCATTGTGATGGCACGCATTTTTATACACACCATCCCCCCGGCCACCTGATTGTATCTGATAAGGTACAGGTGGTGAAATTACCCTGCTTTTATTGACTGGTCCATTTGCTAGCCATAATAAGACGAAGATTCGTCATCATAATGAATATCAATACTAGCTATATGGCTTCCTTTTTACTCTATATGGTATGTAAGGCACCTAAAGCTGAATCTGTGTTAACCCTTGTTGTAGCCTACTACTGTTAAAAGTTTTGATCGATAATTGATTTAGACCATGCAAGCTTTTTTAATCACTGAAACGTATATAGTTGCACACCGAGGTGTGCCCGTCACCAGACGCACAGGACCGCCTACTCAGATGTAACGTAATGTTCTTCCCTTTTTAGAAATTATAGTAAACCGAGTGCAATTAAGCTGGGTTTGCACATGTATGTACAAACAGTTGGGGCTTTGTTTACAAACGTGGTTTGTGTTCCAGCTGCCAATCAGCTGTGCGCAGCGTCTCAACGCCACCGCAACAACTACCCACCACTTAAATGAAATAAAACAAATGTGTTGTGTTAAATCAGCTGTCCTAATTATCCAAATATATGGTGTTCTTAGTTTCCATACCTCCTGTGTTTTACGAGCAACTTATCAAGTCTTGGCAAACGCATAAAACACGATTAACGGCGTCAGTTTAGACGTAATTCTGTCCTCTGCTTACCGCATCATTTATGAGAAATAATTCATAAGATTAACACAACATATTCGAGGTGGGTTTTAAATAACATATGTAGTGATCAACTGATTCATACACTGGGGTTACATAATCCAATCATGGAACTACAGGTTGGGGGTACTGTTTCCAACACGGACATACTTGGTTGGTACTTTACTGCGTGCCCTCCCTTTCGCTTTCCCTCTTTCTTTCCTGGGCTGCGACCCGACAGCATGTCTATTTCTGTCGCTCATTAAAGTACCCATTTGCACCTTCGATGCACCGCCTCCGACTCCTATTTCTCGGCACTACATTGGTGACCCCGACATAAGTCTCCGCGAAGTATCCGAGACTGAAACCGAACACGGCAAAAGCGCAGCTTTCTCGAAATGCTGGAGATTCTTGGAGACGTCCGTGGCTGCCACGTGCACACGGACTGAGGCTCGGTGCGCCCCACGGAATGGCTGAGGACGTCGCTCGCCATTCCCGCGACCCTGCTAGGTATGGAGGAACCCGACTTCTACCTCGTGGAGCTGTTTCTTCGGGACATGCGGCTGCATTTCCAGGCTGCGCTAGCTAACACGGCTAGTGTTGGAGCTAGCCGGTTCTTCCTGGCCGCCCCGCGAATTTACCCCTGAGGTGCTTGCCACTACACTCTGCAGCACCTTCCCTGGTGGGGGCACGCCGCCTAGCAGAGGCTCCGGGGCCGACGACAACGACAGCGACTAACGGCCGTCGGGAACGGCTAGCCACGACTGCTAACGACAGCTAGCCACGACTGCTAACGGCTAGCAGCTACCAACAGCTAACGACTAGCAGCTGGCGGCTAACGACATCCATTGGCTATCGACATCCGACTGTTAGCCCCTTTTTTTTTTTTGTGGTGCCGGAGAGGAGGTTCGATCAAGTCTGGTCGGCCTCGTGTGGATCCTCTCAGAATTTCGCCCACCTGTTTTTGATCGTGGACAGGACGACCCTTTTGAGTTTTTTCTGGTGCCTGAGAGGAGGTTCGACCATGTCTGGTCGGCCTCGTGTGGACCCTCTCGCTTTTTCACCACCTCCGACGGTGGCTTCGGACGTCGCCCATGCCTTCTTCAGCACTGTGGGTGGCGCGCTTCTGGACCCCGTCTCGCCTCGACTCTACGGTTTTCGGACGTCGCCCATGCCTTCATCGGCCCGTGGGTGGTGCGCTTCGGGACCCTGTCTGGCCTCTCTCCCTGCCTCGGCGGTTTCGGAAGTCGCCCATGCCTTCATCGGCCCGTGGGTGGCGCGCTGCTGGACCCTGCCCTGGCCTCACCTCTAACTGCGGCTCACGGTTCGCCTCGACGGCGGCTTCGGACGGCGCCCCGTCTGGCCTCTCCCCTGTCCACGGCTCCCTCCTCCCGGGGACACGGCTCCTTCCTCCCGAGGACTTCGTACCCGTCGACCGCTGTGCCTTCGCCTGCGGCGGGCGGCGCTCCTCCCTGCTGGGGACCACCGGGATGTTCACGCCCGTCCCCGCGTCGCAACGCAGCGACCCTGCTTTCTGCGGCCCCCTGACAACGGCCCGTTCCGGCCCGCCCCCCACCCCCCGGTGGGGATGCCCTCGCCCTCGTTGGGGCCCCTACCCTCTCCTGGCCCCCCCCCGACGGCCCGTTCCGTGGCCCGTTCCGTGGCCCGGCCCTCGCCGGCGGCCCCGCCCTCCTCGGCCCCTGTGGTGCTTCCTCCCGGACGCGAGGATTGTGCCATGTTGAATTCTGGGGGGGCTTGTGTAGTGATCACTGATTCATACACTGGGGTTACATAATCCAATCATGGAACTACAGGTTGGGGGTACTGTTTCCACACGGACATACTTGGTTGGTACTTACTGCGTGCCCTCCCTTTCGCTTTCTCTTTTCTTCCTGGGCTGCGACCCGACAGCATGTCTATTTCTGTCGCTCATTAAAGTACCCATTTGCACCTTCGATGCACCGCCTCCGACTCCTATCTCTCGGCACTACAATATCCGTATTTATTTATTTCTCCAAGTTATGTTTTTGTGTGCACTGAGGAGTCGCAAACAGGGGTTTCTTTAATCATTTTAAGATTGGCTTTAATCAATGTTTGAAAATGAATTCTTCATATATGATAAATGAGAGGTAACATTTTATTTATGGTATTATTTCCACATATTTCTCTCCATTCTTCCTTCTGCCAACGGTGTCGCAGTTTCTCGTCTCTCCTGTTTGTGTGCTTAGTGCGTACGCATGGGTTAGAGTTTGCATGGAGGACCGCACATTTTCCCGTCAAGTTAGAATTTTATAAATCGCAAACATTGCGTAGAAACTGGCGTACGCCATCTTTTGAGCTTACGCACCGTTTATGAATGAGGCCCCAGGTCTTTTACCTTACATGTGGATTTAAACATAGATCACAACTATGTGGCGACACCTTGTGGTAGGAGTGTGTATCTATCTAATCAACACATCCCCCTTTCTTTGAGGTAATATAAACAAATAGTGCAACATCAATTTTAACCAAACATTTTGATTTCTCTACCATGCCATAACAAATAAACATCTGGTCTAAATTTACTCAGGATGCTAACTAGCACAAACTTGGAAATTGTCTAAACATTTACACCATTTTAACATCCATTAAAGTCTCTCAATTACAGATTCAGTCTATCAGGTTTTCTGATTTCCCTTATAGATCTTCTGACCACATGTTCACTTGGAGTGTTAGTATCACAGTCTGTCTGTGGTGAAGGTGTGGACTCAGACTCAATGATGGATTCACTGAGCTGTTGACCAGCCTCTTTTGTTTTCATAAGACTGCAACGATTGCGTCTGAAGATTTGCCCCTTTCCTCTCTCCTCACAGTGAAGGATCGCGGTTGCTACTTCCTGAAAAACAGTGGCTTTTTGTTCTCCATCCATCAGGACCCTCAATCCTGACTGTGTCATTACTTGATAGTAATGGAAGCTGCTTAGCTGTTTTGTCATAGCATGTTCTCTGCTTCATCTTTTGTTGTTGTAGTTGGTGTTGCAGCTTTGGGTGTCTCTTTTGCTTTGAATAGCTTGGCAGTGTGGTGCATAACTTACGATTCATCAGAAGTTCAGCAGGTGACAGTCCACACTCCAGAGGTGAGGCTCTGTAGCTGAGTAAAGCAAGGTATGGGTCTGAGCCACTCTCATCAGCTTTCTTTAGAAGGTTGCTTGAGAATGTGTATTTATTCCAGGCCAGAAAACACTGTCTCTCGCCCGTCTTTTTGCATTTTTCAACACCCAGGTGACCTTCATGTATTCTTTGTAGTACTTCTCAATCTGTTCTCCAAGCATGTTTATAAATTCCTGCCTATTCCCGCAGTACAGTATGTGTTTTATCTGCAGAATGTGATTGGTTACTACACAACACCGCAGTCTTTAGAAACAAGTGTGAAGTGGTGTTTAGGTGTGACTTAATTTTATATAAGTCAACATTTCATTTTTTTCAGTGCATGCAAACGGTCTTGGGGCTTTAACAATCTCTTGAGATGATAGATAAGACGGGCCTGTTCTTATTCACTCTGGGCTTCAACCACACAAATGTGTCTTAGACGTGACCTTAAAACTATATTTTCTCCTGTCTGCTACTTGTGTTCTTCTGGGTCTTTGCTCTGAGAACTTCATCACATACAACATGTTTCTTTGCAGATTTACTGTTCAAATGCTTTTGTAGCCACTGTCTGTCCTTGTCCGATGATCACAGACAACATACACTTTGAGCTTCCAGTAATATTTGCAGGTGCAGTTCAGGATGAAGCAAGCTATCTGTTTTGATTTTTATCCTTCAGCGTGTCTGTGGGAGAGCCTGGCTCTTGTTTGCATATTTATCATTGAACTGTTATCCATTTGGCTTGTGCCCTAAGAAAACAACAGCTGCACACAGAAAACGGTAAGTAATCGGAGAAAAACTAAATATTGAGGTGACATTCTGAGCTGAGGTACAAAGGACAGTTTGTTTAGTTGTGCCTGTTTAAGAGCAGGACGACGGCTCAACTCTACCCCTGGTTGAGAGTGTTCAGAAACGGCTGTATTCTTAATGAAAATTAAACTTTTAAAGAGAAACAATGTAAAACAACATGTCTGCAAAACATACTGTCATGGCATGTATATGGCAGTGATAACACCGGCCCAGATCATCATTGTTACCCATCCCCCAAACATCAGTGATATTACACAGAGCCCAACGGATAATAAAGGGGCTATATTCTTTACATGCACAAAAAAACATTTAACACACTACAGTAAAGGGAAGACCCCGAAAAAGCCTAATAGGGCCCCTTTAATGACTGACTAAACGTTATGTCAAGAAAGAAAATACAAGAAAGACAGCTGAATGGTTTGATTCTTCTGTGACAGACTTTAATCTAAGGTTTCTCCATAAATGTAACTGTTATTCAAGTACTGTACATATTTGAGGTACTTCCTTCTAAGACATCTCTTTTATTTAACTGTTGTCGCCGGCACTTTTATTTATCAAATGTGTTTAAGGAAACTAACCATTCAGCTGTCTTTGTTGTATTTTATCTATTAGGTGGGTGTTTCCTCACACTTTATCAGCACCATGCAGTTCCTTCCTGCTAAACAAAACAATAACTTTTCTTTATTTGGCTCCTAATCTCTCCCCTAAACAAGACTGCCTATAGCTCTATTTACTTTACAATGTATCATTTTGTTTTTTAAATATCTTTCCTATCCAGTGAATCTCCAAATGTGAAGATTTGTAAAAATGTCCTACCTCTTAAGCATAACAAAACTCTTCAAAAGTCTCTCTGGATCAGCTGGAAAATGCATCATCACAAGCTGAAAAAAGGACAGAATTTCTGAGCTTGATCCGTGGTTTTCATAGCAACGAAGCCCAAGATGCATAGCAGTAGATTCATTTACCCGACAGGATATAAAGGAGTTGAAATTAGCATAACCTTAAACATCTTCAGCCTCAAAATGCAACATTAATTCAGCAGTAATATTAACCCCAAAACTCATATTAAAAGATTGAATACTAAACATTCTACTGGACAATTTCAATTTTTGTTTGGTTTTCATACTTGAGGGACCATTTTTGCACTATTAAAGGTTTAAAATGAAAGGATATTACTTGTAGTCTAGTATTGAAGTGTGGTATTAGTTATTTTATAAAAGTAAAAGCACTGAGTCAGCGGTGGAGATGAATGGTCTGGAGGATGCACTATCATCATTGTTCCATGGAATAAAAACGTTATACATTTGTTTTTTTCTGCAAAACCAGTCATTATCATATTGGGCGGTTTGCCAAGCGAAGGATTGCAGCGACAGTGTCTTTAACTCGAAAGAGGTTTAAGGAGAGGAGAGTGCCAAGAAACAGGCCACCAATGACTTATTCCCACAATCCATGTCTGAATGGTATATTCAGTAATATAATAAATAAATATCTGAATTGTATACAATATGACTCATTCCATGACACCAGGACACCATTGAAGATATACAACAGTTTATTAAAATAAGTCTTCACATTTACAGGTTACACTATTAGTATAATATTACATAGAAAAAAAAAAATTAAATATAAAGCTTTTTCTTTCCAAAACCAGCAGGACAAGACATATAAAGACGCATGCGACAAACATTAATTATTGTTACTTTGGATGGATTACACAGTTGCAGGTGTTATCTAAATACTGGTAAAGCATGAAGCTGCTTCAACTAAAAGCTAACCAGATCTTTTCAGGGAAGTTAGGTTGAAGCTTGAGTTGTCCAAAATAACATTTGGTGAAGAAAAAGATCATCAATAGCCTTCATATACGTACAGTAATCGATTCCTTCTTTACATTTAAATACCAACAATAAAAACATTATATAATATATTATTATAATGAATCCTACGGATTTCACACAAAGACCAGTTTACTAGTTATGTGGAGAACAATTATAGTCTTTGAAAACAGATTGAGTAGTGCGAGAAAATATAGCTTTGGCTGGGAGACTTTAAGCTTTTTAACAGAATGTTTAAAACTTGGGCTTCATGTTTAAAAAGTTAAACATGTACTAGTTGGATAGCTTCATCAAGAGTATAGTGTTAAGTTTAAGATATATAGTCACCAAGGGGAAGGACACATTTTCTAAGCAAATCCACTCCCTGCCTTGTTGCCGAGAAACCCATCTAACCCAGCAGGAAAGTCTGCTGTTATATTGTCGAAGGTGTAGTTGGTTCTGCAGAATGAACAATATGAAAAAGCAGGGTCAGAGTCATTCACATCAGGTTAAAAGTAGATGTAATATGGATTCACTTTGGTTAGAATCATGAAAAACATACCTTCATGCTTCATCTGTGAGCTCAGCGCATGCCTGACTGTCTTCACTGAGGCAGAAAACAGTGGTTTCTTTTGTGTCATCTTTACTGAGGTAATGACGATGGATTGACGACGGACCGCAGGCCGTAATGTTCGTTGGCGTGAAGGTCAACCTTCTCAAACCAATAAGGTTCATCGATTTCAGAAACATCGGCAATCTTCTCCAACTGTGAACACAAAAAATACAATGTCTATGCTTCAATTCACCACCAGTGTAAAATTCTGTAAATATAAATATGTATATATCAACATGTTGCTATTGTTAGAGGTTTTTATTTACCTGCAGCGTTTTTTCTTTCACCTTCGGGGAATAGTTGCCATCTGTACTCGGGAAACTAAAAGCAATCAGATTTTTCGTTCCGCTTACACGTGTCCATATTTTCACTAGTGAAGGTGCTAAACACAAAAGAGAAACAACATCTTAACTTTGAGTCATTATATGAAATACCATTCAAAGATGATATTAAATGTAGGTGGGTATTCAGTTATTTGGAAATACAGGTGTGTTCATTAAAATGTATACCTTCTTCTTTAAGTTCGACAACACACAGCACCAGTCCAGCTATAGAGTTCCTTTTGACCGTCACAAAGTGTCCTTCTTTTACCTTCAGAAAAGCCTCATGTATATTTTCATAGACCATGGTGCCTCTTCAGTCGTATACTTTCTGGTTCAGCTAAAATAAGATAAGACTTTATTCATTCAGAAGGAAATTATTGTGCCAGATACAAAAGATGCAATAAACAAAATAATAATACTAATAGTAAAAATAGCTAATTTAACAAAAAAACTACAAGAAACAAAGATAGACAAATAATGAAGCTTGTCGAGGTCTTCACCAGGCCATGCATTAACTTGTATTACAGAACTGCCATAACACCACGCACTGTTGAAGCCTGTGTATTGCAGTGAGGAGGAATGCTAAGGTGCATGTGAGAAATAATGCAAAAGTCACTTACCGTCGCTGATAAAGTTGTTGGGGAGCTTGGAGAGTAAATGTTTAGAGACCGTGTTGTTGACAGAGCAGAAGGCGCGTGCAGAAGCAGCGAGCGAGCTGCCATTAAATAGTCTCACTGACGCAAGGCGCGCGCGCACAACGCAAGGGGCTGGACCCGACTCATGGAATGAACCCCGACGAATTAAATGCCTCACATGTGTTTAATTGCATTCTTTTTTTTACAGATTACAAATTCGGATGTTGTGAAATTCGCCACGTAGCCTACGCATCTGAATAATAGTTTCCATGAAGATGCATAAAGATGACTGTAGTTTATTTTTTATCACTAAATCACTCATGGTTGTATCCTTGGATTGACATGAAAAACGAACAGAAGATAGAAAGAATGATGGCTGACAGGATTATGCTTTCCTTTTCTTACTGTCGGCTACGTTCTGAAGGCATGCAAAGGCACAAATGAACCCAGCTCATTTATGCAAAGATACAAAACCACTCCTTTAAGTTACAAAATAATTATGTAAACTTATGTTTTGGTATTGACATGCCTCATGATGTTCTAACAAAACATATTTGCAGTTGGAAATAAGTGTATTGTAACCTATAGTATACCACTAGACCTGGATACCTTATCTTATAGGATAAGTGTTATTCTTTCCACACTGAGGCTTCTGGGACCCTTGGGGCTCTTCAGTTTTATCATGTTTTGGAAACAAGGTGGAACTGATCTGGTACACTTCCAAATCCATCCTGAGTTACTTTATGTATTTCCGTTCAATGGCTATGGACATAGATATGTCTCATAATTATTTGTGTGAACAGAAAAATAATTTGTGTGTAAATATGTGATTTGTAAATGTAAAACACCATCCACAAAAGCATTTAAAAGATTTGCAACTCACAAATACATTTGCAAATGTAAAACGGATCTGCAAATGCGCAAAATATTTTTACAAATAAAAAAAAGATATTTGAATATCTCTTTAACATTTACAACTTTCGATCAGGCATTTGTGAATCCATTTTGTATTTGTCAACCAAAAATGCGCTTGTGGATCTCACATTTCTGCTTGTGGATCTCAAATCTCTGCTTGTGGATCTCAAATCTCTGCTTGTGGATCGTCTTTTTACACACACAGAGTTTTGAGACAACCTTTCCGCCGGTCTCGGCTAAAATCTACTCGTGTCACTCGGTTATCACGTAAGCCACGTGATGGCCTGCTGATGACGACATTTCGGCATGGTTTTCAAAGTAAGAGCATGATGGTTTGTTTAATGCGGTGTTTTTTTAATGAACAGCGGAACGTTAGATGCCATGGCCATGGAAAGTAGGGGTGCTGAGGGTGCTGCAGCACCCCCTGATGGAGGACAGGGAATCTGCACGTCCACAAGATTAATGGAAATATAATACAAATATAATACAAAAAAAACAATTTTCGGCCTTGATGTAACAACATTCATAATTAAGTAAAGATAACACCCTTTTCACCCCGGTTACATTTTCCATTTCCCCTGAGAGGCTCAATGAGGTAAAGGACTCTGAGTGTTTAAATAGTTCACTTTAGTCTAAGTTATCTCAGTGGGTCTCAAACGGTTTGGTCACAATTTATGTAAACAAATATTTCCAAGGCACTCCTTTATAATTATTAGGATAAATAAAAACAGGTTTGAAATCATTCCAATGTATACGGTAGACCAGGGGTACTCAAATACAAATCTTAAAGGTCCAAACATTTTTTTTCAATAAGACAAAGATCCGTTTATTACGGTCATTCAAACTTTTAAACAATTGCAACAAGATTCTTAACACGAGGTTGCAAAAACAAAAATAATCTGTATGCAGAAGTTTTCATTGTTATTGTGTCTGTGATTGATCCCTCAGAGTCGCAGTGTGAGCTGCACAGTTATGATTAAAGGCAGCTGCACCCTCTTTCATTCAGCATTCCCATTATTGCTTTATAAATGTCTTGCCCCCTTGTGTGTCCACTGAGGTTCGTCAGGCCCAACACATCTTCAATAAACTCCCCCTTTGCCTCATCATAAAAACTCACAAACACCAGCAACTGAGCATTGTCAGTGGTGTCAGTGGACTCATCCACAGCTAAGGAAATGCACTGTGCATTTTTTATTCCATCACAAAGCTGATTAATCAAATCACCAGCCAGTATTTATGTTCTTCTGGTTGCTGTGGAATCTGAGAGGGGGATTTGCTTGATTTGACCTGTTATTTCCTCTTTTTGTTTGCCTTCAAACATGGTCTCCATCACTTCAGTCATGCATTCTTTTATACTTCAGTTATTATCCAGTGGAATGACCTTACCTACTGGCCTAGTTAAATCAAAGTGGTTACTTTTTTTTGGCTGGGCAGTGTAGTTTTACACACCGTCTTATTTGACTTTCTCAGGACTTAAAACTGTTTTTTGGGGGCAGACCCCGACAAAAAATATATATATATTTACACACGTAAGGTCATCATCTTAACAGTTGTGTATGCTCATCCGTGAGCAGAGCATCAAGTTGACATGTCTATTACAGCTGAATGTGGGGATTACCATTTTGTTCAGCAAAACACCTCACAAAATTAGTAAGATCCAAAGCTTTAGTGCGTTTTGATTCAATGCTGAGTACAGCCAAACTTGACAGTCTCTTCTCTGTCATTGTAGACCGCAAATACCTCATTCCTTCAGTACTTGGGTCAATCATATTTCCACGCTCGCGCCAGGGCCGGAGGACGGGTTACAAGCTATGGTTACAAGACGTGCATCTTGTGCTGCATTCACTTGCACTCGGACATTAGAGACTTTCTCTCATAAATGTCAGATGAGCCACAACTTTTCTTTCAAAACAAAGCTGCCAACTGGGGTGGCAGCTGGGGTGGCAAGGCCTATTTTTAGGGTGGCAGTTGCCACCCCATGCCACCCCGGTAGGTGAAACTAGGTTACTAGCTACAGTACAGATGCAACTAGATGAGCTGTTAACTCTCTCTCATTTTATTAAACACACACGCATTTTTCCCACCCGCATTCCGCGAAGACCCGCCCTACTGTGCCTCTGATTCGCAGACTGTTGGTGGGGGGAAAAAACGCTGACGGGATGCTGAATGTGATTGGACCAATGCGTTGACAGACACACACACAGACAGTGCAACAGTCGTACATGCAGAGCGCTGTTTGCAGTGGACATAGCGGAGAATATTGACTCGTTGCGTTGTGGCGATGTCTCGCGCAGATAACACAGATAATACAGATAATAATACAGATAATACATATGAAAAGTATAATTTGCTCAGAGCCCAGAGACAGTTGTGGTTCGTTCCGGATCCGGACCAGAGTCCGGACTTTGAGGATGCCTGCTTATAGACAGTAAACCAAAAATATCCTTTAAAACTGGAGAGATTAAAAAATATGCATAAATAAATAACTGTTAACTAGGTAAAATAAGATATAAATGAACAACAAAAATAAAGTACGTTACATTTATTTGTTATTGACTATGGTAGGTTATTGGTTATGTTCACATACTTATTTGGTTATTAAAATGTAAACCGATCTTCTTCATATGGGTGTTTTAGAGTTGTACCCCCTAGATCCAGTCTCTTGTAATTATGCTCAAAGTGCTCCAGATTGAAGCATTTTACTTTAAAATGGGGGGGGGGGGGCGGGGGTACTAGTAACTTATCCGACAGACCCACATCGTCCGATCGGCCCACTTCAGTACCGGCCCCTTGGGATTCGTCCCCGAACGTCCCGATGGCTCCGATAGCTGCTATAATACAAAACAAACGTCTGCCTGCTCTCCACAATGATCAATAACAGCGAACGGATGGTCAAAGTAAGGTACAAATAAACAGAATCACACGAAGCCTGGTTAGTGTTGCCTGACTTTATAAAGTGTGTTTTTTTTTATAAGTGTGTGGTTGCCTTCTAGTCACTTGCTCAGCGCTACTTCTTGTAGGCAGGCATGACGAGACTCTTCAGTCGACCCATGTTCAGGGGAGGTGGGTTTTAGTTTCCTGCACGCCTCGACGGGGGGGGGGGGGGGGGGGATGCCAGCTAAAATCTTGCCTAGGGCAGCAAATTGGTCAGAACCGGCCCTGGTGTCATCCCCACAGCACCCCCCATTTGAAACATGTTCCCACGGCTATGTTAGATGCATTCTTTATCACTGTTACGCCCAGATCTAGGGAAACTAGGCGCAGCATAAAATTGCCCTCTCGCAACTCTTCCCACTCCCAAGAACATGGACACCGAGACAGAGAATGCCGTTTGGTAATTTTAATTACCAACATTTTTAACAAAGAAACGCAACAACCCACAAAACAAACAAATCTCTGACACATAAATATTGCCTAACAAATAATAAAAATAAACGTACAGACTTCTTACCTACTCTGACGTATAAACAGGAGAAAACGAGAATCAACCAAAAGAAAAGGGTTTCACACTTTTGCATAAATGAAAGCGTGTCCAACAAGGACAGGTTAAAGTAGTTTCTTTTCTGAGGTTTTCAAGACAAGCAAGAGGACCAGTATACGGTATAAGTAGGACCACAGCACAACAGGAGAGATACAGGAGGAGGGAAACATATCTACACACAAATGACATAACGACCCAGGGTCGTAACAATCACCATCATCATCATGTTATAGTGATACAGTTAGTTTGTGTTAGTTATTGGTTCAACTTTCTCATATTTTTTGTGTATTCAGTCAAGCGGGTCAAAGTTACAAAGCACTTCACATCTTATTAATCGGCCTAGTTTTACCTTACCAGTGCAGTGGTAAGGTAATCTGTAGAAAAGCAACGTATTTAGGTCAGCCTTCATAGTAAGGCTACATTAAATATTAGAATATTCATCGCATCCTTTTATACTGTATATGCATATATTCCTGTCTATTGCTTTCATTTGTATTTAATGTTATTGTTTCCACACATTTCACAATTTGGGATGAATGAAGTATCTATCTATCCATCTATCTATCCATCTATCCATCTATATATCCATATATCCATCCATCCATCCATCAATCCGTCCGTCCGTCTGTCCGTCTGTCCGTCTGTCTGTCTGTCTGCCTACCTACTTACAGATAGATAGATAGATAGATAGATAGATAGATAGATAGATAGATAGATAGATAGATAGATAGATAGATAGATAGATAGATAGATAGATAGATAGATAGATAGATAGATAGATCGATAGATAGATAGATAGATAGATAGATAGATAGATAGATAGATAGATAGCTCTAACATGTAGGGTTTCCCATTAATGCTATGGGCTACAGTGAAATGTTCTACTGCAACACTCCCCACACGCACATACAGCTACACCCGTGACCCGCGACTGTTACAATGAAGGCTCGATAATCAGCTCACGGCATATCGGAGAAGATATTTTTTTTAATTATTATTGAAGTTAAAAGCATCAATCTGGTGCACTTTTGAGAGCAAATTGAAGAGATCTATGGATACATCTCTCAACACCCATATGAAACAGAACTGTAAACATGTACTTTTTCTTTATGGATATTTTACAAATCACTCCCCTTTTTAAACTGTATTCTTGTTTTACTGTCATATAGTATTTCATACCTGTTTTTCATTTATTCTCTTATTGTTTTATAGCCTAACTATAATGATCATATGAAGTGTGCCTCGGAAATACTTGTTTACATAAATGGTGATCAAACTGTTCTGAGATAACTTAGACTAAAGTTAACTATCTAAACACTGAGAGAGTCAGGCGCGCCGGATTCATTTTAGAAGTGGGGGGGCCAAAAAAGTGCGTGTGTATGGCCCAATCCCAAACTACGCCCGACACACTCCCCCCTCCGTGACGGAGTGAACTCCGTGGAGTGACACATGAGGCTCCCTCCTGTCAGATGGAGGGAGAGAACGGCAAGCTTTGGGACAAACTCCCCTCTCTCCGGCAGAAACAGGAAATGCCGTAACTACAACGGTTTCAAATCAGCATCTCTTTGACAAAAAATGTAAATTAATAACTCAAATAAAACTCCAAACATCTTTAATTGTGTTACTTTTTTGTAAAGCTCTTTTAGTTTTAAACCTTATGTTTATAAGCTTATTAGTTTTTGCAACAGTCTGTAAATATACACAACTTTATAATAAAATGCACACAATTACCTTTTTCTAGACTAAACACAGGTAGCCTATGATCCTAAGTTAAAAACATATGAGGTTATCATGAGGTTGTTAACATCGCAGTTTATCAGTGGGTTATTGATTCTGCGTCAGTCTTAGGACAGTCATACATTCCTATGAAGTCTTCATGGACAACATAATCAGCTGATACCCATCGTACAGTCAGAGACAACTGTTCATGGAGGCTTGGGCACTTTTTCCAGTTATTAACTCCGGTATTAACAAAGCTATCATCTCCACATTTTGAGAAAGTTACAAGCCGTTTGACAGCAGCAAATCTGCATATTTCACAGAAGGCCCGTTTAGTGGTTTTGCAAATAATTAACCACTCTCTGTTTTTGTACCATTCTGCGTTGAAGTACCTTTCTCTTTGCCCAGACGATCTAGCGGTCTCCTTTTTTTCGACAGTTAGCTGTACAGCTTTACCCGCCTCAATGTCCCGACAACAAACCTCCATGCAGTCAGAACCAGCCTGTTTCGGTTCAACGATGGCGGTGGGGGTGGCGGCGGCGGTTTTGACAGTCTTTGCGGCCGCAGAGCTGCTGCTTTTGGGTTTATCTATTCTCGCTTCGCTGGTTCTTCTATGATTGATGAAGGTCCAGGCTCCGGAGAAGTGGATGTCAGGGATGTGACCTTCCAGTTGTTAAAATGTAAGTTTAGATTAACTGTATTTAGTTTTCTTCTGCGCTGGTTCTTCTGACTTGTTTGCAAGTGTATCTATTCTTTCTATCTGGCTTAACGGCTGACACACACATAACAACGTAACAAATAAAGTAAACAACGTAACAAATAAACAAATCTAAGCTTTTTTATTGGTTGCAATTTACATGGATACATTTGAATGGTGTGACAATGTCCTATTTGATTGGGTTAAATGTACATATTCTTCCTGTTATGTCTGCCTGCTTTATTTTACCTAATGCAAACCTGCTCCATCGAAATCAGTCGCATTGACGCGAATACACGTTTTGAGTTGTATACACTGTTGGAAAGAGGAGATTCCTAGCTTTCTAATGATATCAGGATAGTTTTTGTACTCCCAAATATTAAGCAAAATATGTCACATTATATAATGACTGTTACAGAGTCATCATTTTGAGAAAAAGGCCTTTTAAAGTTTCCTCTTCTCTGGAAGCGGAGCAAATGATCAAAGTAGTAACGGAGGGAAGATATTTTCGTTTGGATTACTGGTCTGGGGGAAGCCCGCGAGTGTGTGTATATGTGTTTTGTGTATTTTTGCGTTTGTGTGTGTATTGTGTTTGTTTCCCGGGGAAAACACTCACAAGAAACACCGGCTGTTCTTATGCGTGCTGTGACGTTAAGTTACTCCGGTCTCCGCTTGTAATTATGCCGTTACAAGCTTCAAAGTTGTATTTATCATCTGAATTTGCCGAAACAAGTTTAATATTCTGAAAGCCAAGACTTTGTTTATTTGAAATCAGATACAAACAAACTGTAACGGACCCTGCCGTGTTATATATGATTACTATACGCCTTACATTCATAATTTCAGCAGAGGGAGGGGAAGCGGCGCTGTGGAACAGCAGAGTGGCGAGTGAGAGGCGAGCTGTCATCTTCCCTTTACAAGCTTAAAAATGCCTGTAGCTAATGAGATTGAATATAACAATAACAAATAACAAAATATACACAGCTAGATCAGATCGCGTTTTAGATGCGACTTTAGAGTAGAGGGGAATTATTGAAACGGGATTTGTACAGTGTTCTGCGGCATCCGCCGCTGCGAAAATGTAGGTTAGGGCTCAAAGTGGGGGGGCCAATGGCCCCTGGCCCCCCCGCTTCCGGCGCCCTTGCTTCCAGCTCCAAAAAATTGTCGGTCTAGAGGCAAGAGCTTCGGAGCTAAGAGGCGGCGTCGCTTACGTCTCTCTTACGTCGAGGCGTGCAGGAAACTAAACCCACCTCCCCTGAACAATACATGCCATGGGTCGACTGAAGAGTCTCGTCCTGCCTACAAGCAGTAGCGCTGAGCAAAGTGACTAGAAGGCAACCACCCACTTATAAAAAAAAAAACACTTTATAAAGTCAGGCAACACTAACCAGGCTTCGTGTGATTCTGTTTATTTGTACCTTACTTTGACCATCCGTTCGCTGTTATTGATCATTGTGGAGAGCAGGCAGACGTTTTGTTTTGTATTATAGCAGCTATCGGATGGAATCAATACATGGGCTGCACAGGTTGTCATGTCCGACTATCACAAGTAGAATCATAATGAAAAATACGCCGGTAAAATGTGCCTGTAGAACACGACTTAGCAAGTAGTCAATTTAGCTTTGGTTGCTATGCTAACATCACCCATGTTATAGCAGAGAAACGTTCATAACAGCGTTGTGATGCCAAACAGCGTCAATTCAGACTGACACACATTCACTTAAGGGGAACTGGGTATATGTATCAGCTGCTTGTGTGACAGTCAGACAGTGAATACTTTAGAGCCGTGTGAGCTAACCCGGAGCTAACGGGAGAATAAACTCCCGTGGAAGAGCAGCCAGCACTGCAGCGGTCGGTAAATGCCGCTGAAACACATTAATAAACAATGAACCACGGCACTCTGGAGAAAAGTATAAGGTTGGAGAAGTCGTTATTTAATTTAATCTGGCTTCGTATGATTAAAAGCAACACGATCATCGACCCGACGCAGTCCCCCGTTGTTGTGTTGTGAGCTCCGTTGGGGAGAAAATCAGCGATGTAAACTGTGACGTCATGACGCAGCAGCGGCAGCTGGGCGGTGTGTGAACAGAGCGGGAGCAGAAAAGGGAAACCGGAGCTGAACCAGAAAAGCTCTAGCTAGGAGCTAGAAAGGGAAAAGCGCTGGTGTGAAAGCCGCACACACACGGAGCCGAGCTTGAATGAAATAAGTAGGCTACTTGTACTGTACTGTAGCAGCATATCATTTTCGAATCAATCATTTTTCAAATTACGAATTTCACATATATAAAAAAAACGGACAGACAGACAGACAGACAGATACTTCATTCATCCCAAATTGTGAAATGTGTGGAAACAAGTATAAAACATAATAAAGCAATAGACAGGAATATATGCATATACAGTAGAAAGGACACAATGAATATTATAACATAATGTAGCCTTACTATGAAGGCTAACCTAAATACGGTGCTTTTTACAGATTACCTTATCTGCACTGGTAAGGTAAAACTAGGCCGATTAATAAGATGTGAAGTGCTTTGTAACTTTGACCCGCTTGACTGAATACACAAAAAACAATGAAGAAAGAGTTATCTCTGGGCTGCTTTGCTGCCAGCTGCTCCCCCGGGACCCGAAAGTGGCATAGCCTGTACTTCAACATCAATGCATACGGATGTGCTCGATATATGCTGTATTGAACCAATAAACTAACACAAACTAACTGTATCACTATAACATGATGATGATGGTGATGAAGAATGCATCTAACGTTCCGCTGTTCATTATAATACAAAAACAGAGTATTAAACAAAACATCATGCTCTTACTTTGAAATCATACGGAAATGTCGTCATCAGCAGGCCATCACGTGGTTTCCGAAAATAACCGAGTGACACGAGTAGATTTTTTGCCGAGACCGGCGGTAAGTATGTCTCAAAATTCTGTGTGTGTAAAAAGACGATCCACAAGCAGAGATTTGAGATCCGCGAGCGCATTTTTGGTTGACAAATACAAAATGGATTCACAAATGCCTGATCGAAAGTTGTCAATGTTAAAGAGATATTCACAGATCTTTTTTTTATTTGTGAAAATATTCAGCCTATTTGCAGATCCGTTTTACATTTGCAAATTTATTTGTGAGTTTGCAAATCTTTTAAATGCATTTGTGGATGGTGTTTTACATTTACAAATCACATATTTACACACAAATTATTTTTCTGTTCACACAAATAATTATGAGACATATCTATTCCCATACATATCTATGCCCATAAATGGCACACACAGACAGGATGTAATGTGTGTGTGTGGCATCCTCCTGCAGCTAATGGAACTGATTCAGTAGCACTGATGCCAAGCTGCTGTAAATAGAGTGACCAGGTGCCAACAATTGGGACAGAGAGTATAATTGTGTGGGACTGTGGGACATGTAAATGCAATGTTAATATTTCGATATAATGTCCATGTCACCCTAAAAGGTAGCTTTTATAAATAACAACAATAACAGGTTGCACACACAGCAGGTAAATTGAAATTGATTGAATTAATGGATTTATTTCTGTGAACAATATAACAAAAAACAACTGACCTACTGTCAGAAAAAATGACTGGGGCTAGCTTACTGCCACAGTCTGCTGACCATAGGCCTACTGTACGACTGAGAGTGCATGCTGTACAGTGCATGGATGTGTTACGTGCTCCCTTTTCTGTTGTCTTCTCTGTCTCTCTGCTGCGCAGGTACACCTGGTACGCCCCTGGCTCCGCCTCCCCCAGGTGTCCTAATTCCAGTCAGCTGGGGACTTAAAAGGAGAAGCTGGAGGAGAAGAGCGGTGTCTCCTGATCCTTATGCCGGAAGACTCCGTCCGAGGACAATCTCTCTCTGCTGTTTGGATCTGTAGATCCCTTGTGTTAAAGCTCCCATGTCATGCTTTTCCGGTTATTACCCGTCCCCTTGTGTGTTATGAAGGTTTTTATGCATGTAAACGGTGTGCAGAGTCAAAACCCTCAAAGTACACCCTGTAGCGAGTAAAACTCTAACACATAAAATACCTCCCCAAAACGCCTCGTTGGAGATACGTCACTGCCCATTTGATTCTTCCGGGTACCGCATGATGTCATGCGGTACCCGGAACGAAATGGACCAATCCCGAAGAGCTATGGCCACACCAGCAGCGGCGTGTTCCTCCTCCAGAGGTTCGAAGAACCGGCATTTCACAGACGAAAGCTTCCAAAACATTGCCCAGTTTGAGGCCGGATATGCACAGCTTGTTTGGACCGTTTGGAGCAGGGGAAGATCTGGGTATACAACCTGTAAGTTTGCATTGTTATTTGTGTATTTATCAAACAAGACTGTTTAAATGTGTAAACTGTGTTGGACTGCTAAGCCATTGACACAGTGCTAACTGTGCTAACTAAGTTGCTAGAGTTTCCATATATCAACTCTAATATCAGCAGATGGCCCTTGCATACATGTATCTCATAGCAGGAGAATGTCTGCATTCACACACAAAATACCTATTGACAGTATACTGCGGGGTGATTTGCCGGTCAGTCGCGAAACGTAATTACATTATAGCTGGCGTAGCGATCTAACACACGGAGCACTAGTTTTGGTCAGAAAAACATTTTTGTGATGCTACGTTGCTAGCGTTTAAATATATCAACTACAATGTCAGCAGATGGCCTTACATGTTTGTCATGGCAGGAGAATGTCTGCAGTCACACACACGGAATACTCATACAGTATACTCCGGTTTACCGTACATTGTGACCGTACATATACTGCATGTAGCTAACGAGGCTAGCTGTATGCTAGCGCAAAACAATGTATTCATGCAAGTTACATTGTATGGTAGCAGAATACCCGTATACGATTGCAATTATAAACACGTTATTGCTAGCCTAATATGAACCACTAGCTTTTGTTCATAGTAGTTTTATTACACTGCATTATAGTTGCCTTTCCTCCAAGCTAACGTTCATATCGTGTTAGCTACCAAGGTAAACAAAGCTAGGTTAGCATATTAGCAGGCAAGCTGTTCATTACACAACTACTACTAACGAATCTAAAACAACTAAGTTTCTCTAATATTTTGTGATTTGCATTTGATTTCGTCCAGCCAGATCCTGGCGGACAATCCATGACGGGGAAGGGATTCTACTACTACTGAGGCCTCGTGCTAAAAGGCACCGCACCGCACCGGCTGTGCGCAGGCAAGAGGAGGAGGAATGGATGATATACCGTGTATATATGTATATTTATGTTCATTTTGTACATTTCTAAAAATAAAGTTTAATGGAAATACTTAGTAGGCCTATCCTTTCTTCCCTGAATTCATATATAGCAAACCATGATTTGATTTCTCATCAAACAGTAGTAGTTTATAACGGGTAAAAATAACTTACTCTTTGTTATGAGAGTAGCTCGTAGGCCACAACGGAAAGACAAGGAGACATACACGAGTTTACAAAACCACGGCACATTTATTGTGGTAAATGCAGAGACAGGTGGTTGAGAGGATCGCAGAGTTAGTCTTCCTGCAGCCGCTTTGGAGAGAGACTGGGGCCGTAGTGTCCGGAGGTGTCCGTGATCGTGCTGATTAGCCGCTTCAGCTCCACCCCATCGTAAGACAAAGGCCCTGGGGCCGTCACACTCTTCTATAACAACAGTTAAAAATATATATGTATATAAAATATACCGCTGTACCGACGCCATGATAAGACTGATGTTACGCTGAGAGCAGCCGGGAAAAGCACTGACATGGGTGCAGCCTCTCTGGTGGTTGACTAATCAGAACGAGTGGCCGAGCTGACCAATCGGAGCACACTAGGCTCACAGGGAGGGGGGGGGGGCAAGAGCTCCAACGAGTCGTTTAGTGGAGAAAGTGAATACTGCTGAATACACATGCTTGACAGAGATGCTGTATGCGAAACCAATGTGAGTTTGGAAAATTGCACAGTATAAATCTATTTTAGTATACCTCAACAATGTAATTATGATCAGTGGAAATGGCCATGACATGGGCCCTTTAATGTGGCAATATGTGTACTCTGGAGGATCTGGTAGTATAGGTTTTCGCGGCTTTATTTTACCCGTAGGGTTTTGTTAGATCTCTGGGTAGGGGAGGGAAGCTCTGGGTCCTACGGCCCGTGGTGTGGCTGGTCCAGGCCCCCTTCTTCTTTTTGTTTGTTTTGCCAGTCCTCCACACCTTGGTCATTTGCCGGTTGGCCCATGTGAGTAACGGCTGTGCTTTAAAATAAATAATCGCCGTTAAGTGCTGCGTGTTTGGTGTGTTTTTATTTTATGTTGCGGGTCTCCCCACGAGCCACTACCACTGAGTAGAGGGCGGGTCGTAACATATGGGGGCTCGTCCAAAGGCTGTCTCGGGCAGGTGCCGGTGTGGTGAGTGTGTTTCTTTTGTAGAATGGCCCTTGACAGCATGTGCTTTGTTTGTTTGTGTGCAGTGTAGAGTTGCCTAAATAGTCTACCTGATTTCTGGTTTTAGGGTGAGTTTCAACGTTAGAATGGATTTTGACTTGGAGGAGTTTGCTAAGGTTCCAACTCGGGGGAAGTTGGATGCATGTAACAAACAGCAGCTTGAGCTAATCGCAGGCAGGTTTAACGTTCCGTGTAGTAAGCAAAGCAAGAAACAGGTAATTAAAGAACAGCTGTTGGCTAACAGACTAATCGTATGTTTCGTTTGAAGGAGCTGGAGTTGACGGCATTATCGCACCACACTCAGCAGTTGGGCTCGGGACAATCTCATGACTTTGACGGGGGTAGATATACTCGATTTATCCCAGTGTTTCACGAGAGAGATGTTGATAGTTATTTTGTCCTTTTTGAACGTGTAGCAACCACATTGAAATGGCCTAAGAACATGTGGACCGTTATGCTGCAGTGCGTTCTCACGGGTAAAGCACAGGAGGTGTATGCTGCATTATCTGAGGAGGTTAGCCTGGATTATGAGCAGGTAAAAGCTGCAATTCTGCGCGCCTATGAGCTGGTGCCTGAGGCGTACCGTCAGAGGTTTCGTGGTTTTAAAAAAAATGATTGTCAGGCTTATGTGGAGTTCGCCCGTGAGAAAGAGGTTCTGTTTGAACGATGGTGCTCGTCGACGGGGGTAAAGTCTCTAGAGGACCTAAAAACCTTATTACTCATGGAAGAATTTAAAAACTGTTTGCCTGACAAAGTAGCCACATACCTTAATGAGCAAAAGCCCGTAAAACTGTCTGATGCTGCGGTTTTGGCTGACGAGTATGTTCTTACTCACAAGTCTGTCTTCAGTGAGAGGAGTAGGGCACAGGCCCGGTTTGTGGACAACAACATCAGGGAAACCCCAGTCCCCACTAACGTGCCATGGCAGTCCAGCAGGCCAGGAAATGTTGAGGAAAAACCGGGAGAGGTGAATTGGGGACCTAGGGATAGCCCAGTGTGTTATTTCTGCAAGAAAAGAGGTAATGTGGTTGCGAATTGTTATGCTTTACGGGATGAGGAGAAGCCTGTAAAGACGGTCGCCTTGGTGAGTACTTCAAAGACAGGGTCTCTCAAGTCAGAACTGGAAGTCTTTGCTCCGTTTCTCATGAAAGGAATGGTGTCTTTACCGGGGAAGAACAACAGGGTTCCAGTGACCATTTTGAGGGATACAGCAGCGTCACAATCCTTTATGGTGAGGGGTGTGTTGCCCCTGTCTGAGGAGTCTGCTGTGGGTTCGGGTGTTCTTGTGAGGGGGTTTGGTATGCAGTGTGTGGGTTCGCCATTGCATAATATTCACCTTGAGTCAGATCTGGTCACCGGTCCGGTAGCTGTCGGGGTTCGGCCATGTCTTCCCATTGAAGGGGTAGATTTGGTCTTGGGGAATGATTTAGCCGGTGGCAGAGTGCTCGTTAAGCCAGGGGTGAATGCGGTTGCAATCACCCGCGACAGTTGTACGGCTACGGAATTAGGCAGATCAATCAGGGACCCTCCTTCGTGGCGTGAGGGTGGGAAAACAGGTACGATAAGCCCCGGGGCTGTTCATAACCCCGTCGCTGCCTGTGTGGTGGCGCTGTCCAGTGCTGAAAGTGACACCCCTGTCACCTCGGAGGCCCCGATCGCTGCGGAGACTTTGGTAAATATTGAGTCTCATCTAGCACACTTGCCTGATGCGCAGCGTGCAGATGTATTGGAGCTGATCGTGAAGTGGAGCGCCCTGTGTCGTACCGCCCCAAGAGATTCGATCCCCACCAGCGGATGTGTTCCACCATTGGTTCCACCGTCGAGAAGGAGGCACTGGCTATGGTTCTGGCTTTAAACCACTTTGAGGTGTCACTGTTCTTAACAATCACTGCCCCCCTTGTGTTTTGTTTTTCTTTGTTTTGTTTTTTTTGCAGTGGGTGCGTGACACAAGGCAAGGATTGATGTGGTGAAGACAAGCATAGTTGTGAGCGTGTCTGTCAACTGAGTTGATTGTTGTGATTGGTTTGGTTTTTTTAAAAAAATCACTAACTCATGGTGGGAGTGTTACATGCTCCCTTTTCTGTTGTCTTCTCTGTCTCTGCTGCGCAGGTACACCTGGTCCGCCCCTGGCTCCGCCTCCCCCAGGTGTCCTAATTCCAGTCAGCTGGGGACTTAAAAGGAGAAGCTGGAGGAGAAGAGCGGTGTCTCCTGATCCTTATGCCGGAAGACTCCGTCCGAGGACAATCTCTCTCTGCTGTTTGGATCTGTAGATCCCTTGTGTTAATGTGGCAATATGTGTACTCTGGAGGATCTGGTAGTATAGGTTTTCGCGGCTTTATTTTACCCGTAGGGTTTTGTTAGATCTCTGGGTAGGGGAAGGAAGCTCTGGGTCCTACGGCCCGTGGTGTGGCTGGTCCAGGCCCCCTTCTTCTTTTTGTTTGTTTTGCCAGTCCTCCACACCTTGGTCATTTGCCGGTTGGACCATGTGAGTAACGGCTGTGCTTTAAAATAAATAATCGCCGTTAAGTGCTGCGTGTTTGGTGTGTTTTTATTTTATGTTGCGGGTCTCCCCACGAGCCACTACCACTGAGTAGAGGGCGGGTCGTAACATGATGTATAATAAGAACACAAGGTACATTGTGGTACACATGTGTCAACTCAGCTGCTGTTACATTGTCCGTTTGGCAATCCTCCTTCGGTTTTAACATAAATGAGTCCATCGACCGACATTTTTCCTTTAGAGCTAGGCTTTTCTTATGATTTTCACAAGCAATGTGTTTCTTTAAATCGTACTCTCCTCCGTGTGCGATTGAGAAAGAACTCTGGCAAATGGTACAAAACGGGGGGTTACGTATTGTAACCCTAGTTATATAAGCACAGGCGAAGCCCTCTACTGGACCCTATGGGTACTACCTTATCCTGCGTGCATTCTCCCACTGAGACTTCCATAGACGTAGCCGGCCTGGGGCGGGCCTACCTGAATGCACGCGCATTACACCGTATAAAAGGAGGCCTCGCCTCCTGACTATTATCCTATACCTCTCTTCAGCGAGCGGAATAGGACAGACAGTGCCCTGAGTAGAGGGCTCCACCTGTGCTTATATAACTAGGGTTACAATACGTAACCCCCCGTTATATCTCTCACAGGCGGAGCCCTCTACTGGACTCTATGGGTACAGTGAGTGGAGCCCTGATGTATACGCGCATTGTCGTCCAACACCATTCCACCCTACTGCCCCTGACCGGCTTTTCTGGTCAGCAGCTGCTGCCCCACATTCTCCTTTAACCCGGTTGTGATCGAGGAGAAATCTGGGCTGCGGCTGACAGAGCACACCCTGCTGCGCCTACCTCGCAGAAAGTGTGCTCAAAAAACAGTGCCGGGGGACCCCCCCCCCCCCCCGCCCATAGACGGATGGGGAGAGCCCCCTCGGCCCCGTATGGGCTTACTACGCACCTGCCTTCCTGAATCCCTAAGGATAACAGGGAGAGCGCCAGCGCCCATGCCTCACACTCAAGCACTGACCCCGTGCAGAGTGTGAGAGGACAAAAAATGTGGGGGGGGGGGGTAGCCCCCCCGTAGCGTAACGGGCCAGCGCGTCCCTTTCCTATCCCGGGACCCTCAGAGGGCCCAGGACAGGCGAAGGCGCATCACGTCCGGGGAGGGGGTCAGATGCCAACTGACCCACAACCGCCCCCCCCCCCCCCCCCCCCCCTACAAATCCTGTGTTGCCCCAGCAAGCACAGACGAGGAGAAAGAAAAGAGCCAGACAAGTCCAAGAGATAAAAAGGGGCCTGGCTTCGACCAAGACGCCGCTGTGCATAAATCCTCCACACTCACACCGTTGAATAAGGCTGTTGACACAGCTACAGCCCGTGTGGAGTGCGCACAAATCCCCGTGGGGCAGGCTCTCCCTGCCTGTCCGTAGGCATGTGCAATGCACTCGCAGAGCCAGCCTGCCAGGTGATGGACAGAGCTTTCCCGATCACCCAGCCCCCGAAGCACACGAACAGCTGTTCGGTGCGTCTAAGGGCAGCCATGAGCTCCACATAACATGCTAGCGCACGCACCGGGCAAAGGAGGTGCAGTTTAGCCTCCCTGGCCCCACCATGGGGGGGAGACTAAAACCCCCTAACTGAATAGCCCCCGACCTGAACGCACTCCTTAGGTTTTTAGGCACAAAGGAGGGGTTCGGTCTAAGTGTTGCGCCGCTCTGGTCACCCCGAATTAGTAAACAACTCGGGTGCACCGACAGAGCAGTTAACTCGGACACTCTTTTGGCTGACGTTAAGGCAAGAAGCAAAGCTGTTTTTCACGACAATGCTTTCAGAGAGGAGAGCTCCAGAGGCTCAAATGGTCCCGAGGCCAGAGCCTCGAGCACTAGGGGCAGGTCCCACTGTGGGGCGGAGGCGTGCACTACCGGGCGCAGCCTCCTGACCCCCTGTAAAAACCGCGACATCAGTGGTTGATTAAAGGCTGACCTGCCGTTGAATCCCTCATGACAGGACGAGATGGCTGCTGCATACACTTTCACTGTGGAATGAGCAAGCCCTCTGTCCACCAATAACTGTAAGAAGGATAAAATAGAGCCCAACTCACAAGATAGGGGCTCTATTCCCCGCTCCTCACACCAATGCTCAATCTCAGCCACTTTGGCCTGTAACAGGCTGTGGTGGATTCTGCTCTAGCTGCCTGGATAGACTGAATAACGCTGTCAGACAATCCACCCTGTCTCAGCCTGTCCCTCTCAGGAGCCAAGCCTGAAGAGGACGGCCCAGAGTGGGTAACGCCCCGATTGCACCTGCCTCTTGAGACATCGCCCCCCAGAACTGGGGGATCGCCCAGGGCTGGCCCACCTTCATCTGTGTCATTTCTGAGTACCACGGAGCCCCGACGCGATCCGGTGCCACCAGAATGATTGCCAGACGTTCTCGCCTCACTCTCCCCAGGAGAGGGAGAATGAGACGCAGCGGTGGAAAGGCGTATAGCAGCTTCCTTGGCCATGGCTCGTGTGCAAACGCGTCCACCCCCAAAGGCGGGTCGTCGCTCAGGGCCATGGAGAACCACAGGGCACAGTGGCTGTTGCGCCGGCTGGCGAACAGGTCCACTTCCGCTCTCCCGAACTGGGCCCAGATCTGCTTCACCACCTCCGGGTGAAGCACCCACTCGCCTGGCAGGGGGCCGCCCCTCGACATGAGGGCTCTCAGAGATAACACCACCTCTGAGGCCCATAACCACAGCTCCTCCGCTGTGGTCAACAAGGAGGCGGAGCGGACTCCGCCCTGCCTGTTGATATAAGCCACTGTGGTGCTGTTGTCGCTCCTGACCAGTACATGTCTCCCCTGAATTAGGGGCATGAAATGCCGGAGGACTAACACTACTGCCCGTAGCTCTAGGAGGTTGCTGTGTCGAGACTCTGTCAGAGCCCAGCGCCCACCTATAGCCCTCTTCAGGCAGGTCCCTCCCCATCCTGTTCTGGACGCGTCCGTGAACACTGTGATGTAGGAGGTCACCCGTCCCAGTGGAGACCCCCTCCGGAGGTGGTCCGGAGACCCCCAAAACCGGAGGTTGCCCTCCACTGAGGGGGGGATGGTCACCAGCCGTCGTTTGCCTCTTGGGGTCCAAACGCAGGCTGGAGACCACCTCTGCAGGCGGCGCATATGTAGTAACCCCAGCGGGACCACAACGTGAGCAGCCGCCATGAGACCAGAGTCTGCATGACAGTTAAAGCTGTCACTGTTGCCCCCTGTCGCAGCCTGTGCACCGCCCTGAGAAGGGACGCACGTCTGCTCTCTGACAGGGTGGCCCCAGGGGCCTCATTTATAACGCAGTGCGTAGGATTGACGTAGGAAGGTTGCTTACGTAGTACAAAGCACAAAAATAGGTACATACATTTTCCGCCATTTTCCGATTCACAAAACATTGCGTACCGGCGAGGGAAGTGCGTACGGCACTTCCTACGCCGGTTTCCCTTTATAAATCCCAATTAACTAGAAATGCGGTGCAGCTTTTGCGGGCTTCCCATCACACCCATAATTGCCCAGACATTGATACGCCCATAATGAATATTCATCAAACCGATTTCCGGCAAAAACGAACATGGCAAAGACAGAAAAAAAAGGCAAGAAAAGAAACTTTAATAACTCTGAAGTTGAAATCCTTGTCGGAGAAGTAGAGACGAGGCAAAACATTTTGTTTGGTGGCCATAGTATTGGCGTAACGAATGCCAAAAAGGCAAGAGAGTGGCAGCATGTGGCAGATGCTGTGAACTCTGCATCAGCACAGGGTCGCACTGTCGCTGAAATTAAAAAGAAGTGGTCCGACATTAAGGTGGACGCCAAAAACGCCTGGCCTCACACAGGCAGAGTGTGTGCCACGGGAGGGGGAACGGGGGCACCGGAGCTCACCCCTATGGATGAAAGGCTGGCCGGTATAATCGGCGAATCCCTGCTGAGTAGAGTGGTGACGGAGGCAGATGGGGATCACCGATGTTAAGTGTGCACCGGATGAACCAGGTAACCACATTTATATACCCGTGTTTGAAATTAGAGTAAACCAAATGCATGTGTGATATCTGCTGGTAGCCGATGTAAAGAAAACAATAAGTCCATGTAGAAAAACAAATCATAACTTTATTTAGAAAAACAAATCATAACTTTATTAACAAAATCATTTGTTATAGATGCTGGTTCCAGCGGGGTAGGGGGACAGTGTACCGAGGAACCTCGTGTCTCGAGCCCCGGCGTCTCCACGGCACCTCCGGCGCCGAGCCCCGGCGTCTCCACGGCACCTCCTGAGCCGAGCCCCGGCGTCTCCACGGCACCTCCGGCGCCGAGCCCCGGTGTCTCCACGGCACCTCCTGCGCAGCCCTCCAGCAGCGGCCGTGTCCTCACGGATGCAGTCCTGCAGATGCAGAGGGACACAATTGCTGCAATACACGAGGTTGCAAGACAGCTGGGACAAATTCTTCATGTGCTGGCTGAAATAAGCACTTCTTTAAAAGATTTGGCCAATAAATAAGTTGTTTCCATACCTTGTTTTGTCTGTTTTACAAGTGACGCATCACATCCAGACGCTGTTGCAGTCCACCAGGGTTTCTCGCCCATGCCTGGGGAAGGGGGTCGGGCTCGTCTTGGGCACAAGCAGCCTCAGGGGTAATGGGACATTGTTCAGCAGTGCCAAATTGTGAAGCACAGCACACGCCCTCACAATTTGGCACACCTTGTCAGGCTTGTAACACAGTTTGCCTCCTGTGGCATCGAGGCAGCGCCATCTGCCCTTTAGCAGCCCTATGGTGCGCTCTACCACAGCTCGTGCCTGGCTGTGGAGAGTATTATATTGTCTCTCCTCTGCGCTCTGCGGGTTGTGGAATGGGGTGAGCAGCCACCGCTTGAGGGGATATCCACTGTCACCTGTAGGGTTGATAAATAGCTCATATAACGCAGCATATATACATTATTATTTATTTAGGAGTTTTACATTAATCATTCTTACCTAAAAGCCAGCCATCACGCACAGCTCCGGCCTCAAGTCTGCGGCCAACACTGCTGTTACGCCAAATGAAGGCGTCATGGGTTGACCCAGGCCACCGAGCAACTACATTTGTTAGCAGCATGTTCGCATCACATATGATTTGGACATTAATGGAATGAAAGTGCATTCGTTAATCGAAAGCACTTTCATTCACACAAGGTGCCCTTAAAGCAATGTGAGTGCAGGCAATGGCACCGATTACATTTGGGAAACCGGACATTGCTGCAAATTGCATTTTATTATTTGCCTGCTCACCCACCGTGTAAGGAAACTTAATGTACAAATGTGACAACGCAATTATACCTCCCAACACATCTGGCATAACACGGCTGAGGGTTGGCTGGGATATCCCCGACCTGTCAGCCATTTCCCTCTGAAACGTGCCGGTTGCCAGAAATCCAAGTGTTGTAAGCACTTGGATTAGAACCGGCACAGCTCGGTTTCTTAATGTGCTTCTCTGCAAAGCCGGGCCCAACACAGCACAAAGCTCCAACAAAACGGCTCTTGGAAGTCGGAACCGACTCATGAGCCACTCATCATCATTGGCCAGCAAATCTTGCTGGTCTCTGAAATTTCGCTCCCTCCGCACTCTTCCATTCGCCAAGTCCTCTAGCAGTGCCAAATCAGCCATTGTGCGTCATTACGCATTGTGATGGCACGCATTTTTATACACACCCGGCCACCTGATTGTATCTGATAAGGTACAGGTGGTGAAATTACCCTGCTTTTATTGACTGGTCCATTTGCTAGCCATAATAAGACGAAGATTCGTCATCATAATGAATATCAATACTAGCTATATGGCTTCCTTTTTACTCTATATGGTATGTAAGGCACCTAAAGCTGAATCTGTGTTAACCCTTGTTGTAGCCTACTACTGTTAAAAGTTTTGATCGATAATTGATTTTAGACCATGCAAGCTTTTTTAATCACTGAAACGTATATAGTTGCACACCGAGGTGTGCCCGTCACCAGACGCACAGGACAGCCTACCTCAGATGTAACGTAATGTTCTTCCCTTTTTAGAAATTATAGTAAACCGAGTGCAATTAAGCTGGGTTTGCACATGTATGTACAAACAGTTGGGGCTTTGTTTACAAACGTGGTTTGTGTTCCAGCTGCCAATCAGCTGTGCGCAGCGTCTCAACGCCACCGCAACAACTACCCACCACTTAAATGAAATAAAACAAATGTGTTGTGTTAAATCAGCTGTCTAATTATCCAAATATATGGTGTTCTTAGTTTCCATACCTCCTGTGTTTTACGAGCAACTTATCAAGTCTTGGCAAACGGCATAAAACACGATTAACGGCGTCAGTTTAGACGTAATTCTGTCCTCTGCTTACCGCATCATTTATGAGAAATAATTTCATAAGATTAACACAACATATTCGAGGTGGTTTTAAATAACATATTGTAGTGATCACTGATTCATACACTGGGGTTACATAATCCAATCATGGAACTACAGGTTGGGGGTACTGTTTCCACACGGACATACTTGGTTGGTACTTACTGCGTGCCCTCCCTTTCGCTTTCTCTTTTCTTCCTGGGCTGCGACCCGACAGCATGTCTATTTCTGTCGCTCATTAAAGTACCCATTTGCACCTTCGATGCACCGCCTCCGACTCCTATTTCTCGGCACTACATTGGTGACCCCGACATAAGTCTCGCGAAGTATCCGAGACTGAACCGAACACGGCAAAAAGCGCAGCTTTTCTCGAAATGCTGGAGATTCTTGGAGACGTCCGTGGCTGCCACGTGCACACGGACTGAGGCTCGGTGCGCCCCACGGAATGGCTGAGGACGTCGCTCGCCATTCCCGCGACCTGCTAGGTATGGAGGAACCCGACTTCTACCTCGTGGAGCTGTTTCTTCGGGACATGCGGCTGCATTTCCAGGCTGCGCTAGCTAACACGGCTAGTGTTGAGCTAGCCGGTTCTTCCTGGCCGCCCCGCGATTTACCCCTGAGGTGCTTGCCACTACACTCTGCAGCACCTTCCCTGGTGGGGGCACGCCGCCTAGCAGAGGCTCCGGGGCCGACGACAACGACAGCGACTAACGGCCGTCGGGAACGGCTAGCCACGACTGCTAACGACAGCTAGCCACGACTGCTAACGGCTAGCAGCTACCAACAGCTAACGACTAGCAGCTGGCGGCTAACGACATCCATTGGCTATCGACATCCGACTGTTAGCCCCTTTTTTTTTTTTGTGGTGCCGGAGAGGAGGTTCGATCAAGTCTGGTCGGCCTCGTGTGGATCCTCTCAGAATTTCGCCCACCTGTTTTTGATCGTGGACAGGACGACCCTTTTGAGTTTTTTCTGGTGCCTGAGAGGAGGTTCGACCATGTCTGGTCGGCCTCGTGTGGACCCTCTCGCTTTTTCACCACCTCGACGGTGGCTTCGGACGTCGCCCATGCCTTCTTCAGCCTGTGGGTGGCGCGCTTCTGGACCCCGTCTCGCCTCGACTCTACGGTTTCGGACGTCGCCCATGCCTTCATCGGCCCGTGGGTGGTGCGCTTCGGGACCCTGTCTGGCCTCTTCCCTCGCCTCGGCGGTTTCGGAAGTCGCCCATGCCTTCATCGGCCCGTGGGTGGCGCGCTGCTGGACCCTGCCTGGCCTCACCTCTAACTGCGGCTCACGGTTCGCCTCGACGGCGGCTTCGGACGGCGCCCCGTCTGGCCTCTCCCCTGTCCACGGCTCCCTCCTCCCGGGGACACGGCTCCTTCCTCCCGAGGACTTCGTACCCGTCGCCGCTGTGCCTTCGCCTGCGGCCGGGCGGCGCTCCTCCCTGCTGGGGACCACCGGGATGTTCACGCCCGTCCCCGCGTCGCAACGCAGCGACCCTGCTTTCTGCGGCCCCCTGACAACGGCCCGTTCCGGCCCGCCCCCCACCCCCCGGTGGGGATGCCCTCGCCCTCGTTGGGGCCCCTACCCTCTCCTGCGGCCCCCTTCCGACGGCCCGTTCCGTGGCCCGTTCCGTGGCCCGGCCCTCGCCTGCGGCCCCGCCCTCCTCGGCCCCTGTGGTGCTTCCTCCCGGACGCGAGGATTGTGCCATGTTTGAATTCTGGGGGGGCTTGTGTAGTGATCACTGATTCATACACTGGGGTTACATAATCCAATCATGGAACTACAGGTTGGGGGTACTGTTTCCACACGGACATACTTGGTTGGTACTTACTGCGTGCCCTCCCTTTCGCTTTCTCTTTTCTTCCTGGGCTGCGACCCGACAGCATGTCTATTTCTGTCGCTCATTAAAGTACCCATTTGCACCTTCGATGCACCGCCTCCGACTCCTATCTCTCGGCACTACAATATCCGTATTTATTTATTTCTCCAAGTTATGTTTTTGTGTGCACTGAGGAGTCGCAAACAGGGGTTTCTTTAATCATTTTAAGATTGGCTTTAATCAATGTTTGAAAATGAATTCTTCATATATGATAAATGAGAGGTAACATTTTATTTATGGTATTATTTCCACATATTTCTCTCCATTCTTCCTTCTGCCAACGGTGTCGCAGTTTCTCGTCTCTCCTGTTTGTGTGCTTAGTGCGTACGCATGGGTTAGAGTTTGCATGGAGGACCGCACATTTTCCCGTCAAGTTAGAATTTTATAAATCGCAAACATTGCGTAGAAACTGGCGTACGCCATCTTTTGAGCTTACGCACCGTTTATGAATGAGGCCCCAGGTCTTTTACCTTACATGTGGATTTAAACATAGATCACAACTATGTGGCGACACCTTGTGGTAGGAGTGTGTATCTATCTAATCAACACATCCCCCTTTCTTTGAGGTAATATAAACAAATAGTGCAACATCAATTTTAACCAAACATTTTGATTTCTCTACCATGCCATAACAAATAAACATCTGGTCTAAATTTACTCAGGATGCTAACTAGCACAAACTTGGAAATTGTCTAAACATTTACACCATTTTAACATCCATTAAAGTCTCTCAATTACAGATTCAGTCTATCAGGTTTTCTGATTTCCCTTATAGATCTTCTGACCACATGTTCACTTGGAGTGTTAGTATCACAGTCTGTCTGTGGTGAAGGTGTGGACTCAGACTCAATGATGGATTCACTGAGCTGTTGACCAGCCTCTTTTGTTTTCATAAGACTGCAACGATTGCGTCTGAAGATTTGCCCTTCCTCTCTCCTCACAGTGAAGGATCGCGGTGCTACTTCCTGAAAAACAGTGGCTTTTGTTCTCCATCCATCAGGACCCTCAATCCTGACTGTGTCATTACTTGATAGTAATGGAAGCTGCTTAGCTGTTTTGTCATAGCATGTTCTCTGCTTCATCTTTTGTTGTTGTAGTTGGTGTTGCAGCTTTGGGTGTCTCTTTTGCTTTGAATAGCTTGGCAGTGTGGTGCATAACTTACGATTCATCAGAAGTTCAGCAGGTGACAGTCCACACTCCAGAGGTGAGGCTCTGTAGCTGAGTAAAGCAAGGTATGGGTCTGAGCCACTCTCATCAGCTTTCTTTAGAAGTTGCTTGAGAATGTGTATTTATTCCAGGCCAGAAAACACTGTCTCTCGCCCGTCTTTTGCATTTTTCAACACCCAGGTGACCTTCATGTATTCTTTGTAGTACTTCTCAATCTGTTCTCCAAGCATGTTTATAAAATTCCTGCCTATTCCCGCAGTACAGTATGTGTTTTATCTGCAGAATGTGATTGGTTACTACACAACACCGCAGTCTTTAGAAACAAGTGTGAAGTGGTGTTTAGGTGTGACTTAATTTTATATAAGTCAACATTTCATTTTTTTCAGTGCATGCAAACGGTCTTGGGGCTTTAACAATCTCTTGAGATGATAGATAAGACGGGCCTGTTCTTATTCACTCTGGGCTTCAACCACACAAATGTGTCTTAGACGTGACCTTAAAACTATATTTTCTCCTGTCTGCTACTTGTGTTCTTCTGGGTCTTTGCTCTGAGAACTTCATCACATACAACATGTTTCTTTGCAGATTTACTGTTCAAATGCTTTTGTAGCCACTGTCTGTCCTTGTCCGATGATCACAGACAACATACACTTTGAGCTTCCAGTAATATTTGCAGGTGCAGTTCAGGATGAAGCAAGCTATCTGTTTTTGATTTTTATCCTTCAGCGTGTCTGTGGGAGAGCCTGGCTCTTGTTTGCATATTTATCATTGAACTGTTATCCATTTGGCTTGTGCCCTAAGAAAACAACAGCTGCACACAGAAAACGGTAAGTAATCGGAGAAAAACTAAATATTGAGGTGACATTCTGAGCTGAGGTACAAAGGACAGTTTGTTTAGTTGTGCCTGTTTAAGAGCAGGACGACGGCTCAACTCTACCCCTGGTTGAGAGTGTTCAGAAACGGCTGTATTTCTTAATGAAAATTAAAACTTTTAAAGAGAAACAATGTAAAACAACATGTCTGCAAAACATACTGTCATGGCATGTATATGGCAGTGATAACACCGGCCCAGATCATCATTGTTACCCATCCCCCAAACATCAGTGATATTACACAGAGCCCAACGGATAATAAAGGGGCTATATTCTTTACATGCACAAAAAAACATTTAACACACTACAGTAAAGGGAAGACCCCGAAAAAGCCTAATAGGGCCCCTTTAATGACTGACTAAACGTTATGTCAAGAAAGAAAATACAAGAAAGACAGCTGAATGGTTTGATTCTTCTGTGACAGACTTTAATCTAAGGTTTCTCCATAAATGTAACTGTTATTCAAGTACTGTACATATTTGAGGTACTTCCTTCTAAGACATCTCTTTTATTTAACTGTTGTCGCGGCACTTTTATTTATCAAATGTGTTTAAGGAAACTAACCATTCAGCTGTCTTTGTTGTATTTTATCTATTAGGTGGGTGTTTCCTCACACTTTATCAGCACCATGCAGTTCCTTCCTGCTAACAAAACAATAACTTTTCTTTATTTGGCTCCTAATCTCTCCCATAAACAAGACTGCCTATAGCTCTATTTACTTTACAATGTATCATTTTGTTTTTTAAATATCTTTCCTATCCAGTGAATCTCCAAATGTGAAGATTTGTAAAATGTCCTACCTCTTAAGCTAAACAAAACTCTTCAAAAAGTCTCTTGGATCAGCTGGAAAATGCATCATCACAAAGCTGAAAAAAGGACAGAATTTCTGAGCTTGATCCGTGGTTTTCATAGCAACGAAGCCCAAGATGCATAGCAGTAGATTCATTTACCCGACAGGATATAAAGGAGTTGAAATTAGCATAACCTTAAACATCTTCAGCCTCAAAATGCAACATTAATTCAGCAGTAATATTAACCCCAAAACTCATATTAAAAGATTGAATACTAAACATTCTACTGGACAATTTCAATTTTTTTGTTTTCATACTTTAGGGACCATTTTTGCACTATTAAAGGTTTAAAATGAAAGGATATTACTTGTAGTCTAGTATTGAAGTGTGGTATTAGTTATTTTATAAAAGTAAAAGCACTGAGTCAGCGGTGGAGAATGGTCTGGAGGATGCACTATCATCATTGTTCCATGGGAATAAAAACGTTATACATTTGTTTTTTTTCTGCAAAACCAGTCATTATCATATTGGGCGGTGCCAAGCGAAGGATGCAGCGACAGTTGTCTTTAACTCGAAAGAGTTTAAGGAGAGGAGAGTGCCAAGAAACAGGCCACCAATGACTTATTCCCACAATCCATGTCTGAATGGTATATCAGTAATATAATAAATAAATATCTGAATTGTATACAATATGACTCATTCCATGACACCAGGACACCATTGAAGATATACAACAGTTTATTAAAATAAGTCTTCACATTTACAGGTTACACTATTAGTATAAAATATTACATAGAAAAAAAAAAAATTAAATATAAAGCTTTTTCTTTCCAAAACCAGCAGGACAAGACATAAAAGACGCATGCGACAAACATTAATTATTGTTACTTTGGATGGATTACACAGTTTGCAGGTGTTATCTAAATACTGGTAAAGCATGAAGCTGCTTCAACTAAAAGCTAACCAGTCTTTTCAGGGAAGTTAGGTTGAAGCTTATGAGTTGTCCAAAATAACATTTGGTGAAGAAAAAGATCATCAATAGCCTTCATATACGTACAGTAATCGATTCCTTCTTTACATTTAAATACCAACAATAAAAACATTATATAATATATTATTATAATGAATCCTACGGATTTCACACAAAGACCAGTTTACTAGTTATGTGGAGAACAATTATAGTCTTTGAAAACAGATTGAGTAGTGCGAGAAAATATAGCTTTGGCTGGGAGACTTTAAGCTTTTTAACAGAATGTTAAAACTTGGGCTTCATGTTTAAAAAGTTAAACATGTACTAGTTGGATAGCTTCATCAAGAGTATAGTGTTAAGTTTAAGATATATAGTCACCAAGGAAAGGACACATTTTCTAAGCAAATCCACTCCCTGCTTGTTGCGAGAAAGAAACCCATCTAACCCAGCAGGAAAGTCTGCTGTTATATTGTCGAAGGTGTAGTTGGTTTCTGCAGAATGAACAATATGAAAAAGCAGGGGTCAGAGTCATTCACATCAGGTTAAAAGTAGATGTAATATGGATTCACTTTGGTTAGAATCATGAAAAAAATACCTTCATGCTTCATCTGTGAGCTCAGCGCATGCCTGACTGTCTTCACTGAGGCAGAAAACAGTGGTTTCTTTTGTGTCATCTTTACTGAGGTAATGACGAGGATTGACGACGGACCGCAGGCCGTATGTTCGTTGGCGGTGAAGGTCAACCTTCTCAAACCAATAAGGTTCATCGATTTCAGAAACATCGGCAATCTTCTCCAACTGTGAACACAAAAAATACAATGTCTATGCTTCAATTCACCACCAGTGTAAAATTCTGTAAATATAAATATGTATATATCAACATGTTGCTATTGTTAGAGGTTTTTATTTACCTGCAGCGTTTTTTCTTTCACCCTTCGGGGAAATAGTTGCCATCTGTACTCGGGAAACTAAAAGCAATCAGATTTTTCGTTCCGCTTACACGTGTCCATATTTTCACTAGTGAAGGTGCTAAACACCAAAAGAGAAACAACATCTTAACTTTGAGTCATTATATGAAATACCATTCAAAGATGATATTAAATGTAGGTGGGTATTCAGTTATTTGGAAATACAGGTGTGTTCATTAAAATGTATACCTTCTTCTTTAAGTTCGACAACACACAGCACCAGTCCAGCTATAGAGTTCCTTTGACCGTCACAAAGTGTCCTTCTTTTACCTTCAGAAAAGCCTCATGTATATTTTCATAGACCATGGTGCCTCTTCAGTCGTATACTTTCTGGTTCAGCTAAAATAAGATAAGACTTTATTCATTCAGAAGGAAAATTATTGTGCCAGATACAAAAGATGCAATAAACAAAATAATAATACTAATAGTAAAAATAGCTAATTTAACAAAAAACTACAAGAAACAAAGATAGACAAATAATGAAGCTTGTCGAGTCTTCACCAGGCCATGCATTAACTTGTATTACAGAACTGCCATAACACCACGCACTGGTTGAAGCCTGTGTATTGCAGTGAGGAGGAATGCTAAGGTGCATGTGAGAAATAATGCAAAGTCACTTACCGTCGCTGATAAAGTGTTGGGGAGCTTGGAGAGTAAATGTTTAGAGACCGTGTTGTTGACAGAGCAGAAGGCGCGTGCAGAAGCAGCGAGCGAGCTGCCATTAAATAGTCTCACTGACGCAAGGCGCGCGCGCACAACGCAAGGGGCTGGACCGACTCATGGAATGAACCCCGACGAATTAAATGCCTCACATGTGTTTAATTGCATTCTTTTTTTTTACAGATTACAAATTCGGATGTTGTGAAATTCGCACGTAGCCTACGCATCTGAATAATAGTTTCCATGAAGATGCATAAAGATGACTGTAGTTTATTTTTTATCACTAAATCACTCATGGTTGTATCCTTGGATTGACATGAAAAACGAACAGAAGATAGAAAGAATGATGGCTGACAGGATTATGCTTTCCTTTTCTTACTGTCGGCTACGTTCTGAAGGCATGCAAAGGCACAAATGAACCCAGCTCATTTATGCAAAGATACAAAACCACTCCTTTAAGTTAAAAATAATTATGTAAAACTTATGTTTGGTATTGACATGCCTCATGATGTTCTAACAAAACATATTTGCAGTTGGAAATAAGTGTATTGTAACCTATAGTATACCACTAGACCTGGATACCTTATCTTATAGGATAAGTGTTATTCTTTCCACACTGAGGCTTCTGGGACCCTTGGGGCTCTTCAGTTTTATCATGTTTTGGAAACAAGGTGGAACTGATCTGGTACACTTCCAAATCCATCCTGAGTTACTTTTATGTATTTCCGTTCAATGGCTATGGACATAGATATGTCTCATAATTATTTGTGTGAACAGAAAAATAATTTGTGTGTAAATATGTGATTTGTAAATGTAAAACACCATCCACAAAAGCATTTAAAAAGATTTGCAAACTCACAAATACATTTGCAAATGTAAAACGGATCTGCAAATGCCCGCAAATATTTTTACAAATAAAAAAAAGATATTTGAATATCTCTTTAACATTTACAACTTTCGATCAGGCATTTGTGAATCCATTTTGTATTTGTCAACCAAAATGCGCTTGTGGATTCCACATTTCTGCTTGTGGATCTCAAATCTCTGCTTGTGGATCTCAAATCTCTGCTTGTGGATCGTCTTTTTACACACACAGAGTTTTGAGACAACCTTTCCGCCGGTCTCGGCTAAAATCTACTCGTGTCACTCGGTTATCACGTAAGCCACGTGATGGCCTGCTGATGACGACATTTCGGCATGGTTTTCAAAGTAAAGAGCATGATGGTTTGTTTAATGCGGTGTTTTTTTAATGAACAGCGGAACGTTAGATGCCATGGCCATGGGAAGTAGGGGTGCATGAGGGTGCTGCAGCACCCCCTGATGGAGGACAGGGAATCTGCACGTCACAAGATTAATGGAAATAAATACAAAATATAATACAAAAAAAACAATTTTCGGCCTTGATGTAACAACATTCATAATTAAGTAAAGATAACACCCTTTTCACCCCGGTTACATTTTCCATTTCCCCTGAGAGGCTCAATGAGGTAAAGGACTCTGAGTGTTTAAATAGTTCACTTTAGTCTAAGTTATCTCAGTGGGTCTCAAACGGTTTGGTCACAATTTATGTAAACAAATATTTCCAAGGCACTCCTTTATAATTATTAGGATAAATAAAAACAGGTTTGAAATCATTCCAATGTATACGGTAGACCAGGGGGTACTCAAATACAATACTTAAAGGTCCAAACATTTTTTTTCAATAAGACAAAGATCCGTTATTCCGGTCATTCAAACTTTTTAAACAATTGCAACAAGATTCTTAACACGAGGTTGCAAAAACAAAAATAATCTGTATGCAGAAGTTTTCATTGTTATTGTGTCTGTGATTGACCCTCAGAGTCGCAGTGTGAGCTGCACAGTTATGATTAAAGGCAGCTGCACCCTCTTTCATTCAGCATTCCCATTATTGCTTTATAATGTCTTGCCCCCTTGTGTGTCCACTGAGGTTCGTCAGGCCCAACAATCTTCAATAACTCCCCCTTTGCCTCATCATAAAAACTCACAAACACCAGCAACTGAGCATTGTACAGTGGTTGTCAGTGGACTCATCCACAGCTAAGGAAATGCACTGTGCATTTTTTTATTCCATCACAAAGCTGATTAATGCAAATCACCAGCCAGTATTTATGTTCTTTCTGGTTGCTGTGGAATCTGAGAGGGGGATTTGCTTGTATTTGACCCTGTTATTTCCTCTTTTTTGTTTGCCTTCAAACATGGTCTCCATCACTTCAGTCATGCATTCTTTTATACTTCAGTTATTATCCAGTGGAATGACTTACCTACTGGCCTAGTTAAATCAAGTGGTACTTTTTTTGGCTGGGCAGTGTAGTTTACACACCGTCTTATTTGACTTTCTCAGGACTTAAAACTGTTTTTTTGGGGCAGACCCCGACAAAAAATATATATATATTTACACACGTAAGTTCATCATCTTAACAGTTGTGTATGCCTCATCCGTGAGCAGAGCATCAAGTGACATGTCTATTACAGCTGAATGTGGGGATTACCATTTTGTTCAGCAAAAACACCTCACAAAATTAGTAAGATCCAAAGCTTTAGTGCGTTTTGATTCAATGCTGAGTACAGCCAAACTTGACAGTCTCTTCTCTGTCATTGTAGACCGCAAATACCTCATTCCTTCAGTACTTGGGTCAATCATATTTCCACGCTCGCGCCGGGCCGGAGGACGGGTTACAAGCTATGGTTACAAGACGTGCATCTTGTGCTGCATTCACTTGCACTCGGACATTAGAGACTTCTCTCATAAATGTCAGATGAGCCACAACTTTTCTTTCAAAACAAAGCTGCCAACTGGGGTGGCAGCTGGGGTGCAAGGCCTATTTTAGGGTGGCAGTTGCCACCCCATGCCACCCCGGTAGGTGAAACTAGGTTACTAGCTACAGTACAGATGCAACTAGATGAGCTGTTAACTCTCTCTCATTTTATTAAACACACACGCATTTTTCCCACCCGCATTCCGCGAAGACCCGCCCCTACTGTGCCTCTGATTCGCAGACTGTTGGTGGGGGGAAAAACGCTGACGGGATGCTGAATGTGATTGGACCAATGCGTTGACAGACACCACACACAGACAGTGCAACAGTCGTACATGCAGAGCGCTGTTTGCAGTGGACATAGCGGAGAATATTGACTCGTTGCGTTCGTGGCGATGTCTCGCGCAGATAACACAGATAATACAGATAATACATATGAAAAGTATAATTTTGCTCAGAGCCCAGAGACAGTTGTGGTTCGTTCCGGATCCGGACCAGAGTCCGGACTTTGAGGATGCCTGCTTATAGACAGTAAACCAAAAATATCCTTTAAAACTGGCGAGATTAAAATATGCATAAATAAATAACTGTTAACTAGGTAAAATAAGATATAAATGAACAACAAAATAAAGTACGTTACATTTATTTGTTATTGACTATGGTAGGTTATTGGTTATGTTCACATACTTATTTGGTTATTAAAATGTAAACCGATCTTCTTCATATGGGTGTTTTAGAGTTGTACCCCCTAGATCCAGTCTCTTGTAATTATGCTCAAAGTGCTCCAGATGAAGCATTTTACTTTAAAATGGGGGGGGGGGGGGGGGTCGGGGTACTAGTAACTTATCCGACAGACCCACATCGTCCGATCGGGCCCACTTCAGTACCGGCCCATTGGGATTCGTCCCGAACGTCCCGATGGCTCCGATAGCTGCTATAATACAAAACAAAACGTCTGCCTGCTCTCCACAATGATCAATAACAGCGAACGGATGGTCAAAGTAAGGTACAAATAAACCAGAATCACACGAAGCCTGGTTAGTGTTGCCTGACTTTATAAAGTGTGTTTTTTTTATAAGTGTGTGGTTGCCTTCTAGTCACCTTTGCTCAGCGCTACTTCTTGTAGGCAGGCATGACGAGACTCTTCAGTCGACCCATGTTCAGGGAGGTGGGTTTAGTTTCCTGCACGCCTCGACGGACGGGGGGGGGGGGATGCCAGCTAAAATCTTGCCTAGGGCAGCAAATTGGTCAGAACCGGCCCTGGTTGTCATACCCACAGCACCCCCCATTTGAAACATGTTCCCACGGCTATGTTAGATGCCATTCTTTATCACTGTTACGCCCAGATCTAGGGAAACTAGGCGCAGCATAAAATTGCCCTCTCGCAACTCTTCCCACTCCCAAGAACATGGACACCGAGACAGAGAATGCCGTTTGGTAATTTTAATTACCAACGTTTTTAACAAAGAAACGCAACAACCCCACAAACAAACAAATCTCTGAACACATAAATATTGCCTAACAAATAATAAAAATAAACGTACAGACTTCTTACCTACTCTGACGTATTAAACAGGAGGAAAACGAGAATCAACCAAAAGAAAAGGGTTTCACACTTTTGCATAAATGAAAGCGTGTCCAACAAGGACAGGTTAAAGTAGTTTCTTTTCTGAGGTTTTCAAGACAAGCAAGAGGACCAGTATACGGTATAAGTAGGACACAGCACACAGGAGAGATAACAGGAGGAGGGAAACATATCTACACACAAATGACATAACGACCCAGGGTCGTAACAATCACCATCATCATCATGTTATAGTGATACAGTTAGTTTGTGTTAGTTTATTGGTTCAACTTTCTTCATATTTTTTGTGTATTACAGTCAAGCGGGTCAAGTTACAAGCACTTCACATCTTATTAATCGGCCTCTACCGTTTTACCTTACCAGTGCAGTGGTAAGGTAATCTGTAGAAAAGCAACGTATTTAGGTCAGCCTTCATAGTAAGGCTACATTAAATATTTAGAATATTCATCGCATCCTTTTATACTGTATATGCATATATTCCTGTCTATTGCTTTCATTTGTATTTAATGTTATTGTTTCCACACATTTCACAATTTGGGATGAATGAAGTATCTATCTATCCATCTATCTATCCATCTATCCATCTATATATCCATATATCCATCCATCCATCCATCAATCCGTCCGTCCGTCTGCCGTCTGTCCGTCTGTCTGTCTGTCTGCCTACCTACTTACAGATAGATAGATAGATAGATAGATAGATAGATAGATAGATAGATAGATAGATAGATAGATAGATAGATAGATAGATAGATAGAGATAGATAGATAGATAGATAGATAGATAGATAGCTCTAACATGTAGGGTTTCCCATTAATGCTATGGGCTACAGTGAAATGTTCTACTGCAACACTCCCCCACACGCACATACAGCTACACCCCGTGACCCGCGACTGTTACAATGAAGGCTCGATAATCAGCTCACGGCATATCGGAGAAGATATTTTTTTTTTAATTATTATTGAAGTTAAAAGCATCAATCTGGTGCACTTTTTTGAGAGCAAATTGAAGAGATCTATGGATACATCTCTCAACACCCTATGAAACAGAACTGTAAACATGTACTTTTTCTTTATGGATATTTTACAAATCAACTCCCCTTTTTAAACTGTATTCTTGTTTTACTGTCATATAGTATTTCATACCTGTTTTTCATTTATTCTCTTATTGTTTTATAGCCTAACTCTAATGATCATATGAAGTGTGCCTCGGAAATACTTGTTTACATAATGGTGATCAAACTGTTCTGAGATAACTATAGACTAAAGTTAACTATCTAAACACTGAGAGAGTCAGGCGCGCCGGATTCATTTTAGAAGTGGGGGGGCCAAAAAAGTGCGTGTGTATGGCCCAATCCCAAACTACGCCCGACACACTCCCCCTCCGTGACGGAGTGAACTCCGTGGAGTGACACATGAGGCTCCCTCCTGTCAGATGGAGGGATACAGCGGCAAGCTTTGGGACAAACTCCCCTCTCTCCGGCAGAAACAGGAAATGCCGTAACTACAACGGTTTCAAATCAGCATCTCTTTGACAAAAAATGTAAATTAATAACTCAAATAAAACTCCAAACATCTTTAATTGTGTTACTTTTTTGTAAAGCTCTTTTAGTTTTAACCTTATGTTTATAAGCTTATTAGTTTTTGCAACAGTCTGTAAATATACACAACTTTATAATAAAATGCACACAATTACCTTTTTCTAGACTAAACACAGGTAGCCTATGATCCTAAGTTAAAAACATATGAGGTTATCATGAGGTTGTTAACATCGCAGTTTATCAGTGGGTTATTGATTTCTGCGTCAGTCTTAGGACAGTCATACATTCCTATGAAGTCTTCATGGACAACATAATCAGCTGATACCCATCGTACAGTCAGAGACAACTGTTCATGGAGGCTTGGGCACTTTTTCCAGTTATTAACTCCGGTATTAACAAAGCTATCATCTCCACATTTTGAGAAAGTTACAAGCCGTTTGACAGCAGCAAATCTGCATATTTCACAGAAGGCCCGTTTAGTGGTTTTGCAAATAATTAACCACTCTCTGTTTTTGTACCATTCTGCGTTGAAGTACCTTTCTCTTTGCCCAGACGATCTAGCGGTCTCCTTTTTTTCGACAGTTAGCTGTACAGCTTTACCCGCCTCAATGTCCCGACAACAAACCTCCATGCAGTCAGAACCAGCCTGTTTCGGTTCAACGATGGCGGTGGGGTGGGCGGCGGCGGTTTTTTGACAGTCTTTGCGGCCGCAGAGCTGCTGCTTTTGGGTTTATCTATTTCTCGCTTCGCTGGTTCTTCTATGATTGATGAAGGTCCAGGCTCCGGAGAAGTGGATGTCAGGGATGTGACCTTCCAGTTGTTAAAATGTAAGTTTAGATTAACTGTATTTAGTTTTCTTCTGCGCTGGTTCTTCTGACTTGTTTGCAAGTGTATCTATTCTTTCTATCTGGCTTAACGGCTTGACACACACATAACAACGTAACAAATAAAGTAAACAACGTAACAAATAAACAAATCTAAGCTTTTTTATTGGTTGCAATTTACATGGATACATTTGAATGGTGTGACAATGTCCTATTTGATTGGGTTAAAATGTACATATTCTTCCTGTTATGTCTGCCTGCTTATTTTACCTAATGCAAACCTGCTCCATCGAAATCAGTCGCATTGACGCGAATACACGTTTTGAGTTGTATACACTGTTGGAAAGAGGAGATTCCTAGCTTTCTAATGATATCAGGATAGTTTTTGTACTCCCAAATATTAAGCAAAATATGTCACATTATATAATGACTGTTACAGAGTCATCATTTTGAGAAAAAGGCCTTTAAAGTTTCCTCTTCTCTGGAAGCGGAGCAAATGATCAAAGTAGTAACGGAGGGAAGATATTTTCGTTTGGATTACTGGTCTGGGGGAAGCCCGCGAGTGTGTGTATATGTGTTTGTGTATTTTTGCGTTTGTGTGTGTATTGTGTTTGTTTCCCCGGGAAACAAACACAAGAAACACCGGCTGTTCTTATGCGTGCTGTGACGTTAAGTTACTCCGGTCTCCGCTTGTAATTATGCCGTTACAAGCTTCAAAGTTGTATTTATCATCTGAATTTGCCGAAACAAGTTTAATATTCTGAAAGCCAAGACTTTGTTTATTTGAAATCAGATACAAACAAACTGTAACGGACCCTGCCGTGTTATATATGATTACTATACGCCTTACATTCATAATTTCAGCAGAGGGAGGGTAAGCGGCGCTGTGGAACAGCAGAGTGGCGAGTGAGAGGCGAGCTGTCATCTTCCCTTTACAAGCTTCAAAATGCCTGTAGCTAATGAGATTGAATATAACAATAACAAATAACAAAATATACACAGCTAGGATCAGATCGCGTTTTAGATGCGACTTTAGAGTAGAGGGGAATTATTGAAACGGGATTTGTACAGTGTTCTGCGGCATCCGCCGCCTGCGAAAATGTAGGTTAGGGCTCAAAAGTGGGGGGGCCAATGGTCCCCTGGCCCCCCCGCTTCCGGCGCCCTTGCTTCCAGCTCCAAAAAATTGTCGGTCTAGAGGCAAGAGCTTCGGAGCTAAGAGCGGCGTCGCTTACGTCTCTCTTACGTCGAGGCGTGCAGGAAACTAAACTCACCTCCCCTGAACAATACATGCCATGGGTCGACTGAGAGTCTCGTCCTGCCTACAAGCAGTAGCGCTGAGCAAAGTGACTAGAAGGCAACCACCCACTTATAAAAAAAAAACACTTTATAAAGTCAGGCAACACTAACCAGGCTTCGTGTGATTCTGTTTATTTGTACCTTACTTTGACCATCCGTTCGCTGTTATTGATCATTGTGGAGAGCAGGCAGACGTTTTGTTTTGTATTATAGCAGCTATCGGATGGGAATCAATACATGGGCTGCACAGGTTGTCATGTCCGACTATCACAAGTAGAATCATAATGAAAAATACGCCGGTTAAATGTGCCTGTAGAACACGACTTAGCAAGTAGTCAATTTAGCTTCTGGTTGCTATGCTAACATCCACCCATGTTATAGCAGAGAAACGTTCATAACAGCGTTTGTGATGCCAAACAGCGTCAATTCAGACTGACACACATTCACTTAAGGGGAACTGGGTATATGTATCAGCTGCTTGTGTGACAGTCAGACAGTGAATACTTTAGAGCCGTGTGAGCTAACCCGGAAGCTAACGGGAGAATAAACTCCCGTGGAAGAGCAGCCAGCACTGCAGCGGTCGGTAAATGCCGCTGAAACACATTAATAAACAATGAACCACGGCACTCTGGAGAAAAGTATAAGGTTGGAGAAGTCGTTATTTAATTTAATCTGGCTTCGTATGATTAAAAGCAACACGATCATCGACCCGACGCAGTCCCCCGTTGTTGTTGTGAGCTCCGTTGGGGAGAAAATCAGCGATGTAAACTGTGACGTCATGACGCAGCAGCGGCAGCTGGGCGGTGTGAACAGAGCGGGAGCAGAAAAGGGAAACCGGAGCTGAACCAGAAAAGCTCTAGCTAGGAGCTAGAAAGGGAAAAGCGCTGGTGTGAAAGCCGCACCACACACGGAGCCGAGCTTGAATGAAATAAGTAGGCTACTTGTACTGTACTGTAGCAGCATATCATTTTCGAATCAATCATTTTTCAAATTACGAATTTCACATATATAAAAAAAACGGACAGACAGACAGACAGACAGATACTTCATTCATCCCAAATTGTGAAATGTGTGGAAACAAGTATAAACATAATAAAGCAATAGACAGGAATATATGCATATACAGTAGAAAGGACACAATGAATATTATAACATAATGTAGCCTTACTATGAAGGCTAACCTAAATACGGTGCTTTTTTACAGATTACCTTATCTGCACTGGTAAGGTAAAACTAGGCCGATTAATAAGATGTGAAGTGCTTTGTAACTTTGACCCGCTTGACTGAATACACAAAAAACAATGAAGAAAGAGTTATCTCTGGGCTGCTTTGCTGCCAGCTGCTCCCCCGGGACCCGAAAGTGGCATAGCCTGTACTTCAACATCAATGCATACGGATGTGCTCGATATATGCTGTATTGAACCAATAAACTAACACAAACTAACTGTATCACTATAACATGATGATGATGGTGATGAAGAATGCATCTACGTTCCGCTGTTCATTATAATACAAAAACAGAGTATTAAACAAAACATCATGCTCTTACTTTGAAATCATACGGAAATGTCGTCATCAGCAGGCCATCACGTGGTTTCCGAAAATAACCGAGTGACACGAGTAGATTTTTTGCCGAGACCGGCGGTAGGGTAAGTATGTCTCAAAATTCTGTGTGTGTAAAAAGACGATCCACAAGCAGAGATTTGAGATCCGCGAGCGCATTTTTGGTTGACAAATACAAAATGGATTCACAAATGCCTGATCGAAAGTTGTCAATGTTAAAGAGATATTCACAGATCTTTTTTTTATTTGTGAAAATATTCAGCCTATTTGCAGATCCGTTTTACATTTGCAAATTTATTTGTGAGTTTGCAAATCTTTTAAATGCATTTTGTGGATGGTGTTTTACATTTACAAATCACATATTTACACACAAATTATTTTTCTGTTCACACAAATAATTATGAGACATATCTATTCCCATACATATCTATGCCCATAAATGGCACACACAGACAGGATTGTAATGTGTGTGTGTGGCATCCTCCTGCAGCTAATGGAACTGATTCAGTAGCACTGATGCCAAGCTGCTGTAAATAGAGTGACCAGGTGCCAACAATTGGGACAGAGAGATAATTGTGTGGGACTGTGGGACATGTAAATGCAATGTTAATATTTCGATATAATGTCCATGTCACCCTAAAAGGTAGCTTTTATAAATAACAACAATAACAGGTTGCACACACAGCAGGTAAATTGAAATTGATTGAATTAATGGATTTATTTCTGTGAACAATATAACAAAAAACAACTGACCTACTGTCAGAAAAAATGACTGGGGCTAGCTTACTGCCACAGTCTGCTGACCATAGGCCTACTGTACGACTGAGAGTGCATGCTGTACAGTGCATGGATGTGTTACGTGCTCCCTTTTCTGTTGTCTTCTCTGTCTCTCTGCTGCGCAGGTACACCTGGTACGCCCCTGGCTCCGCCTCCCCCAGGTGTCCTAATTCCAGTCAGCTGGGGACTTAAAAGGAGAAGCTGGAGGAGAAGAGCGGTGTCTCCTGATCCTTATGCCGGAAGACTCCGTCCGAGGACAATCTCTCTCTGCTGTTTGGATCTGTAGATCCCTTGTGTTAATGTGGCAATATGTGTACTCTGGAGGATCTGGTAGTATAGGTTTTCGCGGCTTTATTTTACCCGTAGGGTTTTGTTAGATCTCTGGGTAGGGGAGGGAAGCTCTGGGTCCTACGGCCCGTGGTGTGGCTGGTCCAGGCCCCCTTCTTCTTTTTGTTTGTTTTGCCAGTCCTCCACACCTTGGTCATTTGCCGGTTGGCCCATGTGAGTAACGGCTGTGCTTTAAAATAAATAATCGCCGTTAAGTGCTGCGTGTTTGGTGTGTTTTTATTTTATGTTGCGGGTCTCCCCACGAGCCACTACCACTGAGTAGAGGGCGGGTCGTAACATATGGGGGCTCGTCCAAAGGCTGTCTCGGGCAGGTGCCGGTGTGGTGAGTGTGTTTCTTTTGTAGAATGGCCCTTGACAGCATGTGCTTTGTTTGTTTGTGTGCAGTGTAGAGTTGCCTAAATAGTCTACCTGATTTCTGGTTTTAGGGTGAGTTTCAACGTTAGAATGGATTTTGACTTGGAGGAGTTTGCTAAGGTTCCAACTCGGGGGAAGTTGGATGCATGTAACAAACAGCAGCTTGAGCTAATCGCAGGCAGGTTTAACGTTCCGTGTAGTAAGCAAAGCAAGAAACAGGTAATTAAAGAACAGCTGTTGGCTGCGCTGGTAGAGCAGGAAGTGTTATCGGAGGAGGAGGGGGGCGTTGCTGGTTTTCCCAAAGACGAGGAGACAGAGGTCTCTCCGACAATGAGCGAGCTTCAACTTCAGCTGGAGTTGCGCAAGCTTATGATTAGAGAGAAGGAGATCGACAATAAACTGAGAGAGAAGGAGATCGACTGTAATCTCGAAATCAGGAAGCTTGAGGAGGAGACTAATCGTATGTTTCGTTTGAAGGAGCTGGAGTTGACGGCATTATCGCACCACACTCAGCAGTTGGGCTCGGCACAATCTCATGACTTTGACGGGGGTAGATATACTCGATTATCCCAGTGTTTCACGAGAGAGATGTTGATAGTTATTTTGTCCTTTTTGAACGTGTAGCAACCACATTGAAATGGCCCTAAGAACATGTGGACCGTTATGCTGCAGTGCGTTCTCACGGGTAAAGCACAGGAGGTGTATGCTGCATTATCTGAGGAGGTTAGCCTGGATTATGAGCAGGTAAAAGCTGCAATTCTGCGCGCCTATGAGCTGGTGCCTGAGGCGTACCGTCAGAGGTTTCGTGGTTTTAAAAAAAATGATTGTCAGGCTTATGTGGAGTTCGCCCCGTGAGAAAGAGGTTCTGTTTGAACGATGGTGCTCGTCGACGGGGGGGTAAAGTCTCTAGAGGACCTAAAAACCTTATTACTCATGGAAGAATTTAAAAACTGTTTGCCTGACAAAGTAGCCACATACCTTAATGAGCAAAGCCCGTAAAACTGTCTGATGCTGCGGTTTTGGCTGACGAGTATGTTCTTACTCACAAGTCTGTCTTCAGTGAGAGGAGTAGGGCACAGGCCCGGTTTGTGGACAACAACATCAGGGAAACCCCAGTCCCCACTAACGTGCCATGGCAGTCCAGCAGGCCAGGAAATGTTGAGGAAAACCGGGAGAGGTGAATTGGGGACCTAGGGATAGCCCAGTGTGTTATTTCTGCAAGAAAAGAGGGTAATGTGGTTGCGAATTGTTATGCTTTACGGGATGAGGAGAAGCCTGTAAAGACGGTCGCCTTGGTGAGTACTTCAAAGACAGGGTCTCTCAAGTCAGAACTGGAAGTCTTTGCTCCGTTTCTCATGAAAGGAATGGTTGTCTTTACCGGGGAAGAACAACAGGGTTCCAGTGACCATTTTGAGGGATACAGCAGCGTCACAATCCTTTATGGCTGAGGGGTATGTTGCCCCTGTCTGAGGAGTCTGCTGTGGGTTCGGGGTGTTCTTGTGAGGGGGTTTTGGTATGCAGTGTGTGGGTTCGCCATTGCATAATATTCACCTTGAGTCAGATCTGGTCACCGGTCCGGTAGCTGTCGGGTTCGGCCATGTCTTCCCATTGAAGGGGTAGATTTGGTCTTGGGGAATGATTTAGCCGGTGGCAGAGTGCTCGTTAAGCCAGGGGTGAATGCGGTTGCAATCACCCGCGACAGTTGTACGGCTACGGAATTAGGCAGGATCAATCAGGGACCCTCCTTCGTGGCGTGAGGGTGGGAAAACAGGTACGATAAGCCCCGGGGCTGTTCATAACCCCGTCGCTTGCCTGTGTGGTGGCGCTGTCCAGTGCTGAAAGTGACACCCCTGTCACCTCGGAGGCCCCGATCGCTGCGGAGACTTTGGTAAATATTGAGTCTCATCTAGCACACTTGCCTGATGCGCAGCGTGCAGATTGTATTGGAGCTGATCGTGAAGTGGAGCGCCCTGTGTCGTACCGCCCCAGAGATTCGATCCCCACCAGCGGATGTGTTCCACCATTGGTTCCACCGTCGAGAAGGAGGCACTGGCTATGGTTCTGGCTTTAAAACCACTTTGAGGTGTCACTGTTCTTAACAATCACTGCCCCCCTTGTGTTTTGTTTTTCTTGTTTTGTTTTTTTTTTTGCAGTGGGTGCGTGACACAAGGCAAGGATTGATGTGGTGAAGACAAGCATAGTTGTGAGCGTGTCTGTCAACTGAGTTGATTGTTGTGATTGGTTTGGTTTTTTAAAAAAAATCACTAACTCATGGTGGGAGTGTTACATGCTCCCTTTTCTGTTGTCTTCTCTGTCTCTGCTGCGCAGGTACACCTGGTCCGCCCCTGGCTCCGCCTCCCCCAGGTGTCCTAATTCCAGTCAGCTGGGGACTTAAAAGGAGAAGCTGGAGGAGAAGAGCGGTGTCTCCTGATCCTTATGCCGGAAGACTCCGTCCGAGGACAATCTCTCTCTGCTGTTTGGATCTGTAGATCCCTTGTGTTAATGTGGCAATATGTGTACTCTGGAGGATCTGGTAGTATAGGTTTTCGCGGCTTTATTTTACCCGTAGGGTTTTGTTAGATCTCTGGGTAGGGGAAGGAAGCTCTGGGTCCTACGGCCCGTGGTGTGGCTGGTCCAGGCCCCCCTTCTTCTTTTTGTTTGTTTTTGCCAGTCCTCCACACCTTGGTCATTTGCCGGTTGGACCATGTGAGTAACGGCTGTGCTTTAAAATAAATAATCGCCGTTAAGTGCTGCGTGTTTGGTGTGTTTTTATTTTATGTTGCGGGTCTCCCCACGAGCCACTACCACTGAGTAGAGGGCGGGTCGTAACATGATGTATAATAAGAACACAAGGTACATTGTGGTACACATGTGTCAACTCAGCTGCTGTTACATTGTCCGTTTGGCAATCCTCCTTCGGTTTTTAACATAAATGAGTCCATCGACCGACATTTTTCCTTTAGAGCTAGGCTTTTCTTATGATTTTCACAAGCAATGTGTTTCTTTAAATCGTACTCTCCTCCGTGTGCGATTGAGAAAGAACTCTGGCAAATGGTACAAAACGGGGGGTTACGTATTGTAACCCTAGTTATATAAGCACAGGCGAAGCCCTCTACTGGACCCTATGGGTACTACCTTATCCTGCGTGCATTCTCCCACTGAGACTTCCATAGACGTAGCCGGCCTGGGGCGGGCCTACCTGAATGCACGCGCATTACACCGTATAAAAGGAGGCCTCGCCTCCTGACTATTATCCTATACCTCTCTTCAGCGAGCGGAATAGGACAGACAGTGCCCTGAGTAGAGGGCTCCACCTGTGCTTATATAACTAGGGTTACAATACGTAACCCCCCGTTATATCTCTCACAGGCGGAGCCCTCTACTGGACTCTATGGGTACAGTGAGTGGAGCCATGATGTATACGCGCATTGTCGTCCAACACCATTCCACCCTACTGCCCCTGACCGGCTTTTCTGGTCAGCAGCTGCTGCCCCACATTCTCCTTACCCGGTTGTGATCGAGGAGAAATCTGGGCTGCGGCTGACAGAGCACAACCTGCTGCGCCTACCTCGCAGAAAGTGTGCTCAAAAAACAGTGCCGGGGGACCCCCCCCCCCCCCCCCAATAGACGGATGGGGAGAGCCCCCTCCGCCCCGTATGGGCTTACTACGCACCTGCCTTCCTGAATCCCTAAGGATAACAGGGAGAGCGCCAGCGCCCATGCCTCACACTCAAGCACTGACCCCGTGCAGAGTGTGAGAGGACAAAAAATGTGGGGGGGGGGGGTAGCCCCCCGTAGCGTAACGGGCCAGCGCGTCCCTTTCCTATCCCGGGACCCTCAGAGGGCCCAGGACAGGCGAAGGCGCATCACGTCCGGGGAGGGGGTCAGATGCCAACTGACCCACAACCGCCCCCCCCCCCCCCCCCCCCCCCCCCCCCCCCCCCACCCCCCCTACAAATCCTGTGTTGCCCCAGCAAGCACAGACGAGGAGAAAGAAAAGAGCCAGACAAGTCCAAGAGATAAAAAGGGGCCTGGCTTCGACCAAGACGCCGCTGTGCATAAATCCTCCACACTCACACCGTTGAATAAGGCTGTTGACACAGCTACAGCCCGTGTGGAGTGCGCACAAATCCCCGTGGGGCAGGCTCTCCCTGCCTGTCCGTAGGCATGTGCAATGCACTCGCAGAGCCAGCCTGCCAGGTGTTGGACAGAGCTTTCCCGATCACCCAGCCCCCGAAGCACACGAACAGCTGTTCGGTGCGTCTAAGGGCAGCCATGAGCTCCACATAACATGCTAGCGCACGCACCGGGCAAAGGAGGTGCAGTTTAGCCTCCCTGGCCCCACCATGGGGGGAGACTAAAACCCCCTAAACTGAATAGCCCCCGACCTGAACGCACTCCTTAGGTTTTTAGGCACAAAGGAGGGGTTCGGTCTAAGTGTTGCGCCGCTCTGGTCACCCCGAATTAGTAACAACTCGGGTGCACCGACAGAGCAGTTAACTCGGACACTCTTTTGGCTGACGTTAAGGCAAGAAGCAAAGCTGTTTTTCACGACAATGCTTTCAGAGAGGAGAGCTCCAGAGGCTCAAATGGTCCCGAGGCCAGAGCCTCGAGCACTAGGGGCAGGTCCCACTGGGGGCGGAGGCGTGCACTACCGGGCGCAGCCTCCTGACCCCCTGTAAAAACCGCGACATCAGTGGTTGATTAAAGGCTGACCTGCCGTTGAATCCCTCATGACAGGACGAGATGGCTGCTGCATACACTTTCACTGTGGAATGAGCAAGCCCTCTGTCCACCAATAACTGTAAGAAGGATAAAATAGAGCCCAACTCACAAGATAGGGGCTCTATTCCCCGCTCCTCACACCAATGCTCAATCTCAGCCACTTTGGCCTGTAACAGGCTGTGGTGGATTCTGCTCTAGCTGCCCTGGATAGACTGAATAACGCTGTCAGACAATCCACCCTGTCTCAGCCTGTCCCCTCTCAGGAGCCAAGCCTGAAGAGGACGGCCCAGAGTGGGTAACGCCCCGATTGCACCTGCCTCTTGAGACATCGCCCCCCAGAACTGGGGGATCGCCCAGGGCTGGCCCACCTTCATCTGTGTCATTTCTGAGTACCACGGAGCCCCGACGCGATCCGGTGCCACCAGAATGATTGCCAGACGTTCTCGCCTCACTCTCCCCAGGAGAGGGAGAATGAGACGCAGCGGTGGAAAGGCGTATAGCAGCTTCCTTGGCCATGGCTCGTGTGCAAACGCGTCCACCCCCAAAGGCGGGGTCGTCGCTCAGGGCCATGGAGAACCACAGGGCACAGTGGCTGTTGCGCCGGCTGGCGAACAGGTCCACTTCCGCTCTCCCGAACTGGGCCCAGATCTGCTTCACCACCTCCAGGTGAAGCACCCACTCGCCTGGCAGGGGGCCGCCCTCGACATGAGGGCTCTCTCAGAGATAACACCACCTCTGAGGCCCATAACCACAGCTCCTCCGCTGTGGTCAACAAGGAGGCGGAGCGGACTCCGCCCTGCCTGTTGATATAAGCCACTGTGGTGCTGTTGTCGCTCCTGACCAGTACATGTCTCCCCTGAATTAGGGGCATGAAATGCCGGAGGACTAACACTACTGCCCGTAGCTCTAGGAGGGTTGCTGTGTCGAGACTCTGTCAGAGCCCAGCGCCCACCTATAGCCCTCTTCAGGCAGGTCCCTCCCCATCCTGTTCTGGACGCGTCCGTGAACACTGTGATGTAGGAGGTCACCCGTCCCAGTGGAGGACCCCCTCCGGAGGTGGTCCGGAGACCCCCAAAACCGGAGGTTTTGCCCTCCACTGAGGGGGGGATGGTCACAGCCGTCGTTTGCCTCTTGGGGTCCCAACGCAGGCTGGAGACCACCTATGCAGGCGGCGCATATGTAGTAACCCCAGCGGGACCACAACGTGAGCAGCCGCCATGAGACCAGAGTCTGCATGACAGTTTAAAGCCTGTCACTGTTGCCCCCTGTCGCAGCCTGTGCACCGCCCTGAGAAGGGACGCACGTCTGCTCTCTGACAGGGTGGCCCCAGGGGCCTCATTTATAACGCAGTGCGTAGGATTGACGTAGGAAGGTTGCTTACGTAGTACAAGCACAAAATAGGTACATACATTTTTCCGCCATTTCCGATTCACAAAACATTGCGTACCGGCGAGGGAAGTGCGTACGGCACTTCCTACGCCGGTTTTCCCTTTATAAATCCCAATTAACTAGAAATGCGGTGCAGCTTTTGCGGGCTTCCCATCACACCCATAATGCCCAGACATTGATACGCCCATAATGAATATTCATCAAACCGATTTCCGGCAAAAACGAAACATGGCAAAGACAGAAAAAAAAGGCAAGAAAAGAAACTTTAATAACTCTGAAGTTGAAATCCTTGTCGGAGAAGTAGAGACGAGGCAAAACATTTGTTTGGTGGCCATAGTATTGGCGTAACGAATGCCAAAAAGGCAAGAGAGTGGCAGCATGTGGCCAGATGCTGTGAACCTCTGCATCAGCACAGGGTCGCACTGTCGCTGAAATTAAAAAGAAGTGGTCCGACATTAAGGTGGACGCCAAAAACGCCTGGCCTCACACAGGCAGAGTGTGTGCCACGGGAGGGGGAACGGGGGCACCGGAGCTCACCCCTATGGATGAAAGGCTGGCCGGTATAATCGGCGAATCCCCTGCTGAGTAGAGTGGTGACGGAGGCAGATGGGGATCACCGATGTTAAGTGTGCACCGGATGAACCAGGTAAGCACATTTATATACCCGTGTTTGAAATTAGAGTAAACCAAATGCATGTGTGATATCTGCTGGTAGCCGATGTAAAGAAAACAATAAGTCCATGTAGAAAAACAAATCATAACTTTATTTAGAAAAACAAATCATAACTTTATTAACAAAATCATTTGTTATAGATGCTGGTTCCAGCGGGGTAGGGGGACAGTGTACCGAGGAACCTCGTGTCTCGAGCCCCCGGCGTCTCCACGGCACCTCCGGCGCCGAGCCCCGGCGTCTCCACGGCACCTCCTGAGCCGAGCCCCGGCGTCTCCACGGCACCCTCCGGCGCCGAGCCCCGGTGTCTCCACGGCACCTCCTGCGCAGCCCTCCAGCAGCGGCCGTGTCCTCACGGATGCAGTCCTGCAGATGCAGAGGGACACAATTGCTGCAATACACGAGGTTGCAAGACAGCTGGGACAAATTCTTCATGTGCTGGCTGAAATAAGCACTTCTTTAAAAGATTTGGCCAATAAATAAGTTGTTTCCATACCTTGTTTTTGTCTGTTTTTACAAGTGACGCATCACATCCAGACGCTGTTGCAGTCCACCAGGGTTTCTCGCCCATGCCTGGGGAAGGGGGTCGGGCTCGTCTTGGGCACAAGCAGCCTCAGGGGGTAATGGGACATTGTTCAGCAGTGCCAAATTGTGAAGCACAGCACACGCCCTCACAATTTGGCACACCTTGTCAGGCTTGTAACACAGTTTGCCTCCTGTGGCATCGAGGCAGCGCCATCTGCCCTTTAGCAGCCCTATGGTGCGCTCTACCACAGCTCGTGCCTGGCTGTGGAGAGTATTATATTGTCTCTCCTCTGCGCTCTGCGGGTTGTGGAATGGGGTGAGCAAGCCACCGCTTGAGGGGATATCCACTGTCACCTGTAGGGTTGATAAATAGCTCATATAACGCAGCATATATACATTATTATTTATTTAGGAGTTTTACATTAATCATTCTTACCTAAAAGCCAGCCATCACGCACAGCTCCGGCCTCAAGTCTGCGGCCAACACTGCTGTTACGCCAAATGAAGGCGTCATGGGTTGACCCAGGCCACCGAGCAACTACATTTGTTAGCAGCATGTTCGCATCACATATGATTTGGACATTAATGGAATGAAAGTGCTTTCGATTAACGAATGCACTTTCATTCACACAAGGTGCCCTTAAAGCAATGTGAGTGCAGGCAATGGCACCGATTACATTTGGGAAACCGGACATTGCTGCAAATTGCATTTTATTATTTGCCTGCTCACCCACCGTGTAAGGAAACTTAATGTACAAATGTGACAACGCAATTATACCTCCCAACACATCTGGCATAACACGGCTGAGGGTTGGCTGGGATATCCCCGACCTGTCAGCCATTTCCCTCTGAAACGTGCCGGTTGCCAGAAATCCAAGTGTTGTAAGCACTTGGATTAGAACCGGCACAGCTCGGTTTCTTAATGTGCTTCTCTGCAAAGCCGGGCCCAACACAGCACAAAGCTCAACAAAACGGCTCTTGGAAGTCGGAACCGACTCATGAGCCACTCATCATCATTGGCCAGCAAATCTTGCTGGTCTCTGAAATTTCGCTCCCTCCGCACTCTTCCATTCGCCAAGTCCTCTAGCAGTGCCAAATCAGCCATTGTGCGTCATTACGCATTGTGATGGCACGCATTTTTATACACACCCGGCCACCTGATTGTATCTGATAAGGTACAGGTGGTGAAATTACCCTGCTTTTATTGACTGGTCCATTTGCTAGCCATAATAAGACGAAGATTCGTCATCATAATGAATATCAATACTAGCTATATGGCTTCCTTTTTACTCTATATGGTATGTAAGGCACCTAAAGCTGAATCTGTGTTAACCCTTGTTGTAGCCTACTACTGTTAAAAGTTTTGATCGATAATTGATTTTAGACCATGCAAGCTTTTTTAATCACTGAAACGTATATAGTTGCACACCGAGGTGTGCCCGTCACCAGACGCACAGGACAGCCTACCTCAGATGTAACGTAATGTTCTTCCCTTTTTAGAAATTATAGTAAACCGAGTGCAATTAAGCTGGGTTTGCACATGTATGTACAAACAGTTGGGGCTTTGTTTACAAACGTGGTTTGTGTTCCAGCTGCCAATCAGCTGTGCGCAGCGTCTCAACGCCACCGCAACAACTACCCACCACTTAAATGAAATAAAACAAATGTGTTGTGTTAAATCAGCTGTCTAATTATCCAAATATATGGTGTTCTTAGTTTCCATACCTCCTGTGTTTTACGAGCAACTTATCAAGTCTTGGCAAACGGCATAAAACACGATTAACGGCAGTCAGTTTAGACGTAATTCTGTCCTCTGCTTACCGCATCATTATGAGAAATAATTTCATAAGATTAACACAACATATTCGAGGTGGTTTTAAATAACATATTGTAGTGATCACTGATTCATACACTGGGGTTACATAATCCAATCATGGAACTACAGGTTGGGGGTACTGTTTCCACACGGACATACTTGGTTGGTACTTACTGCGTGCCCTCCCTTTCGCTTTCTCTTTTCTTCCTGGGCTGCGACCCGACAGCATGTCTATTTCTGTCGCTCATTAAAGTACCCATTTGCACCTTCGATGCACCGCCTCCGACTCCTATTTCTCGGCACTACATTGGTGACCCCGACATAAGTCTCGCGAAGTATCCGAGACTGAACCGAACACGGCAAAAAGCGCAGCTTTTCTCGAAATGCTGGAGATTCTTGGAGACGTCCGTGGCTGCCACGTGCACACGGACTGAGGCTCGGTGCGCCCCACGGAATGGCTGAGGACGTCGCTCGCCCATTCCCGCAACCTGCTAGGTATGGAGGAACCCGACTTCTACCTCGTGGAGCTGTTTCTTCGGGACATGCGGCTGCATTTCAGGCTGCGCTAGCTAACACGGCTAGTGTTGAGCTAGCCGGGTTCTTCCTGGCCGCCCCGCGATTTACCCCTGAGGTGCTTGCCACTACACTCTGCAGCACCTCTCCCTGGTGGGGGCACGCCGCCTAGCAGAGGCTCCGGGGCCGACGACAACGACAGCGACTAACGGCCGTCGGGAACGGCTAGCCACGACTGCTAACGACAGCTAGCCACGACTGCTAACGGCTAGCAGCTACCAACAGCTAACGACTAGCAGCTGGCGGCTAACGACATCCATTGGCTATCGACATCCGACTGTTAGCCCCTTTTTTTTTTTTGTGGTGCCGGAGAGGAGGTTCGATCAAGTCTGGTCGGCCTCGTGTGGATCCTCTCAGAATTTCGCCCACCTGTTTTGATCGTGGACAGGACGACCCTTTTGAGTTTTTCTGGTGCCTGAGAGGAGGTTCGACCATGTCTGGTCGGCCTCGTGTGGACCCCTCTCGCTTTTTTCACCACCTCGACGGTGGCTTCGGACGTCGCCCATGCCTTCTTCAGCCTGTGGGTGGCGCGCTTCTGGACCCCGTCTCGCCTCGACTCTACGGTTTCGGACGTCGCCCATGCCTTCATCGGCCCGTGGGTGGTTGCGCTTCGGGACCCTGTCTGGCCTCTTCCCTCGCATCGGCCGGTTTCGGGAAGTCGCCCATGCCTTCATCGGCCCGTGGGTGGCGCGCTGCTGGACCCTGCCTGGCCTCACCTCTAACTGCGGCTCACGGTTCGCCTCGACGGCGGCTTCGGACGGCGCCCCCGTCTGGCCTCTCCCTGTCCCACGGCTCCCTCCTCCCGGGGACACGGCTCCTTCCTCCCGGGACTTCGTACCCGTCGCCGCTGTGCCTTCGCCTGCGGCCGGGCGGCGCTCCTCCCTGCTGGGACCACCGGGATGTTCACGCCCGTCCCCGCGTCGCAACGCAGCGACCCTGCTTTCTGGCGGCCCCCTGACAACGGCCCGTTCCGGCCCGCCCCCCAACCCCCCGGTGGGGATTGCCCTTGCCCTCGTTGGGGCCCCTACCCTCTCCTGCGGCCCCCTTCCGACGGCCCGTTCCGTGGCCCGTTCCGTGGCCCGGCCCTCGCCTGCGGCCCCGCCCTCCTCGGCCCTGTGGTGCTTCCTCCCGGACGCGAGGATTGTGCCATGTTTGAATTCTGGGGGGGCTTGTGTAGTGATCACTGATTCATACACTGGGGTTACATAATCCAATCATGGAACTACAGGTTGGGGGGTACTGTTTCCACACGGACATACTTGGTTGGTACTTACTGCGTGCCCTCCCTTTCGCTTTCTCTTTTCTTCCTGGGCTGCGACCCGACAGCATGTCTATTTCTGTCGCTCATTAAAGTACCCATTTGCACCTTCGATGCACCGCCTCCGACTCCTATCTCTCGGCACTACAATATCCGTATTTATTTATTTCTCCAAGTTATGTTTTTGTGTGCACTGAGGAGTCGCAAACAGGGGTTTCTTTAATCATTTTAAGATTGGCTTTAATCAATGTTTGAAAATGAATTCTTCATATATGATAAATGAGAGGTAACATTTTATTTATGGTATTATTTCCACATATTTCTCTCCATTCTTCCTTCTGCCAACGGTGTCGCAGTTTCTCGTCTCTCCTGTTTGTGTGCTTAGTGCGTACGCATGGGTTTAGAGTTTGCATGGAGGACCGCACATTTTCCCGTCAAGTTAGAATTTTATAAATCGCAAACATTGCGTAGAAACTGGCGTACGCCATCTTTTGAGCTTACGCACCGTTTATGAATGAGGCCCCAGGTCTTTTACCTTACATGTGGATTTAAACATAGATCACAACTATGTGGCGACACCTTGTGGTAGGAGTGTGTATCTATCTAATCAACACATCCCCCTTTCTTTGAGGTAATATAAACAAATAGTGCAACATCAATTTTAACCAAACATTTTGATTTCTCTACCATGCCATAACAAATAAACATCTGGTCTAAATTTACTCAGGATGCTAACTAGCACAAACTTGGAAATTGTCTAAACATTTACACCATTTTAACATCCATTAAAGTCTCTCAATTACAGATTCAGTCTATCAGGTTTTCTGATTTCCCTTATAGATCTTCTGACCACATGTTCACTTGGAGTGTTAGTATCACAGTCTGTCTGTGGTGAAGGTGTGGACTCAGACTCAATGATGGATTCACTGAGCTGTTGACCAGCCTCTTTTGTTTTCATAAGACTGCAACGATTGCGTCTGAAGATTTGCCCTTCCTCTCTCCTCACAGTGAAGGATCGCGGTTGCTACTTCCTGAAAAACAGTGGCTTTTGTTCTCCATCCATCAGGACCCTCAATCCTGACTGTGTCATTACTTGATAGTAATGGAAGCTGCTTAGCTGTTTTGTCATAGCATGTTCTCTGCTTCATCTTTTGTTGTTGTAGTTGGTGTTGCAGCTTTGGGTGTCTCTTTTGCTTTGAATAGCTTGGCAGTGTGGTGCATAACTTACGATTCATCAGAAGTTCAGCAGGTGACAGTCCACACTCCAGAGGTGAGGCTCTGTAGCTGAGTAAAGCAAGGTATGGGTCTGAGCCACTCTCATCAGCTTTCTTTAGAAGTTGCTTGAGAATGTGTATTTATTCCAGGCCAGAAAACACTGTCTCTCGCCCGTCTTTTGCATTTTTCAACACCCAGGTGACCTTCATGTATTCTTTGTAGTACTTCTCAATCTGTTCTCCAAGCATGTTTATAAAATTCCTGCCTATTCCCGCAGTACAGTATGTGTTTTATCTGCAGAATGTGATTGGTTACTACACAACACCGCAGTCTTTAGAAACAAGTGTGAAGTGGTGTTTAGGTGTGACTTAATTTTATATAAGTCAACATTTCATTTTTTTCAGTGCATGCAAACGGTCTTGGGGCTTTAACAATCTCTTGAGATGATAGATAAGACGGGCCTGTTCTTATTCACTCTGGGCTTCAACCACACAAATGTGTCTTAGACGTGACCTTAAAACTATATTTTCTCCTGTCTGCTACTTGTGTTCTTCTGGGTCTTTGCTCTGAGAACTTCATCACATACAACATGTTTCTTTGCAGATTTACTGTTCAAATGCTTTTGTAGCCACTGTCTGTCCTTGTCCGATGATCACAGACAACATACACTTTGAGCTTCCAGTAATATTTGCAGGTGCAGTTCAGGATGAAGCAAGCTATCTGTTTTTGATTTTTATCCTTCAGCGTGTCTGTGGGAGAGCCTGGCTCTTGTTTGCATATTTATCATTGAACTGTTATCCATTTGGCTTGTGCCCTAAGAAAACAACAGCTGCACACAGAAAACGGTAAGTAATCGGAGAAAAACTAAATATTGAGGTGACATTCTGAGCTGAGGTACAAAGGACAGTTTGTTTAGTTGTGCCTGTTTAAGAGCAGGACGACGGCTCAACTCTACCCCTGGTTGAGAGTGTTCAGAAACGGCTGTATTTCTTAATGAAAATTAAAACTTTTAAAGAGAAACAATGTAAAACAACATGTCTGCAAAACATACTGTCATGGCATGTATATGGCAGTGATAACACCGGCCCAGATCATCATTGTTACCCATCCCCCAAACATCAGTGATATTACACAGAGCCCAACGGATAATAAAGGGGCTATATTCTTTACATGCACAAAAAAACATTTAACACACTACAGTAAAGGGAAGACCCCGAAAAAGCCTAATAGGGCCCCTTTAATGACTGACTAAACGTTATGTCAAGAAAGAAAATACAAGAAAGACAGCTGAATGGTTTGATTCTTCTGTGACAGACTTTAATCTAAGGTTTCTCCATAAATGTAACTGTTATTCAAGTACTGTACATATTTGAGGTACTTCCTTCTAAGACATCTCTTTTATTTAACTGTTGTCGCGGCACTTTTATTTATCAAATGTGTTTAAGGAAACTAACCATTCAGCTGTCTTTGTTGTATTTTATCTATTAGGTGGGTGTTTCCTCACACTTTATCAGCACCATGCAGTTCCTTCCTGCTAACAAAACAATAACTTTTCTTTATTTGGCTCCTAATCTCTCCCATAAACAAGACTGCCTATAGCTCTATTTACTTTACAATGTATCATTTTGTTTTTTAAATATCTTTCCTATCCAGTGAATCTCCAAATGTGAAGATTTGTAAAAATGTCCTACCTCTTAAGCTAAACAAAACTCTTCAAAAAGTCTCTTGGATCAGCTGGAAAATGCATCATCACAAAGCTGAAAAAAGGACAGAATTTCTGAGCTTGATCCGTGGTTTTCATAGCAACGAAGCCCAAGATGCATAGCAGTAGATTCATTTACCCGACAGGATATAAAGGAGTTGAAATTAGCATAACCTTAAACATCTTCAGCCTCAAATGCAACATTAATTCAGCAGTAATATTAACCCCAAAACTCATATTAAAAGATTGAATACTAAACATTCTACTGGACAATTTCAATTTTTTTGTTTTCATACTTTAGGGACCATTTTTGCACTATTAAAGGTTTAAATGAAAGGATATTACTTGTAGTCTAGTATTGAAGTGTGGTATTAGTTATTTTATAAAAGTAAAAGCACTGAGTCAGCGGTGGAGAATGGTCTGGAGGATGCACTATCATCATTGTTCCATGGGAATAAAAACGTTATACATTTGTTTTTTTCTGCAAAACCAGTCATTATCATATTGGGCGGTGCCAAGCGAAGGATGCAGCGACAGTGTCTTTAACTCGAAAGAGTTTAAGGAGAGGAGAGTGCCAAGAAACAGGCCACCAATGACTTATTCCCACAATCCATGTCTGAATGGTATATTCAGTAATATAATAAATAAATATCTGAATTGTATACAATATGACTCATTCCATGACACCAGGACACCATTGAAGATATACAACAGTTTATTAAAATAAGTCTTCACATTTACAGGTTACACTATTAGTATAAATATTACATAGAAAAAAAAAAATTAAATATAAAGCTTTTTCTTTCCAAAACCAGCAGGACAAGACATAAAAGAGGCATGCGACAAACATTAATTATTGTTACTTTGGATGGATTACACAGTTGCAGGTGTTATCTAAATACTGGTAAAGCATGAAGCTGCTTCAACTAAAAGCTAACCAGTCTTTTCAGGGAAGTTAGGTTGAAGCTTGAGTTGTCCAAAATAACATTTGGTGAAGAAAAAGATCATCAATAGCCTTCATATACGTACAGTAATCGATTCCTTCTTTACATTTAAATACCAACAATAAAAACATTATATAATATATTATTATAATGAATCCTACGGATTTCACACAAAGACCAGTTTACTAGTTATGTGGAGAACAATTATAGTCTTTGAAAACAGATTGAGTAGTGCGAGAAAATATAGCTTTGGCTGGGAGACTTTAAGCTTTTTAACAGAATGTTAAAACTTGGGCTTCATGTTTAAAAAGTTAAACATGTACTAGTTGGATAGCTTCATCAAGAGTATAGTGTTAAGTTTAAGATATATAGTCACCAAGGAAGGACACATTTTCTAAGCAAATCCACTCCCTGCTTGTTGCCGAGAAACCCATCTAACCCAGCAGGAAAGTCTGCTGTTATATTGTCGAAGGTGTAGTTGGTTTCTGCAGAATGAACAATATGAAAAAGCAGGGTCAGAGTCATTCACATCAGGTTAAAAGTAGATGTAATATGGATTCACTTTGGTTAGAATCATGAAAAACATACCTTCATGCTTCATCTGTGAGCTCAGCGCATGCCTGACTGTCTTCACTGAGGCAGAAAACAGTGGTTTCTTTTGTGTCATCTTTACTGAGGTAATGACGAGGATTGACGACGGACCGCAGGCCGTAATGTTCGTTGGCGTGAAGGTCAACCTTCTCAAACCAATAAGGTTCATCGATTTCAGAAACATCGGCAATCTTCTCCAACTGTGAACACAAAAAATACAATGTCTATGCTTCAATTCACCACCAGTGTAAAATTCTGTAAATATAAATATGTATATATCAACATGTTGCTATTGTTAGAGGTTTTTATTTACCTGCAGCGTTTTTTCTTTCACCTTCGGGGAATAGTTGCCATCTGTACTCGGGAAACTAAAAGCAATCAGATTTTTCGTTCCGCTTACACGTGTCCATATTTTCACTAGTGAAGGTGCTAAACACAAAAGAGAAACAACATCTTAACTTTGAGTCATTATATGAAATACCATTCAAAGATGATATTAAATGTAGGTGGGTATTCAGTTATTTGGAAATACAGGTGTGTTCATTAAAATGTATACCTTCTTCTTTAAGTTCGACAACACACAGCACCAGTCCAGCTATAGAGTTCCTTTTGACCGTCACAAAGTGTCCTTCTTTTACCTTCAGAAAAGCCTCATGTATATTTTCATAGACCATGGTGCCTCTTCAGTCGTATACTTTCTGGTTCAGCTAAAATAAGATAAGACTTTATTCATTCAGAAGGAAATTATTGTGCCAGATACAAAAGATGCAATAAACAAAATAATAATACTAATAGTAAAAATAGCTAATTTAACAAAAAACTACAAGAAACAAAGATAGACAATAATGAAGCTTGTCGAGTCTTCACCAGGCCATGCATTAACTTGTATTACAGAACTGCCATAACACCACGCACTGTTGAAGCCTGTGTATTGCAGTGAGGAGGAATGCTAAGGTGCATGTGAGAAATAATGCAAAAGTCACTTACCGTCGCTGATAAAGTGTTGGGGAGCTTGGAGAGTAAATGTTTAGAGACCGTGTTGTTGACAGAGCAGAAGGCGCGTGCAGAAGCAGCGAGCGAGCTGCCATTAAATAGTCTCACTGACGCAAGGCGCGCGCGCACAACGCAAGGGGCTGGACCGACTCATGGAATGAACCCCGACGAATTAAATGCCTCACATGTGTTTAATTGCATTCTTTTTTTTACAGATTACAAATTCGGATGTTGTGAAATTCGCACGTAGCCTACGCATCTGAATAATAGTTTCCATGAAGATGCATAAAGATGACTGTAGTTTATTTTTTATCACTAAATCACTCATGGTTGTATCCTTGATTGACATGAAAAACGAACAGAAGATAGAAAGAATGATGGCTGACAGGATTATGCTTTCCTTTTCTTACTGTCGGCTACGTTCTGAAGGCATGCAAAGGCACAAATGAACCCAGCTCATTTATGCAAAGATACAAAACCACTCCTTTAAGTTAAAAAATAATTATGTAAACTTATGTTTGGTATTGACATGCCTCATGATGTTCTAACAAAACATATTTGCAGTTGGAAATAAGTGTATTGTAACCTATAGTATACCACTAGACCTGGATACCTTATCTTATAGGATAAGTGTTATTCTTTCCACACTGAGGCTTCTGGGACCCTTGGGGCTCTTCAGTTTTATCATGTTTTGGAAACAAGGTGGAACTGATCTGGTACACTTCCAAATCCATCCTGAGTTACTTTTATGTATTTCCGTTCAATGGCTATGGACATAGATATGTCTCATAATTATTTGTGTGAACAGAAAAATAATTTTGTGTGTAAATATGTGATTTGTAAATGTAAAACACCATCCACAAAAGCATTTAAAAGATTTGCAAACTCACAAATACATTTGCAAATGTAAAACGGATCTGCAAATGCGCAAAATATTTTTACAAATAAAAAAAAGATATTTGAATATCTCTTTAACATTTACAACTTTCGATCAGGCATTTGTGAATCCATTTTGTATTTGTCAACCAAAAATGCGCTTGTGGATCTCACATTTCTGCTTGTGGATCTCAAATCTCTGCTTGTGGATCTCAAATCTCTGCTTGTGGATCGTCTTTTTACACACACAGAGTTTTGAGACAACCTTTCCGCCGGTCTCGGCTAAAATCTACTCGTGTCACTCGGTTATCACGTAAGCCACGTGATGGCCTGCTGATGACGACATTTCGGCATGGTTTTCAAAGTAAGAGCATGATGGTTTGTTTAATGCGGTGTTTTTTTAATGAACAGCGGAACGTTAGATGCCATGGCCATGGGAAGTAGGGGTGCTGAGGGTGCTGCAGCACCCCCTGATGGAGGACAGGGAATCTGCACGTCCACAAGATTAATGGAAATATAATACAAATATAATACAAAAAAAACAATTTTCGGCCTTGATGTAACAACATTCATAATTAAGTAAAGATAACACCCTTTTCACCCCGGTTACATTTCCCATTTCCCCTGAGAGGCTCAATGAGGTAAAGGACTCTGAGTGTTTAAATAGTTCACTTTAGTCTAAGTTATCTCAGTGGGTCTCAAACGGTTTGGTCACAATTTATGTAAACAAATATTTCCAAGGCACTCCTTTATAATTATTAGGATAAATAAAAACAGGTTTGAAATCATTCCAATGTATACGGTAGACCAGGGGTACTCAAATACAAATCTTAAAGGTCCAAACATTTTTTTTCAATAAGACAAAGATCCGTTTATTACGGTCATTCAAACTTTTAAACAATTGCAACAGATTCTTAACACGAGGTTGCAAAAACAAAAATAATCTGTATGCAGAAGTTTTCATTGTTATTGTGTCTGTGATTGATCCCTCAGAGTCGCAGTGTGAGCTGCACAGTTATGATTAAAGGCAGCTGCACCCTCTTTCATTCAGCATTCCCATTATTGCTTTATAAATGTCTTGCCCCCTTGTGTGTCCACTGAGGTTCGTCAGGCCCAACACATCTTCAATAAACTCCCCCTTTGCCTCATCATAAAAACTCACAAACACCAGCAACTGAGCATTGTCAGTGGTGTCAGTGGACTCATCCACAGCTAAGGAAATGCACTGTGCATTTTTTATTCCATCACAAAGCTGATTAATCAAATCACCAGCCAGTATTTATGTTCTTCTGGTTGCTGTGGAATCTGAGAGGGGGATTTGCTTGATTTGACCTGTTATTTCCTCTTTTTGTTTGCCTTCAAACATGGTCTCCATCACTTCAGTCATGCATTCTTTTATACTTCAGTTATTATCCAGTGGAATGACCTTACCTACTGGCCTAGTTAAATCAAAGTGGTTACTTTTTTTTTGGCTGGGCAGTGTAGTTTTACACACCGTCTTATTTGACTTTCTCAGGACTTAAAACTGTTTTTTGGGGGCAGACCCCGACAAAAATATATATATATTTACACACGTAAGGTCATCATCTTAACAGTTGTGTATGCTCATCCGTGAGCAGAGCATCAAGTTGACATGTCTATTACAGCTGAATGTGGGGATTACCATTTGTTCAGCAAAACACCTCACAAAATTAGTAAGATCCAAAGCTTTAGTGCGTTTTGATTCAATGCTGAGTACAGCCAAACTTGACAGTCTCTTCTCTGTCATTGTAGACCGCAAATACCTCATTCCTTCAGTACTTGGGGTCAATCATATTTCCACGCTCGCGCCAGGGCCGGAGGACGGGTTACAAGCTATGGTTACAAGACGTGCATCTTGTGCTGCATTCACTTGCACTCGGACATTAGAGACTTTCTCTCATAAATGTCAGATGAGCCACAACTTTTCTTTCAAAACAAAGCTGCCAACTGGGGTGGCAGCTGGGGTGGCAAGGCCTATTTTTAGGGTGGCAGTTGCCACCCCATGCCACCCCGGTAGGTGAAACTAGGTTACTAGCTACAGTACAGATGCAACTAGATGAGCTGTTAACTCTCTCTCATTTTATTAAACACACACGCATTTTTCCCACCCGCATTCCGCGAAGACCCGCCCTACTGTGCCTCTGATTCGCAGACTGTTGGTGGGGGGAAAAAACGCTGACGGGATGCTGAATGTGATTGGACCAATGCGTTGACAGACACACACACAGACAGTGCAACAGTCGTACATGCAGAGCGCTGTTTGCAGTGGACATAGCGGAGAATATTGACTCGTTGCGTTGTGGCGATGTCTCGCGCAGATAACACAGATAATACAGATAATACATATGAAAAGTATAATTTGCTCAGAGCCCAGAGACAGTTGTGGTTCGTTCCGGATCCGGACCAGAGTCCGGACTTTGAGGATGCCTGCTTATAGACAGTAAACCAAAAATATCCTTTAAAACTGGAGAGATTAAAAAATATGCATAAATAAATAACTGTTAACTAGGTAAAATAAGATATAAATGAACAACAAAAATAAAGTACGTTACATTTATTTGTTATTGACTATGGTAGGTTATTGGTTATGTTCACATACTTATTTGGTTATTAAAATGTAAACCGATCTTCTTCATATGGGTGTTTTAGAGTTGTACCCCCTAGATCCAGTCTCTTGTAATTATGCTCAAAGTGCTCCAGATTGAAGCATTTTACTTTAAAATGGGGGGGGGGGGGGGGCGGGGTACTAGTAACTTATCCGACAGACCCACATCGTCCGATCGGCCCACTTCAGTACCGGCCCATTGGGATTCGTCCCGAACGTCCCGATGGCTCCGATAGCTGCTATAATACAAAACAAAACGTCTGCCTGCTCTCCACAATGATCAATAACAGCGAACGGATGGTCAAAGTAAGGTACAAATAAACAGAATCACACGAAGCCTGGTTAGTGTTGCCTGACTTTATAAAGTGTGTTTTTTTTTATAAGTGTGTGGTTGCCTTCTAGTCACTTTGCTCAGCGCTACTTCTTGTAGGCAGGCATGACGAGACTCTTCAGTCGACCCATGTTCAGGGGAGGTGGGTTTAGTTTCCTGCACGCCTCGACGGACGGGGGGGGGGGGATGCCAGCTAAAATCTTGCCTAGGGCAGCAAATTGGTCAGAACCGGCCCTGGTGTCATCCCCACAGCACCCCCCATTTGAAACATGTTCCCACGGCTATGTTAGATGCATTCTTTATCACTGTTACGCCCAGATCTAGGGAAACTAGGCGCAGCATAAAATTGCCCTCTCGCAACTCTTCCCACTCCCAAGAACATGGACACCGAGACAGAGAATGCCGTTTGGTAATTTTAATTACCAACGTTTTTAACAAAGAAACGCAACAACCCACAAAACAAACAAATCTCTGAACACATAAATATTGCCTAACAAATAATAAAAATAAACGTACAGACTTCTTACCTACTCTGACGTATAAACAGGAGAAAACGAGAATCAACCAAAAGAAAAGGGTTTCACACTTTTGCATAAATGAAAGCGTGTCCAACAAGGACAGGTTAAAGTAGTTTCTTTCTGAGGTTTTCAAGACAAGCAAGAGGACCAGTATACGGTATAAGTAGGACCACAGCACAACAGGAGAGATACAGGAGGAGGGAAACATATCTACACACAAATGACATAACGACCCAGGGTCGTAACAATCACCATCATCATCATGTTATAGTGATACAGTTAGTTTGTGTTAGTTTATTGGTTCAACTTTCTTCATATTTTTTTGTGTATTCAGTCAAGCGGGTCAAAGTTACAAAGCACTTCACATCTTATTAATCGGCCTAGTTTTACCTTACCAGTGCAGTGGTAAGGTAATCTGTAGAAAAGCAACGTATTTAGGTCAGCCTTCATAGTAAGGCTACATTAAATATTAGAATATTCATCGCATCCTTTTATACTGTATATGCATATATTCCTGTCTATTGCTTTCATTTGTATTTAATGTTATTGTTTCCACACATTTCACAATTTGGGATGAATGAAGTATCTATCTATCCATCTATCTATCCATCTATCCATCTATATATCCATATATCCATCCATCCATCCATCAATCCGTCCGTCCGTCTGTCCGTCTGTCCGTCTGTCTGTCTGTCTGCCTACCTACTTACAGATAGATAGATAGATAGATAGATAGATAGATAGATAGATAGATAGATAGATAGATAGATAGATAGATAGATAGATAGATAGATAGATAGATAGATAGATAGATAGATAGATAGATAGCTCTAACATGTAGGGTTTCCCATTAATGCTATGGGCTACAGTGAAATGTTCTACTGCAACACTCCCCACACGCACATACAGCTACACCCGTGACCCGCGACTGTTACAATGAAGGCTCGATAATCAGCTCACGGCATATCGGAGAAGATATTTTTTTAATTATTATTGAAGTTAAAAGCATCAATCTGGTGCACTTTTGAGAGCAAATTGAAGAGATCTATGGATACATCTCTCAACACCCATATGAAACAGAACTGTAAACATGTACTTTTTCTTTATGGATATTTTACAAATCACTCCCCTTTTTAAACTGTATTCTTGTTTTACTGTCATATAGTATTTCATACCTGTTTTTCATTTATTCTCTTATTGTTTTATAGCCTAACTATAATGATCATATGAAGTGTGCCTCGGAAATACTTGTTTACATAAATGGTGATCAAACTGTTCTGAGATAACTTAGACTAAAGTTAACTATCTAAACACTGAGAGAGTCAGGCGCGCCGGATTCATTTTAGAAGTGGGGGGGCCAAAAAAGTGCGTGTGTATGGCCCAATCCCAAACTACGCGGCCCGACACACTCCCCCTCCGTGACGGAGTGAACTCCGTGGAGTGACACATGAGGCTCCCTCCTGTCAGATGGAGGGATACAGCGGCAAGCTTTGGGACAAACTCCCCTCTCTCCGGCAGAAACAGGAAATGCCGTAACTACAACGGTTTCAAATCAGCATCTCTTTGACAAAAAATGTAAATTAATAACTCAAATAAAACTCCAAACATCTTTAATTGTGTTACTTTTTTGTAAAGCTCTTTTAGTTTTAAACCTTATGTTTATAAGCTTATTAGTTTTTGCAACAGTCTGTAAATATACACAACTTTATAATAAAATGCACACAATTACCTTTTTCTAGACTAAACACAGGTAGCCTATGATCCTAAGTTAAAAACATATGAGGTTATCATGAGGTTGTTAACATCGCAGTTTATCAGTGGGTTATTGATTCTGCGTCAGTCTTAGGACAGTCATACATTCCTATGAAGTCTTCATGGACAACATAATCAGCTGATACCCATCGTACAGTCAGAGACAACTGTTCATGGAGGCTTGGGCACTTTTTCCAGTTATTAACTCCGGTATTAACAAAGCTATCATCTCCACATTTTGAGAAAGTTACAAGCCGTTTGACAGCAGCAAATCTGCATATTTCACAGAAGGCCCGTTTAGTGGTTTTGCAAATAATTAACCACTCTCTGTTTTTGTACCATTCTGCGTTGAAGTACCTTTCTCTTTGCCCAGACGATCTAGCGGTCTCCTTTTTTTCGACAGTTAGCTGTACAGCTTTACCCGCCTCAATGTCCCGACAACAAACCTCCATGCAGTCAGAACCAGCCTGTTTCGGTTCAACGATGGCGGTGGGGGTGGCGGCGGCGGTTTTGACAGTCTTTGCGGCCGCAGAGCTGCTGGCTTTTGGGTTTATCTATTCTCGCTTCGCTGGTTCTTCTATGATTGATGAAGGTCCAGGCTCCGGAGAAGTGGATGTCAGGGATGTGACCTTCCAGTTGTTAAAATGTAAGTTTAGATTAACTGTATTTAGTTTTCTTCTGCGCTGGTTCTTCTGACTTGTTTGCAAGTGTATCTATTCTTTCTATCTGGCTTAACGGCTGACACACACATAACAACGTAACAAATAAAGTAAACAACGTAACAAATAAACAAATCTAAGCTTTTTTATTGGTTGCAATTTACATGGATACATTTGAATGGTGTGACAATGTCCTATTTGATTGGGTTAAAATGTACATATTCTTCCTGTTATGTCTGCCTGCTTTATTTTACCTAATGCAAACCTGCTCCATCGAAATCAGTCGCATTGACGCGAATACACGTTTTGAGTTGTATACACTGTTGGAAAGAGGAGATTCCTAGCTTTCTAATGATATCAGGATAGTTTTTGTACTCCCAAATATTAAGCAAAATATGTCACATTATATAATGACTGTTTACAGAGTCATCATTTTGAGAAAAAGGCCTTTAAAGTTTCCTCTTCTCTGGAAGCGGAGCAAATTGATCAAAGTAGTAACGGAGGGAAGATATTTTCGTTTGGATTACTGGTCTGGGGGAAGCCCGCGAGTGTGTGTATATGTGTTTGTGTATTTTTGCGTTTGTGTGTGTATTGTGTTTGTTTCCCGGGGAAAACACTCACAAGAAACACCGGCTGTTCTTATGCGTGCTGTGACGTTAAGTTACTCCGGTCTCCGCTTGTAATTATGCCGTTACAAGCTTCAAAGTTGTATTTATCATCTGAATTTGCCGAAACAAGTTTAATATTCTGAAAGCCAAGACTTTGTTTATTTGAAATCAGATACAACAAACTGTAACGGACCCTGCCGTGTTATATATGATTACTATACGCCTTACATTCATAATTTCAGCAGAGGGAGGGGAAGCGGCGCTGTGGAACAGCAGAGTGGCGAGTGAGAGGCGAGCTGTCATCTTCCCTTTACAAGCTTCAAAAATGCCTGTAGCTAATGAGATTGAATATAACAATAACAAATAACAAATATACACAGCTAGATCAGATCGCGTTTTAGATGCGACTTTAGAGTAGAGGGGGAATTATTGAAACGGGATTTGTACAGTGTTCTGCGGCATCCGCCGCTGCGAAAATGTAGGTTAGGGCTCAAAAGTGGGGGGGCCAATGGCCCCCTGGCCCCCCCGCTTCCGGCGCCCTTGCTTCCAGCTCCAAAAAATTGTCGGTCTAGAGGCAAGAGCTTCGGAGCTAAGAGGCGGCGTCGCTTACGTCTCTCTTACGTCGAGGCGTGCAGGAAACTAAACTCACCTCCCCTGAACAATACATGCCATGGGTCGACTGAAGAGTCTCGTCCTGCCTACAAGCAGTAGCGCTGAGCAAAGTGACTAGAAGGCAACCACCCACTTATAAAAAAAAAAACACTTTATAAAGTCAGGCAACACTAACCAGGCTTCGTGTGATTCTGTTTATTTGTACCTTACTTTGACCATCCGTTCGCTGTTATTGATCATTGTGGAGAGCAGGCAGACGTTTTGTTTTGTATTATAGCAGCTATCGGATGGAATCAATACATGGGCTGCACAGGTTGTCATGTCCGACTATCACAAGTAGAATCATAATGAAAAATACGCCGGTAAAATGTGCCTGTAGAACACGACTTAGCAAGTAGTCAATTTAGCTTTGGTTGCTATGCTAACATCACCCATGTTATAGCAGAGAAACGTTCATAACAGCGTTGTGATGCCAAACAGCGTCAATTCAGACTGACACACATTCACTTAAGGGGAACTGGGTATATGTATCAGCTGCTTGTGTGACAGTCAGACAGTGAATACTTTAGAGCCGTGTGAGCTAACCCGGAGCTAACGGGAGAATAAACTCCCGTGGAAGAGCAGCCAGCACTGCAGCGGTCGGTAAATGCCGCTGAAACACATTAATAAACAATGAACCCACGGCACTCTGGAGAAAAGTATAAGGTTGGAGAAGTCGTTATTTAATTTAATCTGGCTTCGTATGATTAAAAGCAACACGATCATCGACCCGACGCAGTCCCCCCGTTGTTGTTGTGAGCTCCGTTGGGGAGAAAATCAGCGATGTAAACTGTGACGTCATGACGCAGCAGCGGCAGCTGGGCGGTGTGAACAGAGCGGGAGCAGAAAAGGGAAACCGGAGCTGAACCAGAAAAGCTCTAGCTAGGAGCTAGAAAGGGAAAAGCGCTGGTGTGAAAGCCGCACACACACGGAGCCGAGCTTGAATGAAATAAGTAGGCTACTTGTACTGTACTGTAGCAGCATATCATTTTCGAATCAATCATTTTTCAAATTACGAATTTCACATATATAAAAAAAAACGGACAGACAGACAGACAGACAGATACTTCATTCATCCCAAATTGTGAAATGTGTGGAAACAAGTATAAACATAATAAAGCAATAGACAGGAATATATGCATATACAGTAGAAAGGACACAATGAATATTATAACATAATGTAGCCTTACTATGAAGGCTAACCTAAATACGGTGCTTTTTTACAGATTACCTTATCTGCACTGGTAAGGTAAAACTAGGCCGATTAATAAGATGTGAAGTGCTTTGTAACTTTGACCCGCTTGACTGAATACACAAAAAACAATGAAGAAAGAGTTATCTCTGGGCTGCTTTGCTGCCAGCTGCTCCCCCGGGACCCGAAAGTGGCATAGCCTGTACTTCAACATCAATGCATACGGATGTGCTCGATATATGCTGTATTGAACCAATAAACTAACACAAACTAACTGTATCACTATAACATGATGATGATGGTGATGAAGAATGCATCTAACGTTCCGCTGTTCATTATAATACAAAAACAGAGTATTAAACAAAACATCATGCTCTTACTTTGAAATCATACGGAAATGTCGTCATCAGCAGGCCATCACGTGGTTTCCGAAATAACCGAGTGACACGAGTAGATTTTTTTGCCGAGACCGGCGGTAAGTATGTCTCAAAATTCTGTGTGTGTAAAAAGACGATCCACAAGCAGAGATTTGAGATCCGCGAGCGCATTTTTGGTTGACAAATACAAAATGGATTCACAAATGCCTGATCGAAAGTTGTCAATGTTAAAGAGATATTCACAGATCTTTTTTTTATTTGTGAAAATATTCAGCCTATTTGCAGATCCGTTTTACATTTGCAAATTTATTTGTGAGTTTGCAAATCTTTTAAATGCATTTGTGGATGGTGTTTTACATTTACAAATCACATATTTACACACAAATTATTTTTCTGTTCACACAAATAATTATGAGACATATCTATTCCCATACATATCTATGCCCATAAATGGCACACACAGACAGGATGTAATGTGTGTGTGTGGCATCCTCCTGCAGCTAATGGAACTGATTCAGTAGCACTGATGCCAAGCTGCTGTAAATAGAGTGACCAGGTGCCAACAATTGGGACAGAGAGTATAATTGTGTGGGACTGTGGGACATGTAAATGCAATGTTAATATTTCGATATAATGTCCATGTCACCCTAAAAGGTAGCTTTTATAAATAACAACAATAACAGGTTGCACACACAGCAGGTAATTGAAATTGATTGAATTAATGGATTTATTTCTGTGAACAATATAACAAAAAACAACTGACCTACTGTCAGAAAAAATGACTGGGGCTAGCTTACTGCCACAGTCTGCTGACCATAGGCCTACTGTACGACTGAGAGTGCATGCTGTACAGTGCATGGATGTGTTACGTGCTCCCTTTTCTGTTGTCTTCTCTGTCTCTCTGCTGCGCAGGTACACCTGGTACGCCCCTGGCTCCGCCTCCCCCAGGTGTCCTAATTCCAGTCAGCTGGGGACTTAAAAGGAGAAGCTGGAGGAGAAGAGCGGTGTCTCCTGATCCTTATGCCGGAAGACTCCGTCCGAGGACAATCTCTCTCTGCTGTTTGGATCTGTAGATCCCTTGTGTTAATGTGGCAATATGTGTACTCTGGAGGATCTGGTAGTATAGGTTTTCGCGGCTTTATTTTACCCGTAGGGTTTTGTTAGATCTCTGGGTAGGGGAGGGAAGCTCTGGGTCCTACGGCCCGTGGTGTGGCTGGTCCAGGCCCCCTTCTTCTTTTGTTTGTTTTGCCAGTCCTCCACACCTTGGTCATTTGCCGGTTGGCCCATGTGAGTAACGGCTGTGCTTTAAAATAAATAATCGCCGTTAAGTGCTGCGTGTTTGGTGTGTTTTTATTTTATGTTGCGGGTCTCCCCACGAGCCACTACCACTGAGTAGAGGGCGGGTCGTAACATATGGGGGCTCGTCCAAAGGCTGTCTCGGGCAGGTGCCGGTGTGGTGAGTGTGTTTCTTTTGTAGAATGGCCCTTGACAGCATGTGCTTTGTTTGTTTGTGTGCAGTGTAGAGTTGCCTAAATAGTCTACCTGATTTCTGGGTTTTAGGGTGAGTTTCAACGTTAGAATGGATTTGACTTGGAGGAGTTTGCTAAGGTTCCAACTCGGGGGAAGTTGGATGCATGTAACAAACAGCAGCTTGAGCTAATCGCAGGCAGGTTTAACGTTCCGTGTAGTAAGCAAAGCAAGAAACAGGTAATTAAAGAACAGCTGTTGGCTGCGCTGGTAGAGCAGGAAGTGTTATCGGAGGAGGAGGGGGGCGTTGCTGGTTTTCCCAAAGACGAGGAGACAGAGGTCTCTCCGACAATGAGCGAGCTTCAACTTCAGCTGGAGTTGCGCAAGCTTATGATTAGAGAGAAGGAGATCGACAATAAACTGAGAGAGAAGGAGATCGACTGTAATCTCGAAATCAGGAAGCTTGAGGAGGAGACTAATCGTATGTTTCGTTTGAAGGAGCTGGAGTTGACGGCATTATCGCACCACACTCAGCAGTTGGGCTCGGCACAATCTCATGACTTTGACGGGGGTAGATATACTCGATTTATCCCAGTGTTTCACGAGAGAGATGTTGATAGTTATTTTGTCCTTTTTGAACGTGTAGCAACCACATTGAAATGGCCTAAGAACATGTGGACCGTTATGCTGCAGTGCGTTCTCACGGGTAAAGCACAGGAGGTGTATGCTGCATTATCTGAGGAGGTTAGCCTGGATTATGAGCAGGTAAAAGCTGCAATTCTGCGCGCCTATGAGCTGGTGCCTGAGGCGTACCGTCAGAGGTTTCGTGGTTTTAAAAAAAAATGATTGTCAGGCTTATGTGGAGTTCGCCCGTGAGAAAGAGGTTCTGTTTGAACGATGGTGCTCGTCGACGGGGGTAAAGTCTCTAGAGGACCTAAAAACCTTATTACTCATGGAAGAATTTAAAAACTGTTTGCCTGACAAAGTAGCCACATACCTTAATGAGCAAAAGCCCGTAAAACTGTCTGATGCTGCGGTTTTGGCTGACGAGTATGTTCTTACTCACAAGTCTGTCTTCAGTGAGAGGAGTAGGGCACAGGCCCGGTTTGTGGACAACAACATCAGGGAAACCCCAGTCCCCACTAACGTGCCATGGCAGTCCAGCAGGCCAGGAAATGTTGAGGAAAAACCGGGAGAGGTGAATTGGGGACCTAGGGATAGCCCAGTGTGTTATTTCTGCAAGAAAAGAGGTCATGTGGTTGCGAATTGTTATGCTTTACGGGATGAGGAGAAGCCTGTAAAGACGGTCGCCTTGGTGAGTACTTCAAAGACAGGGTCTCTCAAGTCAGAACTGGAAGTCTTTGCTCCGTTTCTCATGAAAGGAATGGTGTCTTTACCGGGGAAGAACAACAGGGTTCCAGTGACCATTTTGAGGGATACAGCAGCGTCACAATCCTTTATGGTGAGGGGTATGTTGCCCCTGTCTGAGGAGTCTGCTGTGGGTTCGGGTGTTCTTGTGAGGGGGTTTGGTATGCAGTGTGTGGGTTCGCCATTGCATAATATTCACCTTGAGTCAGATCTGGTCACCGGTCCGGTAGCTGTCGGGGTTCGGCCATGTCTTCCCATTGAAGGTTAGATTTGGTCTTGGGGAATGATTTAGCCGGTGGCAGAGTGCTCGTTAAGCCAGGGGTGAATGCGGTTGCAATCACCCGCGACAGTTGTACGGCTACGGAATTAGGGCAGATCAATCAGGGACCCTCCTTCGTGGCGTGAGGGTGGGAAAACAGGTACGATAAGCCCCGGGGCTGTTCATAACCCCGTCGCTGCCTGTGTGGTGGCGCTGTCCAGTGCTGAAAGTGACACCCCTGTCACCTCGGAGGCCCCGATCGCTGCGGAGACTTTGGTAAATATTGAGTCTCATCTAGCACACTTGCCTGATGCGCAGCGTGCAGATGTATTGGAGCTGATCGTGAAGTGGAGCGCCCTGTGTCGTACCGCCCCAAGAGATTCGATCCCCACCAGCGGATGTGTTCCACCATTGGTTCCACCGTCGAGAAGGAGGCACTGGCTATGGTTCTGGCTTTAAACCACTTTGAGGTGTCACTGTTCTTAACAATCACTGCCCCCCTTGTGTTTTGTTTTTCTTTGTTTTGTTTTTTTTGCAGTGGGTGCGTGACACAAGGCAAGGATTGATGTGGTGAAGACAAGCATAGTTGTGAGCGTGTCTGTCAACTGAGTTGATTGTTGTGATTGGTTTGGTTTTTTTAAAAAAAATCACTAACTCATGGTGGGAGTGTTACATGCTCCCTTTTCTGTTGTCTTCTCTGTCTCTGCTGCGCAGGTACACCTGGTCCGCCCCTGGCTCCGCCTCCCCCAGGTGTCCTAATTCCAGTCAGCTGGGGACTTAAAAGGAGAAGCTGGAGGAGAAGAGCGGTGTCTCCTGATCCTTATGCCGGAAGACTCCGTCCGAGGACAATCTCTCTCTGCTGTTTGGATCTGTAGATCCCTTGTGTTAATGTGGCAATATGTGTACTCTGGAGGATCTGGTAGTATAGGTTTTCGCGGCTTTATTTTACCCGTAGGGTTTTGTTAGATCTCTGGGTAGGGGAAGGAAGCTCTGGGTCCTACGGCCCGTGGTGTGGCTGGTCCAGGCCCCCTTCTTCTTTTTGTTTGTTTTGCCAGTCCTCCACACCTTGGTCATTTGCCGGTTGGACCATGTGAGTAACGGCTGTGCTTTAAAATAAATAATCGCCGTTAAGTGCTGCGTGTTTGGTGTGTTTTTATTTTATGTTGCGGGTCTCCCCACGAGCCACTACCACTGAGTAGAGGGCGGGTCGTAACATGATGTATAATAAGAACACAAGGTACATTGTGGTACACATGTGTCAACTCAGCTGCTGTTACATTGTCCGTTTGGCAATCCTCCTTCGGTTTTAACATAAATGAGTCCATCGACCGACATTTTTCCTTTAGAGCTAGGCTTTTCTTATGATTTTCACAAGCAATGTGTTTCTTTAAATCGTACTCTCCTCCGTGTGCGATTGAGAAAGAACTCTGGCAAATGGTACAAAACGGGGGGGTTACGTATTGTAACCCTAGTTATATAAGCACAGGCGAAGCCCTCTACTGGACCCTATGGGTACTACCTTATCCTGCGTGCATTCTCCCACTGAGACTTCCATAGACGTAGCCGGCCTGGGGCGGGCCTACCTGAATGCACGCGCATTACACCGTATAAAAGGAGGCGTCGCCTCCTGACTATTATCCTATACCTCTCTTCAGCGAGCGGAATAGGACAGACAGTGCCCTGAGTAGAGGGCTCCACCTGTGCTTATATAACTAGGGTTACAATACGTAACCCCCCGTTATATCTCTCACAGGCGGAGCCCTCTACTGGACTCTATGGGTACAGTGAGTGGAGCCCTGATGTATACGCGCATTGTCGTCCAACACCATTCCACCCTACTGCCCCTGACCGGCTTTTCTGGTCAGCAGCTGCTGCCCCACATTCTCCTTTAACCCGGTTGTGATCGAGGAGAAATCTGGGCTGCGGCTGACAGAGCACACCCTGCTGCGCCTACCTCGCAGAAAGTGTGCTCAAAAAACAGTGCCGGGGGACCCCCCCCCCCGCCCATAGACGGATGGGGAGAGCCCCCTCGGCCCCGTATGGGCTTACTACGCACCTGCCTTCCTGAATCCCTAAGGATAACAGGGAGAGCGCCAGCGCCCATGCCTCACACTCAAGCACTGACCCCGTGCAGAGTGTGAGAGGACAAAAAATGTGGGGGGGGGGGGTAGCCCCCCGTAGCGTAACGGGCCAGCGCGTCCCTTTCCTATCCCGGGACCCTCAGAGGGCCCAGGACAGGCGAAGGCGCATCACGTCCGGGGAGGGGGTCAGATGCCAACTGACCCACAACCGCCCCCCCCCCCCCCCCCCCCTACAAATCCTGTGTTGCCCCAGCAAGCACAGACGAGGAGAAAGAAAAGAGCCAGACAAGTCCAAGAGATAAAAAGGGGCCTGGCTTCGACCAAGACGCCGCTGTGCATAAATCCTCCACACTCACACCGTTGAATAAGGCTGTTGACACAGCTACAGCCCGTGTGGAGTGCGCACAAATCCCCGTGGGGCAGGCTCTCCCTGCCTGTCCGTAGGCATGTGCAATGCACTCGCAGAGCCAGCCTGCCAGGTGTTGGACAGAGCTTTCCCGATCACCCAGCCCCCGAAGCACACGAACAGCTGTTCGGTGCGTCTAAGGGCAGCCGTGAGCTCCACATAACATGCTAGCGCACGCACCGGGCAAAGGAGGTGCAGTTTAGCCTCCCTGGCCCCACCATGGGGGGGAGACTAAAACCCCCTAACTGAATAGCCCCCGACCTGAACGCACTCCTTAGGTTTTTAGGCACAAAGGAGGGGTTCGGTCTAAGTGTTGCGCCGCTCTGGTCACCCCGAATTAGTAAACAACTCGGGTGCACCGACAGAGCAGTTAACTCGGACACTCTTTTGGCTGACGTTAAGGCAAGAAGCAAAGCTGTTTTTCACGACAATGCTTTCAGAGAGGAGAGCTCCAGAGGCTCAAATGGTCCCGAGGCCAGAGCCTCGAGCACTAGGGGCAGGTCCCACTGTGGGGCGGAGGCGTGCACTACCGGGCGCAGCCTCCTGACCCCCTGTAAAAACCGCGACATCAGTGGTTGATTAAAGGCTGACCTGCCGTTGAATCCCTCATGACAGGACGAGATGGCTGCTGCATACACTTTCACTGTGGAATGAGCAAGCCCTCTGTCCACCAATAACTGTAAGAAGGATAAAATAGAGCCCAACTCACAAGATAGGGGCTCTATTCCCCGCTCCTCACACCAATGCTCAATCTCAGCCACTTTGGCCTGTAACAGGCTGTGGTGGATTCCGCTCTAGCTGCCTGGATAGACTGAATAACGCTGTCAGACAATCCACCCTGTCTCAGCCTGTCCCTCTCAGGAGCCAAGCCTGAAGAGGACGGCCCAGAGTGGGTAACGCCCCGATTGCACCTGCCTCTTGAGACATCGCCCCCCAGAACTGGGGGATCGCCCAGGGCTGGCCCACCTTCATCTGTGTCATTTCTGAGTACCACGGAGCCCCGACGCGATCCGGTGCCACCAGAATGATTGCCAGACGTTCTCGCCTCACTCTCCCCAGGAGAGAGAGAATGAGACGCAGCGGTGGAAAGGCGTATAGCAGCTTCCTTGGCCATGGCTCGTGTGCAAACGCGTCCACCCCCAAAGGCGGGTCGTCGCTCAGGGCCATGGAGAACCACAGGGCACAGTGGCTGTTGCGCCGGCTGGCGAACAGGTCCACTTCCGCTCTCCCGAACTGGGCCCAGATCTGCTTCACCACCTCCGGGTGAAGCACCCACTCGCCTGGCAGGGGGCCGCCCCTCGACATGAGGGCTCTCAGAGATAACACCACCTCTGAGGCCCATAACCACAGCTCCTCCGCTGTGGTCAACAAGGAGGCGGAGCGGACTCCGCCCTGCCTGTTGATATAAGCCACTGTGGTGCTGTTGTCGCTCCTGACCAGTACATGTCTCCCCTGAATTAGGGGCATGAAATGCCGGAGGACTAACACTACTGCCCGTAGCTCTAGGAGGTTGCTGTGTCGAGACTCTGTCAGAGCCCAGCGCCCACCTATAGCCCTCTTCAGGCAGGTCCCTCCCCATCCTGTTCTGGACGCGTCCGTGAACACTGTGATGTAGGAGGTCACCCGTCCCAGTGGAGACCCCCTCCGGAGGTGGTCCGGAGACCCCCAAACCGGAGGTTTGCCCTCCACTGAGGGGGGGATGGTCACCAGCCGTCGTTTGCCTCTTGGGGTCCAAACGCAGGCTGGAGACCACCTCTGCAGGCGGCGCATATGTAGTAACCCCAGCGGGACCACAACGTGAGCAGCCGCCATGAGACCAGAGTCTGCATGACAGTTAAAGCTGTCACTGTTGCCCCCTGTCGCAGCCTGTGCACCGCCCTGAGAAGGGACGCACGTCTGCTCTCTGACAGGGTGGCCCCAGGGGCCTCATTTATAACGCAGTGCGTAGGATTGACGTAGGAAGGTTGCTTACGTAGTACAAAGCACAAAAATAGGTACATACATTTTCCGCCATTTCCGATTCACAAAACATTGCGTACCGGCGAGGGAAGTGCGTACGGCACTTCCTACGCCGGTTTTCCCTTTATAAATCCCAATTAACTAGAAATGCGGTGCAGCTTTTGCGGGCTTCCCATCACACCCATAATTGCCCAGACATTGATACGCCCATAATGAATATTCATCAAACCGATTTCCGGCAAAAACGAACATGGCAAAGACAGAAAAAAAAGGCAAGAAAAGAAACTTTAATAACTCTGAAGTTGAAATCCTTGTCGGAGAAGTAGAGACGAGGCAAAACATTTTGTTTGGTGGCCATAGTATTGGCGTAACGAATGCCAAAAAGGCAAGAGAGTGGCAGCATGTGGCAGATGCTGTGAACTCTGCATCAGCACAGGGTCGCACTGTCGCTGAAATTAAAAAGAAGTGGTCCGACATTAAGGTGGACGCCAAAAACGCCTGGCCTCACACAGGCAGAGTGTGTGCCACGGGAGGGGGAACGGGGGCACCGGAGCTCACCCCTATGGATGAAAGGCTGGCCGGTATAATCGGCGAATCCCTGCTGAGTAGAGTGGTGACGGAGGCAGATGGGGATCACCGATGTTAAGTGTGCACCGGATGAACCAGGTAAGCACATTTATATACCCGTGTTTGAAATTAGAGTAAACCAAATGCATGTGTGATATCTGCTGGTAGCCGATGTAAAGAAAACAATAAGTCCATGTAGAAAAACAAATCATAACTTTATTTAGAAAAACAAATCATAACTTTATTAACAAAATCATTTGTTATAGATGCTGGTTCCAGCGGGGTAGGGGGACAGTGTACCGAGGAACCTCGTGTCTCGAGCCCCGGCGTCTCCACGGCACCTCCGGCGCCGAGCCCCGGCGTCTCCACGGCACCTCCTGAGCCGAGCCCCGGCGTCTCCACGGCACCTCCGGCGCCGAGCCCCGGTGTCTCCACGGCACCTCCTGCGCAGCCCTCCAGCAGCGGCCGTGTCCTCACGGATGCAGTCCTGCAGATGCAGAGGGACACAATTGCTGCAATACACGAGGTTGCAAGACAGCTGGGACAAATTCTTCATGTGCTGGCTGAAATAAGCACTTCTTTAAAAGATTTGGCCAATAAATAAGTTGTTTCCATACCTTGTTTTGTCTGTTTTACAAGTGACGCATCACATCCAGACGCTGTTGCAGTCCACCAGGGTTTCTCGCCCATGCCTGGGGAAGGGGGTCGGGCTCGTCTTGGGCACAAGCAGCCTCAGGGGGTAATGGGACATTGTTCAGCAGTGCCAAATTGTGAAGCACAGCACACGCCCTCACAATTTGGCACACCTTGTCAGGCTTGTAACACAGTTTGCCTCCTGTGGCATCGAGGCAGCGCCATCTGCCCTTTAGCAGCCCTATGGTGCGCTCTACCACAGCTCGTGCCTGGCTGTGGAGAGTATTATATTGTCTCTCCTCTGCGCTCTGCGGGTTGTGGAATGGGGTGAGCAGCCACCGCTTGAGGGGATATCCACTGTCACCTGTAGGGTTGATAAATAGCTCATATAACGCAGCATATATACATTATTATTTATTTAGGAGTTTTACATTAATCATTCTTACCTAAAAGCCAGCCATCACGCACAGCTCCGGCCTCAAGTCTGCGGCCAACACTGCTGTTACGCCAAATGAAGGCGTCATGGGTTGACCCAGGCCACCGAGCAACTACATTTGTTAGCAGCATGTTCGCATCACATATGATTTGGACATTAATGGAATGAAAGTGCTTTCGATTAACGAATGCACTTTCATTCACACAAGGTGCCCTTAAAGCAATGTGAGTGCAGGCAATGGCACCGATTACATTTGGGAAACCGGACATTGCTGCAAATTGCATTTTATTATTTGCCTGCTCACCCACCGTGTAAGGAAACTTAATGTACAAATGTGACAACGCAATTATACCTCCCAACACATCTGGCATAACACGGCTGAGGGTTGGCTGGGATATCCCCGACCTGTCAGCCATTTCCCTCTGAAACGTGCCGGTTGCCAGAAATCCAAGTGTTGTAAGCACTTGGATTAGAACCGGCACAGCTCGGTTTCTTAATGTGCTTCTCTGCAAAGCCGGGCCCAACACAGCACAAAGCTCCAACAAAACGGCTCTTGGAAGTCGGAACCAACTCATGAGCCACTCATCATCATTGGCCAGGAAATCTTGCTGGTCTCTGAAATTTCGCTCCCTCCGCACTCTTCCATTCGCCAAGTCCTCTAGCAGTGCCAAATCAGCCATTGTGCGTCATTACGCATTGTGATGGCACGCATTTTTATACACACCCGGCAACCTGATTGTATCTGATAAGGTACAGGTGGTGAAATTACCCTGCTTTTATTGACTGGTCCATTTGCTAGCCATAATAAGACGAAGATTCGTCATCATAATGAATATCAATACTAGCTATATGGCTTCCTTTTTACTCTATATGGTATGTAAGGCACCTAAAGCTGAATCTGTGTTAACCCTTGTTGTAGCCTACTACTGTTAAAAGTTTTTGATCGATAATTGATTTTAGACCATGCAAGCTTTTTTAATCACTGAAACGTATATAGTTGCACACCGAGGTGTGCCCGTCACCAGACGCACAGGACAGCCTACCTCAGATGTAACGTAATGTTCTTCCCTTTTTAGAAATTATAGTAAACCGAGTGCAATTAAGCTGGGTTTGCACATGTATGTACAAACAGTTGGGGCTTTGTTTACAAACGTGGTTTGTGTTCCAGCTGCCAATCAGCTGTGCGCAGCGTCTCAACGCCACCGCAACAACTACCCACCACTTAAATGAAATAAAACAAATGTGTTGTGTTAAATCAGCTGTCTAATTATCCAAATATATGGTGTTCTTAGTTTCCATACCTCCTGTGTTTTACGAGCGACTTATCAAGTCTTGGCAAACGGCATAAAACACGATTAACGGCGTCAGTTTAGACGTAATTCTGTCCTCTGCTTACCGCATCATTTATGAGAAATAATTTCATAAGATTAACACAACATATTCGAGGTGGTTTTAAATAACATATTGTAGTGATCACTGATTCATACACTGGGGTTACATAATCCAATCATGGAACTACAGGTTGGGGGTACTGTTTCCACACGGACATACTTGGTTGGTACTTACTGCGTGCCCTCCCTTTCGCTTTCTCTTTTCTTCCTGGGCTGCGACCCGACAGCATGTCTATTTCTGTCGCTCATTAAAGTACCCATTTGCACCTTCGATGCACCGCCTCCGACTCCTATTTCTCGGCACTACATTGGTGACCCCGACATAAGTCTCGCGAAGTATCCGAGACTGAACCGAACACGGCAAAAAGCGCAGCTTTTCTCGAAATGCTGGAGATTCTTGGAGACGTCCGTGGCTGCCACGTGCACACGGACTGAGGCTCGGTGCGCCCCACGGAATGGCTGAGGACGTCGCTCGCCATTCCCGCGACCTGCTAGGTATGGAGGAACCCGACTTCTACCTCGTGGAGCTGTTTCTTCGGGACATGCGGCTGCATTTCCAGGCTGCGCTAGCTAACACGGCTAGTGTTGAGCTAGCCGGTTCTTCCTGGCCGCCCCGCGATTTACCCCTGAGGTGCTTGCCACTACACTCTGCAGCACCTTCCCTGGTGGGGGCACGCCGCCTAGCAGAGGCTCCGGGGCCGACGACAACGACAGCGACTAACGGCCGTCGGGAACGGCTAGCCACGACTGCTAACGACAGCTAGCCACGACTGCTAACGGCTAGCAGCTACCAACAGCTAACGACTAGCAGCTGGCGGCTAACGACATCCATTGGCTATCGACATCCGACTGTTAGCCCCTTTTTTTTTTTTGTGGTGCCGGAGAGGAGGTTCGATCAAGTCTGGTCGGCCTCGTGTGGATCCTCTCAGAATTTCGCCCACCTGTTTTTGATCGTGGACAGGACGACCCTTTTGAGTTTTTTCTGGTGCCTGAGAGGAGGTTCGACCATGTCTGGTCGGCCTCGTGTGGACCCTCTCGCTTTTTCACCACCTCGACGGTGGCTTCGGACGTCGCCCATGCCTTCTTCAGCCTGTGGGTGGCGCGCTTCTGGACCCCGTCTCGCCTCGACTCTACGGTTTTCGGACGTCGCCCATGCCTTCATCGGCCCGTGGGTGGTGCGCTTCGGGACCCTGTCTGGCCTCTTCCCTCGCCTCGGCGGTTTCGGAAGTCGCCCATGCCTTCATCGGCCCGTGGGTGGCGCGCTGCTGGACCCTGCCTGGCCTCACCTCTAACTGCGGCTCACGGTTCGCCTCGACGGCGGCTTCGGACGGCGCCCCGTCTGGCCTCTCCCCTGTCCACGGCTCCCTCCTCCCGGGGACACGGCTCCTTCCTCCCGAGGACTTCGTACCCGTCGCCGCTGTGCCTTCGCCTGCGGCCGGGCGGCGCTCCTCCCTGCTGGGGACCACCGGGATGTTCACGCCCGTCCCCGCGTCGCAACGCAGCGACCCTGCTTTCTGCGGCCCCCTGACAACGGCCCGTTCCGGCCCGCCCCCCACCCCCCGGTGGGGATGCCCTCGCCCTCGTTGGGGCCCCTACCCTCTCCTGCGGCCCCCTTCCGACGGCCCGTTCCGTGGCCCGTTCCGTGGCCCGGCCCTCGCCTGCGGCCCCGCCCTCCTCGGCCCCTGTGGTGCTTCCTCCCGGACGCGAGGATTGTGCCATGTTTGAATTCTGGGGGGGCTTGTGTAGTGATCACTGATTCATACACTGGGGTTACATAATCCAATCATGGAACTACAGGTTGGGGGTACTGTTTCCACACGGACATACTTGGTTGGTACTTACTGCGTGCCCTCCCTTTCGCTTTCTCTTTTCTTCCTGGGCTGCGACCCGACAGCATGTCTATTTCTGTCGCTCATTAAAGTACCCATTTGCACCTTCGATGCACCGCCTCCGACTCCTATCTCTCGGCACTACAATATCCGTATTTATTTATTTCTCCAAGTTATGTTTTTGTGTGCACTGAGGAGTCGCAAACAGGGGTTTCTTTAATCATTTTAAGATTGGCTTTAATCAATGTTTGAAAATGAATTCTTCATATATGATAAATGAGAGGTAACATTTTATTTATGGTATTATTTCCACATATTTCTCTCCATTCTTCCTTCTGCCAACGGTGTCGCAGTTTCTCGTCTCTCCTGTTTGTGTGCTTAGTGCGTACGCATGGGTTAGAGTTTGCATGGAGGACCGCACATTTTCCCGTCAAGTTAGAATTTTATAAATCGCAAACATTGCGTAGAAACTGGCGTACGCCATCTTTTGAGCTTACGCACCGTTTATGAATGAGGCCCCAGGTCTTTTACCTTACAAGTGGATTTAAACATAGATCACAACTATGTGGCGACACCTTGTGGTAGGAGTGTGTATCTATCTAATCAACACATCCCCCTTTCTTTGAGGTAATATAAACAAATAGTGCAACATCAATTTTAACCAAACATTTTGATTTCTCTACCATGCCATAACAAATAAACATCTGGTCTAAATTTACTCAGGATGCTAACTAGCACAAACTTGGAAATTGTCTAAACATTTACACCATTTTAACATCCATTAAAGTCTCTCAATTACAGATTCAGTCTATCAGGTTTTCTGATTTCCCTTATAGATCTTCTGACCACATGTTCACTTGGAGTGTTAGTATCACAGTCTGTCTGTGGTGAAGGTGTGGACTCAGACTCAATGATGGATTCACTGAGCTGTTGACCAGCCTCTTTTGTTTTCATAAGACTGCAACGATTGCGTCTGAAGATTTGCCCTTCCTCTCTCCTCACAGTGAAGGATCGCGGTGCTACTTCCTGAAAAACAGTGGCTTTTGTTCTCCATCCATCAGGACCCTCAATCCTGACTGTGTCATTACTTGATAGTAATGGAAGCTGCTTAGCTGTTTTGTCATAGCATGTTCTCTGCTTCATCTTTTGTTGTTGTAGTTGGTGTTGCAGCTTTGGGTGTCTCTTTTGCTTTGAATAGCTTGGCAGTGTGGTGCATAACTTACGATTCATCAGAAGTTCAGCAGGTGACAGTCCACACTCCAGAGGTGAGGCTCTGTAGCTGAGTAAAGCAAGGTATGGGTCTGAGCCACTCTCATCAGCTTTCTTTAGAAGTTGCTTGAGAATGTGTATTTATTCCAGGCCAGAAAACACTGTCTCTCGCCCGTCTTTTGCATTTTTCAACACCCAGGTGACCTTCATGTATTCTTTGTAGTACTTCTCAATCTGTTCTCCAAGCATGTTTATAAAATTCCTGCCTATTCCCGCAGTACAGTATGTGTTTTATCTGCAGAATGTGATTGGTTACTACACAACACCGCAGTCTTTAGAAACAAGTGTGAAGTGGTGTTTAGGTGTGACTTAATTTTATATAAGTCAACATTTCATTTTTTTCAGTGCATGCAAACGGTCTTGGGGCTTTAACAATCTCTTGAGATGATAGATAAGACGGGCCTGTTCTTATTCACTCTGGGCTTCAACCACACAAATGTGTCTTAGACGTGACCTTAAAACTATATTTTCTCCTGTCTGCTACTTGTGTTCTTCTGGGTCTTTGCTCTGAGAACTTCATCACATACAACATGTTTCTTTGCAGATTTACTGTTCAAATGCTTTTGTAGCCACTGTCTGTCCTTGTCCGATGATCACAGACAACATACACTTTGAGCTTCCAGTAATATTTGCAGGTGCAGTTCAGGATGAAGCAAGCTATCTGTTTTTGATTTTTATCCTTCAGCGTGTCTGTGGGAGAGCCTGGCTCTTGTTTGCATATTTATCATTGAACTGTTATCCATTTGGCTTGTGCCCTAAGAAAACAACAGCTGCACACAGAAAACGGTAAGTAATCGGAGAAAAACTAAATATTGAGGTGACATTCTGAGCTGAGGTACAAAGGACAGTTTGTTTAGTTGTGCCTGTTTAAGAGCAGGACGACGGCTCAACTCTACCCCTGGTTGAGAGTGTTCAGAAACGGCTGTATTTCTTAATGAAAATTAAAACTTTTAAAGAGAAACAATGTAAAACAACATGTCTGCAAAACATACTGTCATGGCATGTATATGGCAGTGATAACACCGGCCCAGATCATCATTGTTACCCATCCCCCAAACATCAGTGATATTACACAGAGCCCAACGGATAATAAAGGGGCTATATTCTTTACATGCACAAAAAAACATTTAACACACTACAGTAAAGGGAAGACCCCGAAAAAGCCTAATAGGGCCCCTTTAATGACTGACTAAACGTTATGTCAAGAAAGAAAATACAAGAAAGACAGCTGAATGGTTTGATTCTTCTGTGACAGACTTTAATCTAAGGTTTCTCCATAAATGTAACTGTTATTCAAGTACTGTACATATTTGAGGTACTTCCTTCTAAGACATCTCTTTTATTTAACTGTTGTCGCGGCACTTTTATTTATCAAATGTGTTTAAGGAAACTAACCATTCAGCTGTCTTTGTTGTATTTTATCTATTAGGTGGGTGTTTCCTCACACTTTATCAGCACCATGCAGTTCCTTCCTGCTAACAAAACAATAACTTTTCTTTATTTGGCTCCTAATCTCTCCCATAAACAAGACTGCCTATAGCTCTATTTACTTTACAATGTATCATTTTGTTTTTTAAATATCTTTCCTATCCAGTGAATCTCCAAATGTGAAGATTTGTAAAAATGTCCTACCTCTTAAGCTAAACAAAACTCTTCAAAAAGTCTCTTGGATCAGCTGGAAAATGCATCATCACAAAGCTGAAAAAAGGACAGAATTTCTGAGCTTGATCCGTGGTTTTCATAGCAACGAAGCCCAAGATGCATAGCAGTAGATTCATTTACCCGACAGGATATAAAGGAGTTGAAATTAGCATAACCTTAAACATCTTCAGCCTCAAAATGCAACATTAATTCAGCAGTAATATTAACCCCAAAACTCATATTAAAAGATTGAATACTAAACATTCTACTGGACAATTTCAATTTTTTTGTTTTCATACTTTAGGGACCATTTTTGCACTATTAAAGGTTTAAAATGAAAGGATATTACTTGTAGTCTAGTATTGAAGTGTGGTATTAGTTATTTTATAAAAGTAAAAGCACTGAGTCAGCGGTGGAGAATGGTCTGGAGGATGCACTATCATCATTGTTCCATGGGAATAAAAACGTTATACATTTGTTTTTTTCTGCAAAACCAGTCATTATCATATTGGGCGGTGCCAAGCGAAGGATGCAGCGACAGTGTCTTTAACTCGAAAGAGTTTAAGGAGAGGAGAGTGCCAAGAAACAGGCCACCAATGACTTATTCCCACAATCCATGTCTGAATGGTATATTCAGTAATATAATAAATAAATATCTGAATTGTATACAATATGACTCATTCCATGACACCAGGACACCATTGAAGATATACAACAGTTTATTAAAATAAGTCTTCACATTTACAGGTTACACTATTAGTATAAATATTACATAGAAAAAAAAAAAATTAAATATAAAGCTTTTTCTTTCCAAAACCAGCAGGACAAGACATAAAAGAGGCATGCGACAAACATTAATTATTGTTACTTTGGATGGATTACACAGTTGCAGGTGTTATCTAAATACTGGTAAAGCATGAAGCTGCTTCAACTAAAAGCTAACCAGTCTTTTCAGGGAAGTTAGGTTGAAGCTTGAGTTGTCCAAAATAACATTTGGTGAAGAAAAAGATCATCAATAGCCTTCATATACGTACAGTAATCGATTCCTTCTTTACATTTAAATACCAACAATAAAAACATTATATAATATATTATTATAATGAATCCTACGGATTTCACACAAAGACCAGTTTACTAGTTATGTGGAGAACAATTATAGTCTTTGAAAACAGATTGAGTAGTGCGAGAAAATATAGCTTTGGCTGGGAGACTTTAAGCTTTTTAACAGAATGTTAAAACTTGGGCTTCATGTTTAAAAAGTTAAACATGTACTAGTTGGATAGCTTCATCAAGAGTATAGTGTTAAGTTTAAGATATATAGTCACCAAGGAAGGACACATTTTCTAAGCAAATCCACTCCCTGCTTGTTGCCGAGAAACCCATCTAACCCAGCAGGAAAGTCTGCTGTTATATTGTCGAAGGTGTAGTTGGTTTCTGCAGAATGAACAATATGAAAAAGCAGGGTCAGAGTCATTCACATCAGGTTAAAAGTAGATGTAATATGGATTCACTTTGGTTAGAATCATGAAAAACATACCTTCATGCTTCATCTGTGAGCTCAGCGCATGCCTGACTGTCTTCACTGAGGCAGAAAACACTGGTTTCTTTTGAGTCATCTATCGATATATAGAGAGGATGACCAGGATTGACGACGGACTGCAGGCCGTAATATTCGTTGGCGTTAAGGTTAACCTTCTCAAACCAATAAGGTTCATGGATTTCAGAAACATCGGCCAACTGTGAACACAAAAAATACAATGTCTATGCTTCAATTCACCACCAGTGTAACATTCTGTAAAATATGTATATATCAACATGTTGCTATTGTTAGAGGTTTTTATTTACCTGCAGCTTTTTTTCTTCCACCTTCAGGGAATAGTTGACTTCATTTTTCTTGAAACTAAAAGCAATCTGATTTGTCGTTCCGTTACGTGTCCATACTTTCACTAGAAAAGTTGCTAAACACAAAAGAGAAACAACATCTTAACTTTAAGTCATTATATGAAATACCATTCAAAGATGATATTAAATGTAGGTGGGTATTCAGTTATTTGGAAATACAGGTGTGTTCATTAAAATGTATACCTGCTTCTTTAAATTCGACAACACACAGCTCCAGTCCAGCTCTAGAGTTCCTTTGGATCGTCACATAGTGTCCTTCTTTTACCTTCAGAAAAGCGGTCATGGTGCCTCTTCAGTCGTATACTTTCTGGTTTAGCTAAAATAAGATAAGACTTTATTCATTCAGAAGGAAATTATTGTGCCAGATACAAAAGATGCAATAAACAAAATAATAATACTAATAGTAAAAATAGCTAATTTAACAAAAAACTACAAGAAACAAAGATAGACAAATAATGAAGCTTGTAGAGTCTTCACCAGGCCATGCATTAACTTGTATTACAGAACTGCCATAACACCACGCACTGTTGAAGCCTGTGTATTGCAGTGAGGAGGAATGCTAAGGTGCATGTGAGAAATAATGCAAAAGTCACTTACCGTCGCTGATAAAGTGTTGGGGAGCTTGGAGAGTAAATGTTTAGAGACCGTGTTGTTGACAGAGCAGAAGGCGCGTGCAGAAGCAGCGAGCGAGCTGCCATTAAATAGTCTCACTGACGAAAGGCGCGCGCGCACAACGCAAGGGGCTGGACCGACTCATGGAATGAACCCCGACGAATTAAATGCCTCACATGTATTTAATTGCATTCTTTTTTTTTACAGATTACAAATTCGGATGTTGTGAAATCCGCACATACGCATCTGAATAATAGTTTCCATGAAGATGCATAAAGATGACTGTAGTTTATTTTTGTATCACTAAATCACTCATGGTTGTATCCTTGGATTGACATGAAAAACCAACAGAAGATAGAAAGAATGATGGCTGACAGAATTATGCTTTCCTTTTCTTACTGTGTCGGCTACGTTCTGAAGGCATGCAAAGGCACAAATTAACCCAGCTCATTTATGCAAAGATACAAAATCACTCCTTTAAGTTAAAAAATAATTATGTAAACTTATGTTTGGTATTGACATGCCTTCCACCTCATGATGTTCTAACAAAACATATTTGCAGTTGGAAATAAGTGTATTGTAACCTATAGTATACCACTAGACCTGGATACCTTATCTTATAGGATAAGTGTTATTCTTTCCACACTGAGGCTTCTGGGACCCTTGGGGCTCTTCAGTTTTATCATGTTTTGGAAACAAGGTGGAACTGATCTGGTACACTTCCAAATCCAGTTACTTTTATGTATTTCCGTTCAATGGCACACACAGACAGGATGTAATGTGTGTGTGTGGCATCCTCCTGCAGCTAATGGAACTGATTCAGTAGCACTGATGCCAAGCTGCTGTAAATAGAGTGACCAGGTGCCAACAAGCCACAAGTGGGACAGAGAGTATAATTGTGTGGGACTGTGGGACATGTAAATGCAATGTTAATATTTCGATATAATGTCCATGTCACCCTAAAAGGTAGCTTTTATAAATAACAACAATAACAGGTTGCACACACAGCAGGTAAATTGAAATTGATTGAATTAATGGATTTATTTCTGTGAACAATATAACAAAAAACAACTGACCTACTGTCAGAAAAAATGACCGGGGCTAGCTTACTGCCACAGTCTGCTGACCATAGGCCTACTGTACGACTGAGAGTGCATGCTGTACAGTGCATGGATGTATAATAAGAACACAAGGTACAGTGTGGTACACATGTGTCAACTCAGCTGCTGTTACATTGTCCGTTTGGCAATCCTCCTTCGGTTTTAACATAAATGAGTCCATCGACCGACATTTTTCCTTTAGAGCTATAGGCTTTTCTTATGATTTTCACAAGCAATGTGTCTCTTTAAATCGTACTCTCCTCCGTGTGCGATTGAGAAAGAACTCTGGCAAATGGTATAAAACCAGGGTTGCCAACTTTGGGTACCTGGCTAGAGTGAGATTTTGATATCATGGGTTTAATTACACATATGCGCACTAAATGACTGCTATCGTGTCAGTAGCGGGACCTTAGCATATATATATGATATATATACAATATATACAAATACACAATATTGGACACAGACTATAAAGGGCACACAGTTTCATTCACTAATGAAAGTCAAACACATGTTTGTTTCCACTATTTTATTGTGTGCATAGGCCTGTCGCGATAAGCAAATAATTGACTTATCGTACGATAAATAAAAATGACCTCGATAAATTGCCATTTACATGAGGATGTGACTAGCAGTTTGAAAGGATGTACTTGAATTATTATTATATATTATCATTATGTCAGTGGTCTAAAATGGTCATACAACGGTGCCGACAATATTATCGTTTATCGCAATAATTTCCGGGAAAATGTATCCAACAAAAATAATTATCGTGAGAGGCCTATACATGAAACACACACACACAAACAAATCTACAGACTTACTCCAAACTGCCAAATATATTAATTAACACACTCTCACTCTCATATACTCTTTGACTCTATTTTGGCCTAGTAGAACAATAAGCAGCAGACTTTTACTTTTTTATCATTTCTACTGGATCTTAGATCTGCGCATGCGCAATACGGGTCGGGGATTGACCAACCGGCTCCCACTGCTCTGCTGTCTGTTAACGTTGTTAAGAGTGGTGGGGGCGGATCGACAGCTTGAGCAGCTGTCAACTCAACATTGTAAATAATCAACCAAAAACGATCGCCGGTTCATCTTGTGTTTGGCTTCACGCCAGATGAGAGTTGGCAACCCTGACAACCCTCTGGTGGGAATCTCGCTCCACCGGTTTCACCCACGAATAGGATAGCTTCCCTCATCGCCGCGCGAACTAGGGGCCGGCTCTGTTCGCTCAGGACAGGTGTTGTGCCCATAGTAGGGGTGGGCGGATCGATCCCAAAATATCGATACTTCTGATATTACGATACGTTTCAAAATATCGATACTAGAGCCAATAGGATCGATACTTTTATACTTTTCCCCCCCTGTGCAGAGTGCAGACGAACACAAGTATGCACTCTTTTCTTCTCTCTCCACTGCTGTCCTCCTCTCCACACACACACCCACACCCACCCCCCCCCCCCCCCCACACACACACACACACACACACACACACACACACACACACACACACACACACACGCCAACCTTTCCAAATCCAAAAGAGGTAGGTTTGCGCGCGGCAAATGTGCACGCCCAAATTAGGTAATCAGAACCCCAGTAATTACATGTATAAACCATGTATTTAACATATATATATTGCATCATTTTATGCATTTTTCAGAAAAAGTGGTAGTTTGGTAAACACTAAACAGTGACATCAAAGACATGTTTGGTCTGTAAAATGCCCGAAAAGTAAAAGAATGGGAGATAAATATCCCAAAGTCTCCACATTTTATTATATTTTTAATGTGTTTCTGGTCCTCTTTCAGTTGCATTGTTGGAGAAGCCTGTGACATAAGATTTTCAACGACATAATTACTCTGTTGCTGTGTTAGTTTGACAATAAAGAACCTTGAACCTTGACAGTGTAGATCAGGGGTGCCCAACCTTTTTTGAACCGAGAGCTACTTTTAAAGTTGCCAGTCTGCCGAGATCTACCAGTCCAAATAGAGAGGTGTAGCCATTACTGACAGCCTACTACCAGGTAAATACACACTTCTACTTGTATAAAACTGACCTTTGTACGATTAATACTTCATAAAATACTGCAGATCCTTTATCTTACCTCTTTCTAATCTACACACACACAAGTATTTAACTGAAGTTACACAACAGTGTTGTTGATACAGAGTTTGGAGTTTATTCACACGTCACAAACTACAGTGGGTCATGTTTTCAAGAAACATTGAACAGTGCTGCCACATATGATACAGGAAAAAAAGAAAAGACTGAACCCTTTCTTTGCCATTATATAAAAATAGTGTTGCTACAAAAGTATAAATTAGTTTGACTAATAAGACAACTCAGATCTGAAGCTACACAGGAATCTGCTGCCAAAGTGCAATAAAAAAGACAAAATTAATAGAATCAAACCCTTTTCTTTTTTTTGCATTTTAGTAGAGTATAAAAAGAAATGCCTTTAAAATAGGATGCAAGCAACACTAGTTTCTGAATTGATAATAGACTATAATCAATTTAAACAGAACAGATCTTAAAGTTTGCATTCTTATACCATTTTGTACAATAATTATAATGAATAAGTTCAAACAAACTAAAACTTACAGCTGATTAATAACGGTATCTAACTTGAGTTTTTATTATATCAAAAACCTGTTGAAATGCTACTGTTATTTTTACTGTCCCCAAAAGCGTGTCCGCAGCCTCCAGGAATGCTTCTTTCACAACTTCGCCGTCTTTGAAAGACTTCATGTGTTTCGCAAGAACGTGACTAACACGATAAGATGCTATGGTAGCAGCCTTGCTCTTGTTGTTGGGCCTGGTGAAAAGGGACTGCGGTGCATTCAGCTGTCCTTTCAGGTCCCTCACCTTTTGGGAGCGTAGGGCAGAATTAGGAGGGAATTCCGTCTCGTAGCGTTTGTGCACTGTTTTGAAATGCCGCTCCTAAATTACCCTTCTTCGATAAAGCCACGCTCGCATTGCAGATGAGACAGATAGACTTTGAATTGGAATAGATACAAAAATAATCATCCTCCCCACTCAGAGTGAAAATTATATATTTTGGGCTCTTTTGCTTCTGCCATAATTGTGGTCTTGTGTGTGCGGACTGCACAGCAAACTAGTGCCCACTGCCTACCAGCCACGCCCCGATACATGGGGTCACGCCAATCACAAAGCTTTGATGCGTTCATGTGCATTATTCTGGCACAGGAAGATTATGTTATAGGACATTAACGATAAAACAGAATATTGTTGTTCTATTTTTAGACACATCTCGCGATCGACTGAAACACAGAGGACTGTTTGTATGATGGGATCACAGACACGCTGCAAACGGTGTCCGCCAAAAGTCGAGTCCAGTGTCTATGTAGTGTCATTTTTATTTGTTATAGTTTGGGAAGATTGAAAATCGGTAGGGAGAGTCAGCTAAATTGGTAGGCGGTAGAAACATGTCAAAAGCGGTAGACTACCGCCCAAATCGGTAGGGTTGGCAGGTATGCACACACACACACACACACACACACACGCACACGCGCACACACACGCGCACACACACACACACACACACACACACACACACACACACACACACACACACACACACCACACACACACACACACACACACACACACACACACACACACACACACACACACACACACACACACACACACCTCCTCTCTTCAGCATATATTGATGGCTGAGAGAAAGAGGATCGTTGTGTGGAGCTCTTTCACAACTGTCAATGAAAACTTAGCGAACCGTGATGTGTGCAAGAAGGCAGTTCACTACTGTGGCAACTTTCTATTGTTGTAAAGTATCGGTATCGGCGATACTGGCCCTGAAATACTTGGTATCGGATCGAATCCGGATTTTGTGGTATCGCCCACCCCTAGCCCATAGACTGGTTGTGCCGTAGGTTGAAGCCCTGTTCGCGGGGATGCGCAAAGGTGACGTCATCGCGTGTATGGAGCGTTCGCCTAGTTTTCTAAGCTTTTTTCTCTCTTTTGAATGATATATTTCCCACCATATTAAACAGCAAACGGCTGAATAAATAATGTGCATACAATTGCGAGGAGGCTCGTTTTAAGGACACAATCTTCGTATTGGAACAAACTTCTGTTTTTAAGTGTAGTCCCACTCTGTCCTCCTTCCTACAGAACAGACAATGAAAGGATAAGATGTCATTTGTCAGTATAGTCCTATTTCTTAAAAACCTTCTCTGTTGTTTAATTGTCTGATACTTGATAACCACAAATAGTAAGCAATGATATAACAGTAATGATATAACATATATGATAATTACATTACATTGCATTTAGCTGACGCTTTTATCCAAAGCGACTTACAATAGTGCAGACACTGTGTTATTTTCAATCAAGCCTAAAAGATCATTTGTTCAAACTGGCTTCACTCGCATTAATTGCTCCTTTGAATGTAATTTTCCTCTGTTGTTTCCTACTGAACACATTTTTGTATTTGAATGCCACTCATATTTTTTTTTAAAGTGACATTGAATGTTTTGAAAGGTGCTGTTATGACCTGGCTCAAAAGGTCACAACAAAGAGGAGACACACAATATCAACGGTTTAACAAAAGATGTTTATTAAAGCAAGTGGTTCAAATTAGCCAAATGAATTAACTGCAAAACAAGTCAAACATGAGGTGTGGATGTCAGTGGTATCAGTAGTGTAAATGCAGGGTGAGGATTGCATGGACATGTATGAGTGTAAGATTGTTGAAGTGCACAAAGTGAAGCAACTGAAGAAACTCATAACATACTCAACCGAAACCAGATGCCTGTAGGGGAAAGCAGAGGGAAGACAGATACCCCATTCACACCAACGGTGTTTCGGGGCCGGTTCGGTGCTGGTGCTTGAAAAGCACCGGGTTTTCCTGTTCACACCGCAGCGGAGCAGCCTCTAAGCTCCGGAATCCGGTTCGTTTCGAGCACCAAAAAGTTGTCCGTCTAGAAGCAAGAACCGCATACGTCACGCTTACGTCGGAGGGGGGCGAGATTAACCTGAGCTAACAGTTAAGGCGAGTACGGCAAATAAAAGTTGTAACAAGCAGTAGTGCTGAGCAAAGTGACTAGAACACAACCACACACTTGTTAAAAAAAAACACACTTTATAAAGTCAGGCAACACTAACCAGGCTTCGTGTGATTCTGTTTATTTGTACCTTACTTTGACCATCCGTTCGCTGTTATTGATCATTGTGGAGAGCAGGCAGACGTTTTGTTTGTTATTATAGCAGCTATCGGATGGAATCAATACATGGGCTGCACAGGTTGTCATGTCCGACTATCACAAGTAGAATCATAATGAAAAATACGTCGGTAAAAAGTGCCTGGAGAAAACGGCTTAGCAAGTAGTCAGTTTAGCTTCGGTTGCTATGCTAACATCACCCATGTTATACCAGAGAAACTTTCATAACAGCGTTGTGATGCCAAACAGCGTCAATTCAGACTGACACACATTCACTTAAGGGGAACTGGGGATATGTATCAGCTGCTTGTGTGACAGTCAGACAGTGAATACTTTAGAGCCGTGTGAGCTAACCCGGAGCTAACGGGAGAATACACTCGTGGAAGAGCAGCAGCACTGCAGCGGTCGGTAAATGCCGCTGAAACACATTAATAAACAATGAACCACGGCACTCTGGAGAAAAGTATAAGGTTGGAGAAGTCGTTATTTAATTTAATCTGGCTTCGTATGATTAAAAGCAACGCAGTCCCCGGCCCGTTGTTGTTGTGAGGTGAGCTCCGTTGGGGAGAAAATCAGCGACGTAAACTGTGACGTCATGACGCAGCAGCGGCAGCACCAGTCGGGCTCTGAGCAGTGTGAAAAGAGCCGGAGCTAAACCGAAGTACCGGTTCTGAACCTGAAAAGCTCTAGCACGGAGCTTGAACCGGAGTTGCGTTGGTGTGTGAAAGGGGGAAGAGAGGAGCAGAGCCTTTAAATAGCTGCAGGGCACCAGGCCCAGAAGCCCTGAGTTACTGCAATCAAGACAGCACAGACAGCACAGCCACACCCTCTCTAGATGAACCCATCACAGAACCCCTGTGGAGGAAGTCCCTCCTCCCAATCCTTCCCCATCTCCATACCATAAGCACAGCATGGACTTCAATGTTTGATGAAACCGCTCCAGCGCCCCCTGGCTTTGGGCATGGTAGGCCGACGCACGGTTATGCCTCACCCCCAGCTGCTGCAGGATCTGTTTGAACATATGGGAAGTAAGTTGGTACCCTGGTCGCTTTGAATCACACGTGGGATACCAAATGTGGAGATGAACTGGGTTAGAGCCCTAACTACTGGCTTCACTGAAATGGAGCGCAAGGGAAACGCTGCAGGATACCTTGTATCGCAACGGCCCCACACAATCTATGATCAAATGCTCAAAAGGTTGGCCAAGGGCTGGAATGGGACTGAGGGGCGCAGGCTTGGAAACCACCAAGGTTCAAGGTTCAAGGTTCTTTATTGTCAATCTGACATAGCTACAGAGTAATTATGTAGTTGAAAATCTTATGTCACAGGCTTCTCCAACAATGCAATACATAATAACAATAAGAGCAAGAGCAATACAAAAAGAATAATAGTTATAAAATAATGGCGCGTTTCCACTACAGCGCGCAGCCCGGTTTAAGAGGGCTGTGACGTCAGCGGCCCGTTTGTGGTTGCGTTTCCACTTGGCCTAGTACCGGCCGGCGGGTCCTAATTCACAGTTTTTCTGGCCTCATAAAATCGTGGGGCCAGGGCCAAAGACAACCGGGCTGAGTTTGTGACGTCAACGCTCTCGGCTGCTGATTGGTCGGAGAGAATCGTCACAATCTGCGCGCGAGATAATCCATTTTTACAAACAGCATTTTTGTTAACAGAGGAGCTACAACAATGGCAAAGAAAAGCACACCATGGTCGGTCGAGGAAGTGACGACGTCCATTATATTGCAGATGATAAGGTCCAGTGGGTGCTCGACGGGACAACTCGCAATATCAAAGTCTTTCAGGAGGTCTCTACACAGACACTGGACTCTCCAACGGCGTTACTGGAGTCTGCATGGTACGTTTTTGCTAACGCTCTGTTATTTGCTTGAAAGCTTTGTGTCCCTGCTTTGTGTCCCTATCTGTTCTAAAGCTCACTTCTAACAAATAAGTCTATTTTATCCTTACATTTATGTTCGACAACCCATGCTTTTATGGAGCCCCGAAGGCTAGCTAGGCAGATAGCATTAGCGAGAGCTATTGTTTGCTAACACTATATGTGCCATTGTTTACGTTCAGTTTGTCTTTTCTATAGTTGTTGTTGCTATTTATAGTATTGTGCTGCAGTAGTTTGTGGAATTTACAAGTCATGTTTCTGTTCTAGATGATTACATTGGGACTAGCGAGGAGGAACAGTTCCGAACAACGTCCTCTGCATCAACAGCACAAACCGAGGAGGAGAGGATCTGGCCCTGCAGGAACGGCAACTGGCCCAGCAGAATCAATGCCATGTCTTATCTTATTGCTTGTTGATAAATAATTGCACCCACCAGCGATCACACAGAAAGATGGCATCATCTAGGCGTCCCTCTGCAGTCAGAAATATCATAAACACCATCGTCCACAAAGCACTGTACAGGGGTTTATGGATTTAAGAGAATACTTATCACAGTGAAACCTTTATCATCTGTTGCAATTAAAGCAAATAAGAGAATAAATACTTGGTTAAATAATACATTTTAACTCTTTAGCAGGACAACTCTGCATACTGTTTGAAATTGAGTTTGCTAGCTTGAGGTCCTCCTCTAAAACATAACATTACATATTTTGTAATGGTATTAAGAATACATGATAAATACATATAGTAAAAATTACTCAATTGTAATACCCTCGTTGTGCTAGACTCAAACACATTGCTTATATATTTCAAAGAGAAGAGAACAAAAGAAAACACCTATACAAAGAGAGCGGTGCACAGCGCTTAATATTTACTTGCACTATATTTCTGTTGATCTGGGTTATTGTGTTGCACTGTTGGAGGAGCCTGTGACCTAAGATGTTCATTGTCATAACTACACTAGCTATGTTCGTATGACAAAATAAAAAACCTTGAACCTTGAGGCTGTGTCTTTCAGACAAACCATCATAATCATATTATTTTATGCTGTGGATACTTTAGCCTCCATCCATGTTAACAATGTTTTACACTTGCATTTATGAATATAGTTCTGTTGTGTTTTACACTTTTGTATTTATGTTTATAGTTTGCTTTGATATTTGCTTAATTTATTAGATTATTATTATTATGGGGGCAGTACTGGTGCTTGAAATTCAAATATTTACTAAATAGTCAATTCTGATAACATTTTTTTGGTTTAAATAATTTGACAAACACATGTATGTGAAAAAGAAAAGATGTATTTATGTTCAATACAATACAATGAATATTTAGGTATTACATTATACATTCTAGGTATTCAGGTAGCGCATCAGACCCTCTCGTATGTCCCTGCCCTCCTCTGCACCTTGTGCCACTGCTACCCCTGGTAGACGTAGGTTTTCCTCAGGCATCCTGAAGTTCTCCACCCACTGAGTGTGTGTGAAAGATGGAACAATCACATTCCACCACTCGGTAGCTCGGTCGGTAACTTCTGAAATACACAAACAAAAGCATACATATTTTAATACGTAAAAGTGGTAGCTACAATTAATTAAATACTTGAAATACTTTGGTCGTATAGGGAGCGTGAGCCTAAACACATTGCTAGTTAGCGAACGTTAGCTTACCAAGTAGCATTGTAGTTAGTAGTGATTCGAGTCGTCCTGTAGTCTCTGCGGCGTAGGAGGACTGCCCGAACTCTCGCGTCAGCTTCTTCTATACCTCGTCTTGCTATACGTCGCCTCTTTCGAAACAACTCTTGTCTATTTCTTGTGATAATAAACCACACAGCAAAAAACAAGCAAACGATCGCTTTCACATCTCCATTGTTGTGTCGCATTGAAGATGACGTCACGGCAGTTTTAAGCAGCGTCGCTCCGCCTACACTGCGTTACTATAGATACTACCCCAGTTCCTAAACTGTAATGGAAACGCGCCATAAAGTGAGTCGCCCGCGGGGCATGTTCTAAAAATAGCTCGCCAAGCAAATCCAAAATGTATAAAATACACAAAACAAAAAAGGAAATGTAATTAAAAGAATCTACCCTATGCATAAACGAAACCTAAATCATAGCGAACTCTATTTAGTTATACGCAGATCCTTTATCTTACCTCTTTCTAATCTCCACACACACAAGTATTTAACTGAAGTTACACAACAGTGTTGTTGATACAGAGTTTGGAGTTTATTCACACGTCACAAACTACAGTGGGTCATGTTTTCAAGAAACATTGAACAGTGCTGCCACATATGATACAGGAAAAAAAGAAAAGACTGAACCCTTTCTTTGCCATTATATAAAAATAGTGTTGCTACAAAAGTATAAATTAGTTTGACTAATAAGACAACTCAGATCTGAAGCTACACAGGAATCTGCTGCCAAAGTGCAATAAAAAAGACAAAATTAATAGAATCAAACCCTTTTCTTTTTTTTTGCATTTTAGTAGAGTATAAAAAGAAATGCCTTTAAAATAGGATGCAAGCAACACTAGTTTCTGAATTGATAATAGACTATAATCAATTTAAACAGAACAGATCTTAAAGTTTGCATTCTTATACCATTTTGTACAATAATTATAATGAATAAGTTCAAACAAACTAAAACTTACAGCTGATTAATAACGGTATCTAACTTGAGTTTTTATTATATCAAAAACCTGTTGAAATGCTACTGTTATTTTTACTGTCCCCAAAAAGCGTGTCCGCAGCCTCCAGGAATGCTTCTTTCACAACTTCGCCGTCTTTGAAAGACTTCATGTGTTTCGCAAGAACGTGACTAACACGATAAGATGCTATGGTAGCAGCCTTGCTCTTGTTGTTGGGCCTGGTGAAAAGGGACTGCGGTGCATTCAGCTGTCCTTTCAGGTCCCTCACCTTTTGGGAGCGTAGGGCAGAATTAGGAGGGAATTCCGTCTCGTAGCGTTTGTGCACTGTTTTGAAATGCCGCTCCTAAATTACCCTTCTTCGATAAAGCCACGCTCGCATTGCAGATGAGACAGATAGACTTTGAATTGGAATAGATACAAAAATAATCATCCTCCCCACTCAGAGTGAAAATTATATATTTTGGGCTCTTTTGCTTCTGCCATAATTGTGGTCTTGTGTGTGCGGACTGCACAGCAAACTAGTGCCCACTGCCTACCAGCCACGCCCCGATACATGGGGTCACGCCAATCACAAAGCTTTGATGCGTTCATGTGCATTATTCTGGCACAGGAAGATTATGTTATAGGACATTAACGATAAAAACAGAATATTGTTGTTCTATTTTTAGACACATCTCGCGATCGACTGAAACACAGAGGACTGTTTGTATGATGGGATCACAGACACGCTGCAAACGGTGTCCGCCAAAAGTCGAGTCCAGTGTCTATGTAGTGTCATTTTTATTTGTTATAGTTTGGGAAGATTGAAAATCGGTAGGGAGAGTCAGCTAAATTGGTAGGCGGTAGAAACATGTCAAAAGCGGTAGACTACCGCCCAAATCGGTAGGGTTGGCAGGTATGCACACACACACACACACGCGCACACACACACACGCGCACACACACACACACACACACACACAACACACACACACACAACACACACACACAACACACACACACCACACACACACACACACACACACACACACACACACACACACACACACACACCACACACACACACACACACACACACACACACACCACACACACCACACACACACACACACACACACACACCACACACACTACACACACACACACACTACACACACCACACACACACACAACCTCCTCTCTTCAGCATATATTGATGGCTTGAGAGAAAGAGGATCGTTGTGTGGAGCTCTTTCACAACTGTCAATGAAAACTTAGCGAACCGTGATGTGTGCAAGAAGGCAGTTCACTACTGTGGCAACTTTCTATTGTTGTAAAGTATCGGTATCGGCGATACTGGCCCTGAAATACTTGGTATCGGATCGAATCCGGATTTTTGTGGTATCGCCCACCCCTAGCCCATAGACTGGTTGTGCCGTAGGTTGAAGCCCTGTTCGCGGGGATGCGCAAAGGTGACGTCATCGCGTGTATGGAGCGTTCGCCTAGTTTTCTAAGCTTTTTTCTCTCTTTTGAATGATATATTTCCCACCATATTAAACAGCAAACGGCTGAATAAATAATGTGCATACAATTGCGAGGAGGCTCGTTTTAAGGACACAATCTTCGTATTGGAACAAACTTCTGTTTTTAAGTGTAGTCCCACTCTGTCCTCCTTCCTACAGAACAGACAATGAAAGGATAAGATGTCATTTGTCAGTATAGTCCTATTTCTTAAAACCTTCTCTGTTGTTTAATTGTCTGATACTTGATAACCACAAATAGTAAGCAATGATATAACAGTAATGATATAACATATATGATAATTACATTACATTGCATTTAGCTGACGCTTTTATCCAAAGCGACTTACAATAGTGCAGACACTGTGTTATTTTCAATCAAGCCTAAAAGATCATTTGTTCAAACTGGCTTCACTCGCATTAATTGCTCCTTTGAATGTAATTTTCCTCTGTTGTTTCCTACTGAACACATTTTTGTATTTGAATGCCACTCATATTTTCTTTTAAAGTGACATTGAATGTTTTGAAAGGTGCTGTTATGACCTGGCTCAAAAGGTCACAACAAAGAGGAGACACACAATATCAACGGTTTAACAAAAGATGTTTATTAAAGCAAGTGGTTCAAATTAGCCAAATGAATTAACTGCAAAACAAGTCAAACATGAGGTGTGGATGTCAGTGGTATCAGTAGTGTAAATGCAGGGTGAGGATTGCATGGACATGTATGAGTGTAAGATTGTTGAAGTGCACAAAGTGAAGCAACTGAAGAAACTCATAACATACTCAACCGAAACCAGATGCCTGTAGGGGAAAGCAGAGGGAAGACAGATACCCCATTCACACCAACGGTGTTTCGGGGGCCGGTTCGGTGCTGGTGCTTGAAAAGCACCGGGTTTTCCTGTTCACACCGCAGCGGAGCAGCCTCTAAGCTCCGGAATCCGGTTCGTTTCGAGCACCAAAAAGTTGTCCGTCTAGAAGCAAGAACCGCATACGTCACGCTTACGTCGGAGGGGGGCGAGATTAACCTGAGCTAACAGTTAAGGCGAGTACGGCAAATAAAAGTTGTAACAAGCAGTAGTGCTGAGCAAAGTGACTAGAACACAACCACACACTTGTTAAAAAAAAACACACTTTATAAAGTCAGGCAACACTAACCAGGCTTCGTGTGATTCTGTTTATTTGTACCTTACTTTGACCATCCGTTCGCTGTTATTGATCATTGTGGAGAGCAGGCAGACGTTTTGTTTGTTATTATAGCAGCTATCGGATGGAATCAATACATGGGCTGCACAGGTTGTCATGTCCGACTATCACAAGTAGAATCATAATGAAAAATACGTCGGTAAAAAGTGCCTGGAGAAAACGGCTTAGCAAGTAGTCAGTTTAGCTTCGGTTGCTATGCTAACATCACCCATGTTATACCAGAGAAACTTTCATAACAGCGTTGTGATGCCAAACAGCGTCAATTCAGACTGACACACATTCACTTAAGGGGAACTGGGGATATGTATCAGCTGCTTGTGTGACAGTCAGACAGTGAATACTTTAGAGCCGTGTGAGCTAACCCGGAGCTAACGGGAGAATACACTCGTGGAAGAGCAGCAGCACTGCAGCGGTCGGTAAATGCCGCTGAAACACATTAATAAACAATGAACCACGGCACTCTGGAGAAAAGTATAAGGTTGGAGAAGTCGTTATTTAATTTAATCTGGCTTCGTATGATTAAAAGCAACGCAGTCCCCGGCCCGTTGTTGTTGTGAGGTGAGCTCCGTTGGGGAGAAAATCAGCGACGTAAACTGTGACGTCATGACGCAGCAGCGGCAGCACCAGTCGGGCTCTGAGCAGTGTGAAAAGAGCCGGAGCTAAACCGAAGTACCGGTTCTGAACCTGAAAAGCTCTAGCACGGAGCTTGAACCGGAGTTGCGTTGGTGTGAAAGGGGGAAGAGAGGAGCAGAGCCTTTAAATAGCTGCAGGGCACCAGGCCCAGAAGCCCTGAGTTACTGCAATCAAGACAGCACAGACAGCACAGCCACACCCTCTCTAGATGAACCCATCACAGAACCCCTGTGGAGGAAGTCCCTCCTCCCAGTCCTTCCCCATCTCCATACCATAAGCACAGCATGGACTTCAATGTTTGATGAAACCGCTCCAGCGCCCCCTGGCTTTGGGCATGGTAGGCCGACGCACGGTTATGCCTCACCCCCAGCTGCTGCAGGATCTGTTTGAACATATGGGAAGTAAAGTTGGTACCCTGGTCGCTTTGAATCACACGTGGGATACCAAATGTGGAGATGAACTGGGTTAGAGCCCTAACTACTGGCTTCACTGAAATGGAGCGCAAGGGAAACGCTGCAGGATACCTTGTATCGCAACGGCCCCACACAATCTATGATCAAATGCTCAAAAGGTTGGCCAAGGGCTGGAATGGGACTGAGGGGCGCAGGCTTGGAAACCACCAAGGTTCAAGGTTCAAGGTTCTTTATTGTCAATCTGACATAGCTACAGAGTAATTATGTAGTTGAAAATCTTATGTCACAGGCTTCTCCAACAATGCAATACATAATAACAATAAGAGCAAGAGCAATACAAAAAGAATAATAGTTATAAAATAATGGCGCGTTTCCACTACAGCGCGCAGCCCGGTTTAAGAGGGCTGTGACGTCAGCGGCCCGTTTGTGGTTGCGTTTCCACTTGGCCTAGTACCCGGCCGGCGGGTCCTAATTCACAGTTTTTCTGGCCTCATAAAATCGTGGGGCCAGGGCCAAAGACAACCGGGCTGAGTTTGTGACGTCAACGCTCTCGGCTGCTGATTGGTCGGAGAGAATCGTCACAATCTGCGCGCGAGATAATCCATTTTTACAAACAGCATTTTTGTTAACAGAGGAGCTACAACAATGGCAAAGAAAAGCACACCATGGTCGGTCGAGGAAGTGACGACGTCCATTATATTGCAGATGATAAGGTCCAGTGGGTGCTCGACGGGACAACTCGCAATATCAAAGTCTTTCAGGAGGTCTCTACACAGACACTGGACTCTCCAACGGCGTTACTGGAGTCTGCATGGTACGTTTTTGCTAACGCTCTGTTATTTGCTTGAAAGCTTTGTGTCCCTGCTTTGTGTCCCTATCTGTTCTAAAGCTCACTTCTAACAAATAAGTCTATTTTATCCTTACATTTATGTTCGACAACCCATGCTTTTATGGAGCCCCGAAGGCTAGCTAGGCAGATAGCATTAGCGAGAGCTATTGTTTGCTAACACCATATGTGCCATTGTTTACGTTCAGTTTGTCTTTTCTATAGTTGTTGTTGCTATTTATAGTATTGTGCTGCAGTAGTTTGTGGAATTTACAAGTCATGTTTCTGTTCTAGATGATTACATTGGGACTAGCGAGGAGGAACAGTTCCGAACAACGTCCTCTGCATCAACAGCACAAACCGAGGAGGAGAGGATCTGGCCCTGCAGGAACGGCAACTGCCCAGCAGAATCAATGCCATGTCTTATCTTATTGCTTGTTGATAAATAATTGCACCCACCAGCGATCACACAGAAAGATGGCATCATCTAGGCGTCCCTCTGCAGTCAGAAATATCATAAACACCATCGTCCACAAAGCACTGTACAGGGGTTTATGGATTTAAGAGAATACTTATCACAGTGAAACCTTTATCATCTGTTGCAATTAAAGCAAATAAGAGAATAAATACTTGGTTAAATAATACATTTTAACTCTTTAGCAGGACAACTCTGCATACTGTTTGAAATTGAGTTTGCTAGCTTGAGGTCCTCCTCTAAAACATAACATTACATATTTTGTAATGGTATTAAGAATACATGATAAATACATATAGTAAAAATTACTCAATTGTAATACCCTCGTTGTGCTAGACTCAAACACATTGCTTATATATTTCAAAGAGAAGAGAACAAAAGAAAACACCTATACAAAGAGAGCGGTGCACAGCGCTTAATATTTACTTGCACTATATTTCTGTTGATCTGGGTTATTGTGTTGCACTGTTGGAGGAGCCTGTGACCTAAGATGTTCATTGTCATAACTACACTAGCTATGTTCGTATGACAAAATAAAAAACCTTGAACCTTGAGGCTGTGTCTTTCAGACAAACCATCATAATCATATTATTTTATGCTGTGGATACTTTAGCCTCCATCCATGTTAACAATGTTTTACACTTGCATTTATGAATATAGTTCTGTTGTGTTTTACACTTTTGTATTTATGTTTATAGTTTGCTTTGATATTTGCTTAATTTATTAGATTATTATTATTATGGGGGCAGTACTGGTGCTTGAAATTCAAATATTTACTAAATAGTCAATTCTGATAACATTTTTTTGGTTTAAATAATTTGACAAACACATGTATGTGAAAAAGAAAAGATGTATTTATGTTCAATACAATACAATGAATATTTAGGTATTACATTATACATTCTAGGTATTCAGGTAGCGCATCAGACCCTCTCGTATGTCCCTGCCCTCCTCTGCACCTTGTGCCACTGCTACCCCTGGTAGACGTAGGTTTTCCTCAGGCATCCTGAAGTTCTCCACCCACTGAGTGTGTGTGAAAGATGGAACAATCACATTCCACCACTCGGTAGCTCGGTCGGTAACTTCTGAAATACACAAACAAAAGCATACATATTTTAATACGTAAAAGTGGTAGCTACAATTAATTAAATACTTGAAATACTTTGGTCGTATAGGGAGCGTGAGCCTAAACACATTGCTAGTTAGCGAACGTTAGCTTACCAAGTAGCATTGTAGTTAGTAGTGATTCGAGTCGTCCTGTAGTCTCTGCGGCGTAGGAGGACTGCCCGAACTCTCGCGTCAGCTTCTTCTATACCTCGTCTTGCTATACGTCGCCTCTTTCGAAACAACTCTTGTCTATTTCTTGTGATAATAAACCACACAGCAAAAAACAAGCAAACGATCGCTTTCACATCTCCATTGTTGTGTCGCATTGAAGATGACGTCACGGCAGTTTTAAGCAGCGTCGCTCCGCCTACACTGCGTTACTATAGATACTACCCCAGTTCCTAAACTGTAATGGAAACGCGCCATAAAGTGAGTCGCCCGCGGGGCATGTTCTAAAAATAGCTCGCCAAGCAAATCCAAAATGTATAAAATACACAAAACAAAAAAGGAAATGTAATTAAAATAATCTACCCTATGCATAAACGAAACCTAAATCATAGCGAACTCTATTTAGTTACTACAACTCTATATCTATCTAACAAAAAATATGCATAAATAAAAAGAAAGAATGCTAACTAGGTAACATAAGATAAGAATAAACCAGTTTAAATGATTTGTTATTGGTTGTGATCATATTCTAAAGATGTTTGGATTATTGAAAAGTATACAGCTCCCTTTCATCTGAGTGTTGAGAGCTGTATCCATCAATTCATGTTGTGCTCAAAGTGCTCCAGATTGATGCATTTCACTTCAACATTTAAAATTAATCTTCCCGGGGGTGCATGCCCCTAGAGGAGGTGAGGACCCCCCTAGAGGAGGTGAGGACCCCCCTAGAGGATGTGAGGTCCACCCCCAAATAAAGCAGGTTAAAATAATTAAATTGCATGCATGTTCTTTTAGTAAACACTGAAAACGGGTCCCACAGACCCAAACAGCACACAAAGGTTAAAGGTCAGCATATCATAATGTTAAAATGTGCTAAATATATACACTGCAAAAAACAAAAAAAAGGAGTAAAAGTAGCCCCCGACTTGTTTTATTTTTTTAAAGTAGCCCTCACCCTAAAAAAGGTTGGTGACCCCTGACGTAGAGCATCGGGGCAAGCAAAGGCATGGCTCAGCACCAGGGGGGCGGGGGGAACAAGGGCACTTTAGAGTGGTGCTCTAAATGTTATCACTTTGTCTTGAGGGCAATGTTTTTATAAAAGGTATTTTGGTTAGAATCCTGAAATACAATCTGTAGTCAACACAAGCTTAAGAGATGTTCACGTTTTGTTCAAAGTCATAAAAGGGGTCAGTAAATGCTCCACAGCGTTTCTGAAAGTCAAAATTATGATTCCGACATACCCAGGCGTTGCTGTGATCTTGTACTTGACCACCGATGAGTCTCCTCTCTCTCCAAAGATAAGGGCTCTGACAGGTTGAGGAGTCATCGGGATGTCGATACTCTCAGGAGTGCCTTCGTTTGTTGGAATTTGGTCCTCCTCTCTCTCATTCGCTTCAGAAAAAAATGAAAATTTGAATTTATTTTCAACAAAAAGTACTTAATGTTAGGATACTTAAAAAAAAGGCACAAGCGACATGTCTGTAGTGCAAGTTTACACTGCATTAATATTACAATACAGATTCAGATTTGGAGGATGTAGTTTCTGATTGATTTTGCTTTTATTATCTAGTCTGCACTAACTGATATCAATTGACAGGTTTGACTGAAGTTCATAGTCCTATTTCTCAGACAGCAATATGTTCTGCTCCAGAAAAGTCAGCAGAAGGAAGATTAAATTGATAAAGCTTTGGCCGAATTTAACACTATTGTTAATTCTGTGTTATAGTTTCTTTGACCGTCTTGAAAAAGACTGCCGTGGCGCTTACATTTTGTGGCATGTGCCTTTACTGTAATAACAGATGTGTTTGGCTATATCAACATAATGGTAACAATACAATAAACAACAGTTTTCTAATAATGTCAAACTAAGCCGCCCCATCGTGAAACCAAAATACATGAAAAACATATATTTTTGATAAAACACACAGCCGTGCTACATGGATGAATTGAGAGAGACACAATATATGGAACGTACGAGACGATAATCAGCTGCATACATCATGAGGCCAAATGATCTACTGATTGAAATGTGTGCAATGTAAACAATGCAACACAGCTCATTGATGCTATCATAAATAATATGAATGGTGAAAAACACACAGTGGTTACAAACAAGGCTCATTTGCCAACTACCTTGGATCTCTTCCTTTCTCTTCAGAATCTCAAACACCACAGTCCGCAGCTCGTCCACTGGCTACAACAAAATAAAAGCAAAGACACTTAACACAGAGGGATTTTTATTAATTTCAGACTACAATACATTCACCTTTGATTATGATCACATGCCAACAGATCAAGCTGACAGGAGTAATATCAAAAGCTGAAATATGCAGTGATGGACAGTTCAATCTGTGAATGTTGAAATTCCCTTGCTTTCTAAAAACACACTCAAAAATGTGGACTGAATGGGCTCCAAGCGTTTTAGAGTAAATGATAAGTGCAGAAGTATTGCTTCCAGTGTATCCGCCAGACCAGGGCGGAGAGGGCGTCCAACCTGAGAGCGGGGTGGGGTTTACGTCACGTCGTGTCACGTGACTTGAATTTTGAATTGAGCCGTCCCTTATAGATACTATCTCTTCTCTTTACATATGCACACACACACACACACACACACACACACACACACACACACACACACACACACACACACACACACACACACACACACACACACACACACACACACACACACATACACACACAATTTTGAATTGCGCCGTCCCTTATTTTCGTCACAGGACCGCGCTTTGCTGGCGGCGAAAATAATCCCACCAGACTCCTTTGCCCCTGTCCTTGTCCTTTTTCCTTTTCGTCATTTCAAGCGATGAAAACTCTCGATCTTCTCTCAAATGATTTTTTTTTTGGACTCGGCTCGAGTTCAGGGCGTTCAAAGCTGAATAAGAGCGTCAATGACGGCAAGACGCCCCCCTGGCGGAAACGCTGATTGCTTCACAGGGCTCTTGTTTTAAACACAGTGACTAAGAGGTGAATTGCTACCGGAGAGTTTATTAAATCTTATGTGACGAAACATATTTGACCTCAGGCAGTGATTATCCCATGCTTATAACACTCCAGAGCGGGAGACAGATTTATGACGTTATAATTTCACATGTTCCATGGAATATTCGTAGGAAATTATTGCATGAACTTCTAAACTCAACCAACTAAATAAAAACCAATCACAAAAAGTAGTATTTCTCATAACTCATCCAATGTTTTTCTTTTTTTTGCCACAAAATGGTCATAGCTATGTGACATCATTTTACAAGAACCAGACTCTCTGTATTGCTGTAGCCGTGTTTACCTCATTAATCTTCCATTAATAGACAGCAAATCTTGTATCTAACAGTGTACAATCAGATGTTGAACCATGTGGAATTATGACTGCTGATACACACTGAACTTATACCACCTCCGTTTATAGCCTATGAAAAAACCTATTAGAAAACGAAGGCTAAAGCTAACGTTAGCAGATAGTGACAATGTACGCTAGTTAGCTAGCTCAACGATAATATTGCGACAGAAAAACTTTTCAGTGCACATCACGCTCTGCCGCTCCGACAGGGAGCTCTGCCGCTCCGACAGGGAGCTCTGCCGCACTGACAGGGAGCTCTGCCGCTCCGACAGGGAGCTCTGCCGCTCCGACAGGGAGCTCTGCTCTGAACACCCGAACGGCCCGTTCTAACAGCTGTTCACCAGCGGTCCAGTCTGTGCCACAGTGACTCCGGACCACACAGTTAATATTAACGAATGCACCCGTAGGTAATGTAGCTGCTGAAGCTAGACCATCATCGCGGAGCAGCAGAGCCTTATTATACATCCATGAGCAGAGCCGACAGGCAGGAAGACTCGAGCACACAGCTCGCGCTTCATTATAATCAGTGGCGGCCGGCCCATAGGGGCGCTAGGGGCGCTGCCCCCCCTTCTTCCCACACGTTTGATTGTCATTCAAAATAAAAAAGAAATAAAAAAATATATTAAAAAAAAAAAAAAAAAAAAGATTTTATTTTATTTTTTAATGAACAAGGTAAATATTATATAGTTGGTATCAGTAAAATGTATAATCTACAATAAAATCTCGTTTAAAATTGTTTTACAATGTCTAAAGTTACTGATAAGTCACATGTTTCCTGCCTGTCCGCAGCGTGTATCATTACCCTCTCTCGTCTGGGCGCTAAGAAAGGAGCCCTCAGCCAGAGCAGCAGCAGCCAACAAGCTGACTGTTGCTATCTGTAAACTATGCCGCCGAAACATAATTTCAGCCAATCAGCGTCGTCAGATCTGATGCTCAAAGGGCGCCCTGTCAGCGCCCTGGCCTGTGTGTCTGTGAGTTGTTTGGACTCGTATCCAAGGTGACGCTACAGTAGTTGTCGAGGATGGCTGCGTCTGCAGGTGGAGAGACTCCGGTGCTAGTGGATCGCCGGAGCTGTAGATTAACATTTACATGCTTATTGTAGTTGTAAGGGCAATGCCTGTAGCACCATGGAGCATATGTGTGGGCTGGACCTGTATTTTACAGGAAAGGAGTGAGCAGAGGGTCGAGTTGTCGATTCTTGTTCAGTTTTCATCTTCCTCACCCTCTCAGACTTTGAGTTGCGCGCGCTGCTAAAGAGACGTGCTACCATGGAAACCAAACAATGGTGTAGCTGTATTAAAGTCAGAGTGGAAACAGTCGTGAGTAAATCTGATTTTGTCAGAAATCGGGAGAAATGCGGGAGAAATATGACCCCGGGAGGAAACTGGGAGAGGGCAATGAAATCGGGAGTCTCCCGTGAAAATCGGGAGGGTTGGCGAGTATGACACACACACACACACACACACACACGCACACGCACACGCACACGCACACCCACACGCACACACACACACACACACACACACACATAATGTTCGTATTTTAAATGGGAATTAAATTATTTGATTGTTCCCAAAGCACCAGTGTTCTGCAGTTTGTGTGGGCCTACTGTACTGTTGCAGAGTTTTGGAAGATTCATAGCTAACCACACTGAAGATTATGGATTATCTCATATTTTTAAGCCTCAATTTGTCCTCCCCCCCTCTAACATCACCAGAAGTCATCATTTAAGGCGTCATTTCTCAAACATTTCTTCCGGGGGAGGATCCCCCCGGACCACCCTAGTATGGTTTGGTCACCACTTCCATAGCCCCACCAAAAATATTTTCCACCAGCCGCCACTGATTATAATATATAAAAAAAGAACACCATGCGTGTCATGATGGCACATAACAGCTCGCGGCCGCAGATTACTCCGGGTCCCAGACCCCCCCCCATACCCCAAAAATATTTTTATTGCAGATCTACATGAATCACACAAACGACCTATTTTGGATTCAAAACGGCGAATTTCGCCGAAAGGTGACAAGTTTGCATCCCTGGAGACATAAAAATGACTATTTTTCTAAACAGGGGAGCAATGTATTTTTTTCCCTTGCAGTTTTTATTATCGATGGCGCCATCACATGTTACCTAGCAAATAAAGCTGGGGGGCCAATGGGCTCTTCCTGCCCTCCGCGCCCTTGCTCAGACCAGACCCATCTCCCAACCTTTATTTTACAACTACAAGCACTTATTAAATGTGTAAAACGTTGTAACTTATTAAAGGTCCCATGTCATGCTTTTCTGGTTATTACCCGTCCCCTTGTGTGCTATGTAGCTTTTTCTGCATGTAAACGGTCTGCAGAGTCACAAACCCTCAAAGTGCACCCTGTAGCGAGTAAAACTCTAACACAGAAAATAGCACAATATAAATGTATTTTAGTAGACCTCAACAATGGAATTATGATCAGTAGAAATGGCCATGACATGGGACCTTTAACTAACTGTGGTTTTTTGAAGTGTATTTGCCGTTGGTTATTTAAGATTCTTTAATACTGCATTATTACGTTTTTTAAATAAAATAATGATTTTTAGGTGGATGTAACTTTATTACCTACAGTGGTTTTGTGATCACTGGATTTCAACACATCTGACATCCATTCAGCTCCAGCTAATTGAAGTATCAGCCTAAGCATCCCAACTAAATAAAGTGATTCTGGGACTGGTTTCCCATGAGTGTGAGTGTTTGTATTCATAAAACAAGGTATTTATATTTTTTGTAAAAAAACATTTATTTTATATTTCTATGTACACTACATTCTTTGATGGAATAACAATAATACAGGGACCAAATAATAAAGGCAGTCATTCTTGCCAAGCAGGTTTGAGAAATACATTTATAAAATCAGCTCACTGCCTATCATTTAAACTGGAATAACTTTACAAGTAAAAATTATTGTAAAAAGTTTAGAATCTGAAAACACCAAAGTATGCACGCACATTTGACCTTCCCCCGCCCTGTCATGTTAACAGTGACGAATGCTGAACATTTGAGTTTTTCATCGAATACAAACTGGTGGTGATTGAAGTCAGACGTCTTCATCGTAGACCAACTTGACGAACACCTTGTCTTCAAGCGCCTCGTTCTGTCTGTAGACGTACATGGGCGTGTTGTCTGCCGACGGGCTGGTTTCCCCTCCCTCCTGCTCCTCACTCCTCTCTGCATCCTCCTCTGAGATCAGGTCAGCGTAGGAGGTCACGCAGAGGTCGTGCTCCTGGAGAGACGCCGGGTATCGGAGGGAGGATCTCTCGATTCGCACCGAGCGTCTGACTGGAGTGAAGAAGCGAACCTCCTGGCCGTTCACCCTCACCGGTTCCTTCCGTTGGCTCGGAGGGCCACTGAGGAAAAGAACAACATAATCCTGAATTTCAGTGCATTTGACATTGACAATGAATAGGTGCGTTTCATTGTACGGTTTTTTTAATTTACAGGGACTGCTTAAACAACCAAGCAGCTTCTAAACATCAGATTTTAAAACAAAAAGAGGTTTACAAAACATGAAACACCATTAAAGATTTTTGGAGTTTTAGATAGATAAGTACTTTATTGATCCCAATTTGGGAAATGTTTGCGTTGCAGCAGCATAAAAAACAAGGCAATGTACATAAGAGAAATTAAGACACTAGAAATAAACAATCCAAAATATTTCTGAAATAGAAATAAAAATAGCATTAAAAAAATGTGGAAAATATACACGTGGAAATACAAATTTCCAGTAACAAAATATAATGCAGGATATTATATACATAATTGTGCTTTAGTTTAGTTATATATATTATTTATTGTCCAAGAGATGATTATTTGGAACCGTTGTTACGAAAAGTTACAGCTTTTCCTGTTTCTGTCGGAGAGAGGGGAGTTGGTCCCAAAGCCTGACGCTGTATTTACACCCCTCCCCCTAAAGGAGGGAGCCTCACTCAGCTCTGAGTGAGACCACAGACAGAGTGACAGTTGGAAGGGGGCAGTTCGTATTGGGTTCCAAACCTTTTACTATGTCTTGTTTGAAAATGTATGGATATATCGTCCGGCCTTACTTTCTTTTGCACCTAAAGCCACTTCACAAGATCATGCTGGCCCAGAATCAGCTTTCTCCTTATCCAGCCCTTTCCAAGTCTGCATATCATTCACTCACTTGTGAATGAGTCTACTGTTGCCCACTTTAAAACTAAAAAATATATGCATGTTAATGAGACTGTTGGGAAAGACAAGATTTAGATGAGACACGACAGTCACTCCCTTCTTCAGGGCGAAATCACTTTCATTTCTCTGAAAGTCATGTAGAAATGTTTTCTTTTGTCTTTGAGCTGACTCTAAACCAACTGCCAGTAACAGCCATGTGTGCATTCCCTTTGAAGAGCTCATCACAAAGAGAAATGACCCGGGCTGTCACTATAATTCCATTATCACCCGATCTCTTCCTCCACGCCACCTATCCATTGGCATATCTGACAGGTGCCAAGGAGACGTCAGACAAGCACGTAGAGCAGGGCTAGCCAACACGGTGCCCGCAGGGGCAACGTGAGTCGCCCGCGGGGCATGTTCTAAAAATAGCTCGCCAAGCAAATCCAAAATGTATAAAATACACAAAACAAAAAAGGAAATGTAATTAAAAGAATCTACCCTATGCATAAACGAAACCTAAATCATAGCGAACTCTATTTAGTTACTACAACTCTATATCTATCTAACACCCCTCCTCCCCCCACCCCCACAATGAATATCGACCAATCACGTTCTTGCTTGATTTGCGGGACCAGCGTTGCAGTCGGGAAGAAAAGCACCTCCCTGCTGATTTTCCTTCTGGCAGAATCTACACAACACATCAGCCCCATTGAGCAGCCTATCGTGCCAGCCTATACAACACATGGGGGGCAGAGTTTTACTCTGTGTGTTGCAACTTGCATATATATGTATTGCACTTGACGCACACACACGCATGGCGTAATTTCCACCTGGGGACAGGGGGGAAATGTCCCCCGCTCTTTTCGAAATTCCGTTTGTGTCCCCCCACTTTACAAATATGTTTATTATTATATTTTTTAACGCAAGCCGTCATCGCCACGGAGGAGCACACAGCCTCAGTGAGCGAGCGAGACAGAGGGAGAGCGGAGAGAGAGAGCTAGGAAGGGAGGCAGGGAGGGAGAGAGAGAGAGAGGGGGAGAGAGAGAGAGCGAGCGAGAGAGCTAGGGAGGGAGGGAGAGAGAGAGAGAGCTAGGGAGAGCACACCTTTATCTATTTAATATAGATAAAGTAAGAAATCATCCCAATGTGTATAGGACAGTAAAAAAAAAAAAAAACAGTTTGAAAGGAGAGTGATTAGTAAAATATGCATAAATAAAAAGAAAGAATGCTAACTAGGTAACATAAGATAAGAATAAACCAGTTTAAATGATTTGTTATTGGTTGTGATCATATTCTAAAGATGTTTGGATTATTGAAAAGTATACAGCTCCCTTTCATCTGAGTGATGAGAGCTGTTTCCATCAATTCATGATGTGCTCAAAGTGCTCCAGATTGATGCATTTCACTTCAACATTTAAAATTAATCTTCCCGGGGGTGCATGCCCCTAGAGGAGGTGAGGACCCCCCTAGAGGAGGTGAGGACCCCCCTAGAGGATGTGAGGTCCACCCCCAAATAAAGCAGGTTAAAATAATTAAATTGCATGCATGTTCTTTTAGTAAACACTGAAAACGGGTCCCACAGACCCAAACAGCACACAAAGGTTAAAGGTCAGCATATCATAATGTTAAAATGTGCTAAATATATACACTGCAAAAAACAAAAAAAAAGAGGAGTAAAAGTAGCCCCCGACTTGTTTTATTTTTTTAAAGTAGCCCTCACCCTAAAAAAGGTTGGTGACCCCTGACGTAGAGCATCGGGGCAAGCAAAGGCATGGCTCAGCACCAGGGGGGCGGGGGGAACAAGGGCACTTTAGAGTGGTGCTCTAAATGTTATCACTTTGTCTTGAGGGCAATGTTTTTATAAAAGGTATTTTGGTTAGAATCCTGAAATACAATCTGTAGTCAACACAAGCTTAAGAGATGTTCACGTTTTGTTCAAAGTCATAAAAGGGGTCAGTAAATGCTCCACAGCGTTTCTGAAAGTCAAAATTATGATTCCCACATACCCAGGCGTTGCTGTGATCTTGTACTTGACCACCGATGAGTCTCCTCTCTCTCCAAAGATAAGGGCTCTGACAGGTTGAGGAGTCATCGGGATGTCGATACTCTCAGGAGTGCCTTCGTTTGTTGGAATTTGGTCCTCCTCTCTCTCATTCGCTTCAGAAAAAAATGAAAATTTGAATTTATTTTCAACAAAAAGTACTTAATGTTAGGATACTTAAAAAAAGGCACAAGCAACATGTCTGTAGTGCAAGTTTACACTGCATTAATATTACAATACAGATTCAGATTTGGAGGATGTAGTTTCTGATTGATTTTGCTTTTATTATCTAGTCTGCACTAACTGATATCAATTGACAGGTTTGACTGAAGTTCATAGTCCTATTTCTCAGACAGCAATATGTTCTGCTCCAGAAAAGTCAGCAGAAGGAAGATTAAATTGATAAAGCTTTGGCCGAATTTAACACTATTGTTAATTCTGTGTTATAGTTTCTTTGACCGTCTTGAAAAAGACTGCCGTGGCGCTTACATTTTGTGGCATGTGCCTTTACTGTAATAACAGATGTGTTTGGCTATATCAACATAATGGTAACAATACAATAAACAACAGTTTTCTAATAATGTCAAACTAAGCCGCCCCATCGTGAAACCAAAATACATGAAAAACATATATTTTTGATAAAACACACAGCCGTGCTACATGGGTGAATTGAGAGAGACACAATATATGGAACGTACGAGACGATAATCAGCTCCATACATCATGAGGCCAAATGATCTACTGATTGAAATGTGTGCAATGTAAACAATGCAACACAGCTCATTGATGCTATCATAAATAATATGAATGGTGAAAAACACACAGTGGTTACAAACAAGGCTCATTTGCCAACTACCTTGGATCTCTTCCTTTCTCTTCAGAATCTCAAACACCACAGTCCGCAGCTCGTCCACTGGCTACAACAAAATAAAAGCAAAGACACTTAACACAGAGGGATTTTTATTAATTTCAGACTACAATACATTCACCTTTGATTATGATCACATGCCAACAGATCAAGCTGACAGGAGTAATATCAAAAGCTGAAATATGCAGTGATGGACAGTTCAATCTGTGAATGTTGAAATTCCCTTGCTTTCTAAAAACACACTCAAAAATGTGGACTGAATGGGCTCCAAGCGTTTTAGAGTAAATGATAAGTGCAGAAGTATTGCTTCCAGTGTATCCGCCAGACCAGGGCGGAGAGGGCGTCCAACCTGAGAGCGGGGTGGGGTTTACGTCACGTCGTGTCACGTGACTTGAATTTTGAATTGAGCCGTCCCTTATAGATACTATCTCTTCTCTTTACATATGCACACACACACACACACACACACACACACACACACACACACACACACACACACACACACACACACACACACACACACACACACACACACACACACACACACACACACACACACACACACACACACACACAATTTTGAATTGCGCCGTCCCTTATTTTCGTCACAGGACCGCGCTTTGCTGGCGGCGAAAATAATCCCACCAGACTCCTTTGCCCCTGTCCTTGTCCTTTTTCCTTTTCGTCATTTCAAGCGATGAAAACTCTCGATCTTCTCTCAAATGATTTTTTTTTTGGACTCGGCTCGAGTTCAGGGCGTTCCAAGCTGAATAAGAGCGTCAATGACGGCAAGACGCCCCCCTGGCGGAAACGCTGATTGCTTCACAGGGCTCTTGTTTTAAACACAGTGACTAAGAGGTGAATTGCTACCGGAGAGTTTATTAAATCTTATGTGACGAAACATATTTGACCTCAGGCAGTGATTATCCCATGCTTAAAACACTCCAGAGCGGGAGACAGATTTATGACATTATAATTTCACATGTTCCATGGGAATATTCGTAGGAAATTATTGCATGAACTTCTAAACTCAACCAACTAAATAAAAACCAATCACAAAAAGTAGTATTTCTCATAACTCATCCAATGTTTTTCTTTTTTTGCCACAAAATGGTCATAGCTATGTGACATCATTTTACAAGAACCAGACTCTCTGTATTGCTGTAGCCGTGTTTACCTCATTAATCTTCCATTAATAGACAGCAAATCTTGTATCTAACAGTGTACAATCAGATGTTGAACCATGTGGAATTATGACTGCTGATACACACTGAACTTATACCACCTCCGTTTATAGCCTATGAAAAAACCTATTAGAAAACGAAGGCTAAAGCTAACGTTAGCAGATAGTGACAATGTACGCTAGTTAGCTAGCTCAACGATAATATTGCGACAGAAAAACTTTTCAGTGCACATCACGCTCTGCCGCTCCGACAGGGAGCTCTGCCGCTCCGACAGGGAGCTCTGCCGCACTGACAGGGAGCTCTGCCGCTCCGACAGGGAGCTCTGCCGCTCCGACAGGGAGCTCTGCCGCTCCGACAGGGAGCTCTGCTCTGAACACCCGAACGGCCCGTTCTAACAGCTGTTCACCAGCGGTCCAGTCTGTGCCACAGTGACTCCGGACCACACAGTTAATATTAACGAATGCACCCGTAGGTAATGTAGCTGCTGAAGCTAGACCATCATCGCGGAGCAGCAGAGCCTTATTATACATCCATGAGCAGAGCCGACAGGCAGGAAGACTCGAGCACACAGCTCGCGCTTCATTATAATATATAAAAAAAGAACACCATGCGTGTCATGATGGCACATAACAGCTCGCGGCCGCAGATTACTCCGGGTCCCAGACCCCCCCCATACCCCAAAAATATTTTATTGCAGATCTACATGAATCACACAAACGACCTATTTTGGATTCAAAACGGCGAATTTCGCCGAAAGGTGACAAGTTTGCATCCCTGGAGACATAAAAATGACTATTTTCCTAAACAGGGGAGCAATGTATTTTTTTCCCTTGCAGTTTTTATTATCGATGGCGCCATCACATGTTACCTAGCAAATAAAGCTGGGGGGCCAATGGGCTCTTCCTGCCCTCCGCGCCCTTGCTCAGACCAGACCCATCTCCCAACCTTTATTTTACAACTACAAGCACTTATTAAATGTGTAAAACGTTGTAACTTATTAAAGGTCCCATGTCATGCTTTTCTGGTTATTACCCGTCCCCTTGTGTGCTATGTAGCTTTTTCTGCATGTAAACGGTCTGCAGAGTCACAAACCCTCAAAGTGCACCCTGTAGCGAGTAAAACTCTAACACAGAAAATAGCACAATATAAATGTATTTTAGTAGACCTCAACAATGGAATTATGATCAGTAGAAATGGCCATGACATGGGACCTTTAACTAACTGTGGTTTTTTGAAGTGTATTTGCCGTTGGTTATTTAAGATTCTTTAATACTGCATTATTACGTTTTTTAAATAAAATAATGATTTTTAGGTGGATGTAACTTTATTACCTACAGTGGTTTTGTGATCACTGGATTTCAACACATCTGACATCCATTCAGCTCCAGCTAATTGAAGTATCAGCCTAAGCATCCCAACTAAATAAAGTGATTCTGGGACTGGTTTCCCATGAGTGTGAGTGTTTGTATTCATAAAACAAGGTATTTATATTTTTTGTAAAAAAAACATTTATTTTATATTTCTATGTACACTACATTCTTTGATGGAATAACAATAATACAGGGACCAAATAATAAAGGCAGTCATTCTTGCCAAGCAGGTTTGAGAAATACATTTATAAAATCAGCTCACTGCCTATCATTTAAACTGGAATAACTTTACAAGTAAAAATTATTGTAAAAAGTTTAGAATCTGAAAACACCAAAGTATGCACGCACATTTGACCTTCCCCCGCCCTGTCATGTTAACAGTGACGAATGCTGAACATTTGAGTTTTTCATCGAATACAAACTGGTGGTGATTGAAGTCAGACGTCTTCATCGTAGACCAACTTGACGAACACCTTGTCTTCAAGCGCCTCGTTTCTGTCTGTAGACGTACATGGGCGTGTTGTCTGCCGACGGGCTGGTTTCCCCTCCCTCCTGCTCCTCACTCCTCTCTGCATCCTCCTCTGAGATCAGGTCAGCGTAGGAGGTCACGCAGAGGTCGTGCTCCTGGAGAGACGCCGGGTATCGGAGGGAGGATCTCTCGATTCGCACCGAGCGTCTGACTGGAGTGAAGAAGCGAACCTCCTGGCCGTTCACCCTCACCGGTTCCTTCTGTTGGCTCGGAGGGCCACTGAGGAAAAGAACAACATAATCCTGAATTTCAGTGCATTTGACATTGACAATGAAATAGGTGCGTTTCATTGTACGGTTTTTTTTAATTTACAGGGACTGCTTAAACAACCAAGCAGCTTCTAAACATCAGATTTTAAAACAAAAAGAGGTTTACAAAACATGAAACACCATTAAAGATTTTTGGAGTTTTAGATAGATAAGTACTTTATTGATCCCAATTTGGGAAATGTTTGCGTTGCAGCAGCATAAAAAACAAGGCAATGTACATAAGAGAAATTAAGACACTAGAAATAAACAATCCAAAATATTTCTGAAATAGAAATAAAAATAGCATTAAAAAAATGTGGAAAATATACACGTGGAAATACAAATTTCCAGTAACAAAATATAATGCAGGATATTATATACATAATTGTGCTTTAGTTTAGTTATATATATTATTTATTGTCCAAGAGATGATTATTTGGAACCGTTGTTACGAAAAGTTACAGCTTTTCCTGTTTCTGTCGGAGAGAGGGGAGTTGGTCCCAAAGCCTGACGCTGTATTTACACCCCTCCCCCTAAAGGAGGGAGCCTCACTCAGCTCTGAGTGAGACCACAGACAGAGTGACAGTTGGAAGGGGGCAGTTCGTATTGGGTTCCAAACCTTTTACTATGTCTTGTTTGAAAATGTATGGATATATCGTCCGGCCTTACTTTCTTTTGCACCTAAAGCCACTTCACAAGATCATGCTGGCCCAGAATCAGCTTTCTCCTTATCCAGCCCTTTCCAAGTCTGCATATCATTCACTCACTTGTGAATGAGTCTACTGTTGCCCACTTTAAAACTAAAAAATATATGCATGTTAATGAGACTGTTGGGAAAGACAAGATTTAGATGAGACACGACAGTCACTCCCTTCTTCAGGGCGAAATCACTTTCATTTCTCTGAAAGTCATGTAGAAATGTTTTCTTTTGTCTTTGAGCTGACTCTAAACCAACTGCCAGTAACAGCCATGTGTGCATTCCCTTTGAAGAGCTCATCACAAAGAGAAATGACCCGGGCTGTCACTATAATTCCATTATCACCCGATCTCTTCCTCCACGCCACCTATCCATTGGCATATCTGACAGGTGCCAAGGAGACGTCAGACAAGCACGTAGAGCAGGGCTAGCCAACACGGTGCCCGCGGGGGCAACGTGAGTCGCCCGCGGGGCATGTTCTAAAAATAGCTCGCCAAGCAAATCCAAAATGTATAAAATACACAAAACAAAAAAAGGAAATGTAATTAAAAGAATCTACCCTATGCATAAACGAAACCTAAATCATAGCGAACTCTATTTAGTTACTACAACTCTATATCTATCTAACACCCCTCCTCCCCCCACCCCCACAATGAATATCGACCAATCACGTTCTTGCTTGATTTGCGGGACCAGCGTTGCAGTCGGGAAGAAAAGCACCTCCCCGCTGATTTTCCTTCTGGCAGAATCTACACAACACATCAGCCCCGTTGAGCAGCCTATCGTGCCAGCCTATACAACACATGGGGGGCAGAGTTTTACTCTGTGTGTTGCAACTTGCATATATATGTATTGCACTTGACGCACACACACGCATGGCGTAATTTCCACCTGGGGACAGGGGGGAAATGTCCCCCGCTCTTTTCGAAATTCCGTTTGTGTCCCCCCACTTTACAAATATGTTTATTATTATATTTTTTTAACGCAAGCCGTCATCGCCACGGAGGAGCACACAGCCTCAGTGAGCGAGCGAGACAGAGGGAGAGCGAGAGAGAGAGCTAGGAAGGGAGGCAGGGAGGGAGAGAGAGAGAGAGGGGGAGAGAGAGCGAGCGAGGAGAGCTAGGGAGGGAGGGAGAGAGAGAGAGAGCTAGGGAGAGCACACCTTTATCTATTTAATATAGATAAAGTAAGAAATCATCCCAATGTGTATAGGACAGTAAAAAAAAAAAAAAACAGTTTGAAAGGAGAGTGATTAGTAAAATATGCATAAATAAAAAAGAAAGAATGCTAACTAGGTAACATAAGATAAGAATAAACCAGTTTAAATGATTTGTTATTGGTTGTGATCATATTCTAAAGATGTTTGGATTATTGAAAAGTATACAGCTCCCTTTCATCTGAGTGATGAGAGCTGTTTCCATCAATTCATGATGTGCTCAAAGTGCTCCAGATTGATGCATTTCACTTCAACATTTAAAATTAATCTTCCCGGGGGTGCATGCCCCTAGAGGAGGTGAGGACCCCCCCTAGAGGAGGTGAGGACCCCCCTAGAGGATGTGAGGTCCACCCCCAAATAAAGCAGGTTAAAATAATTAAATTGCATGCATGTTCTTTTAGTAAACACTGAAAACGGGTCCCACAGACCCAAACAGCACACAAAGGTTAAAGGTCAGCATATCATAATGTTAAAATGTGCTAAATATATACACTGCAAAAAACAAAAAAAAGAGGAGTAAAAGTAGCCCCCGACTTGTTTTATTTTTTTAAAGTAGCCCTCACCCTAAAAAAGGTTGGTGACCCCTGATTTAGAGCATCGGGGCAAGCAAAGGCATGGCTCAGCACCAGGGGGGCGGGGGGAACAAGGGCACTTTAGAGTGGTGCTCTAAATGTTATCACTTTGTCTTGAGGGCAATGTTTTTATAAAAGGTATTTTGGTTAGAATCCTGAAATACAATCTGTAGTCAACACAAGCTTAAGAGATGTTCACGTTTTGTTCAAAGTCATAAAAGGGGTCAGTAAATGCTCCACAGCGTTTCTGAAAGTCAAAATTATGATTCCCACATACCCAGGCGTTGCTGTGATCTTGTACTTGACCACCGATGAGTCTCCTCTCTCTCCAAAGATAAGGGCTCTGACAGGTTGAGGAGTCATCGGGATGTCGATACTCTCAGGAGTGCCTTCGTTTGTTGGAATTTGGTCCTCCTCTCTCTCATTCGCTTCAGAAAAAAATGAAAATTTGAATTTATTTTCAACAAAAAGTACTTAATGTTAGGATACTTAAAAAAAAGGCACAAGCAACATGTCTGTAGTGCAAGTTTACACTGCATTAATATTACAATACAGATTCAGATTTGGAGGATGTAGTTTCTGATTGATTTTGCTTTTATTATCTAGTCTGCACTAACTGATATCAATTGACAGGTTTGACTGAAGTTCATAGTCCTATTTCTCAGACAGCAATATGTTCTGCTCCAGAAAAGTCAGCAGAAGGAAGATTAAATTGATAAAGCTTTGGCCGAATTTAACACTATTGTTAATTCTGTGTTATAGTTTCTTTGACCGTCTTGAAAAAGACTGCCGTGGCGCTTACATTTTGTGGCATGTGCCTTTACTGTAATAACAGATGTGTTTGGCTATATCAACATAATGGTAACAATACAATAAACAACAGTTTTCTAATAATGTCAAACTAAGCCGCCCCATCGTGAAACCAAAATACATGAAAAACATATATTTTTGATAAAACACACAGCCGTGCTACATGGGTGAATTGAGAGAGACACAATATATGGAACGTACGAGACGATAATCAGCTGCATACATCATGAGGCCAAATGATCTACTGATTGAAATGTGTGCAATGTAAACAATGCAACACAGCTCATTGATGCTATCATAAATAATATGAATGGTGAAAAACACACAGTGGTTACAAACAAGGCTCATTTGCCAACTACCTTGGATCTCTTCCTTTCTCTTCAGAATCTCAAACACCACAGTCCGCAGCTCGTCCACTGGCTACAACAAATAAAAGCAAAGACACTTAACACAGAGGGATTTTTATTAATTTCAGACTACAATACATTCACCTTTGATTATGATCACATGCCAACAGATCAAGCTGACAGGAGTAATATCAAAAGCTGAAATATGCAGTGATGGACAGTTCAATCTGTGAATGTTGAAATTCCCTTGCTTTCTAAAAACACACTCAAAAATGTGGACTGAATGGGCTCCAAGCGTTTTAGAGTAAATGATAAGTGCAGAAGTATTGCTTCCAGTGTATCCGCCAGACCAGGGCGGAGAGGGCGTCCAACCTGAGAGCGGGGTGGGGTTTACGTCACGTCGTGTCACGTGACTTGAATTTTGAATTGAGCCGTCCCTTATAGATACTATCTCTTCTCTTTATACACACACACACACACACACACACACACACACACACACACACACACACACACACACACACACACACACACACACACACACACACACACACACAATTTTGAATTGCGCCGTCCCTTATTTTCGTCACAGGACCGCGCTTTGCTGGCGGCGAAAATAATCCCACCAGACTCCTTTGCCCCTGTCCTTGTCCTTTTTCCTTTTCGTCATTTCAAGCGATGAAAACTCTCGATCTTCTCTCAAATGATTTTTTTTTTGGACTCGGCTCGAGTTCAGGGCGTTCCAAGCTGAATAAGAGCGTCAATGACGGCAAGACGCCCCCCTGCGGAAAACGCTGATTGCTTCACAGGGCTCTTGTTTTAAACACAGTGACTAAGAGGTGAATTGCTACCGGAGAGTTTATTAAATCTTATGTGACGAAACATATTTGACCTCAGGCAGTGATTATCCCATGCTTAAAACACTCCAGAGCGGGAGACAGATTTATGACATTATAATTTCACATGTTCCATGGGAATATTCGTAGGAAATTATTGCATGAACTTCTAAACTCAACCAACTAAATAAAAACCAATCACAAAAAGTAGTATTTCTCATAACTCATCCAATGTTTTTCTTTTTTTTGCCACAAAATGGTCATAGCTATGTGACATCATTTTACAAGAACCAGACTCTCTGTATTGCTGTAGCCGTGTTTACCTCATTAATCTTCCATTAATAGACAGCAAATCTTGTATCTAACAGTGTACAATCAGATGTTGAACCATGTGGAATTATGACTGCTGATACACACTGAACTTATACCACCTCCGTTTATAGCCTATGAAAAAACCTATTAGAAAACGAAGGCTAAAGCTAACGTTAGCAGATAGTGACAATGTACGCTAGTTAGCTAGCTCAACGATAATATTGCGACAGAAAAACTTTTCAGTGCACATCACGCTCTGCCGCTCCGACAGGGAGCTCTGCCGCTCCGACAGGGAGCCCTGCCGCACTGACAGGGAGCTCTGCCGTCCGACAGGGAGCTCTGCCGCTCCGACAGGGAGCTCTGCCGCTCCGACAGGGAGCTCTGCTCTGAACACCCGAACGGCCCGTTCTAACAGCTGTTCACCAGCGGTCCAGTCTGTGCCACAGTGACTCCGGACCACACAGTTAATATTAACGAATGCACCCGTAGGTAATGTAGCTGCTGAAGCTAGACCATCATCGCGGAGCAGCAGAGCCTTATTATACATCCATGAGCAGAGCCGACAGGCAGGAAGACTCGAGCACACAGCTCGCGCTTCATTATAATATATAAAAAAAGAACACCATGCGTGTCATGATGGCACATAACAGCTCGCGGCCGCAGATTACTCCGGGTCCCAGACCCCCCCCATACCCCAAAAATATTTTTATTGCAGATCTACATGAATCACACAAACGACCTATTTTGGATTCAAAACGGCGAATTTCACCGAAAGGTGACAAGTTTGCATCCCTGGAGACATAAAAATGACTATTTTCCTAAACAGGGGAGCAATGTATTTTTTTCCCTTGCAGTTTTTATTATCGATGGCGCCATCACATGTTACCTAGCAAATAAAGCTGGGGGGCCAATGGGCTCTTCCTGCCCTCCGCGCCCTTGCTCAGACCAGACCCATCTCCCAACCTTTATTTTACAACTACAAGCACTTATTAATGTGTAAAACGTTGTAACTTATTAAAGGTCCCATGTCATGCTTTTCTGGTTATTACCCGTCCCCTTGTGTGCTATGTAGCTTTTTCTGCATGTAAACGGTCTGCAGAGTCACAAACCCTCAAAGTGCACCCTGTAGCGAGTAAAACTCTAACACAGAAAATAGCACAATATAAATGTATTTTAGTAGACCTCAACAATGGAATTATGATCAGTAGAAATGGCCATGACATGGGACCTTTAACTAACTGTGGTTTTTTGAAGTGTATTTGCCGTTGGTTATTTAAGATTCTTTAATACTGCATTATTACGTTTTTTAAATAAAATAATGATTTTTAGGTGGATGTAACTTTATTACCTACAGTGGTTTTGTGATCACTGGATTTCAACACATCTGACATCCATTCAGCTCCAGCTAATTGAAGTATCAGCCTAAGCATCCCAACTAAATAAAGTGATTCTGGGACTGGTTTCCCATGAGTGTGAGTGTTTGTATTCATAAAACAAGGTATTTATATTTTTTGTAAAAAAAACATTTATTTTATATTTCTATGTACACTACATTCTTTGATGGAATAACAATAATACAGGGACCAAATAATAAAGGCAGTCATTCTTGCCAAGCAGGTTTGAGAAATACATTTATAAAATCAGCTCACTGCCTATCATTTAAACTGGAATAACTTTACAAGTAAAATTATTGTAAAAAGTTTAGAATCTGAAACACCAAAGTATGCACGCACATTTGACCTTCCCCCGCCCTGTCATGTTAACAGTGACGAATGCTGAACATTTGAGTTTTTCATCGAATACAAACTGGTGGTGATTGAAGTCAGACGTCTTCATCGTAGACCAACTTGACGAACACCTTGTCTTCAAGCGCCTCGTTCTGTCTGTAGACGTACATGGGCGTGTTGTCTGCCGACGGGCTGGTTTCCCCTCCCTCCTGCTCCTCACTCCTCTCTGCATCCTCCTCTGAGATCAGGTCAGCGTAGGAGGTCACGCAGAGGTCGTGCTCCTGGAGAGACGCCGGGTATCGGAGGGAGGATCTCTCGATTCGCACCGAGCGTCTGACTGGAGTGAAGAAGCGAACCTCCTGGCCGTTCACCCTCACCGGTTCCTTCCGTTGGCTCGGAGGGCCACTGAGGAAAAGAACAACATAATCCTGAATTTCAGTGCATTTGACATTGACAATGAAATAGGTGCGTTTCATTGTACGGTTTTTTTAATTTACAGGGACTGCTTAAACAACCAAGCAGCTTCTAAACATCAGATTTTAAAACAAAAAGAGGTTTACAAAACATGAAACACCATTAAAGATTTTTGGGGTTTTAGATAGATAAGTACTTTATTGATCCCAATTTGGGAAATGTTTGCGTTGCAGCAGCATAAAAAACAAGGCAATGTACATAAGAGAAATTAAGACACTAGAAATAAACAATCCAAAATATTTCTGAAATAGAAATAAAAATAGCATTAAAAAAATGTGGAAAATATACACGTGGAAATACAAATTTCCAGTAACAAAATATAATGCAGGATATTATATACATAATTGTGCTTTAGTTTAGTTATATATATTATTTATTGTCCAAGAGATGATTATTTGGAACCGTTGTTACGAAAAGTTACAGCTTTTCCTGTTTCTGTCGGAGAGAGGGGAGTTGGTCCCAAAGCCTGACGCTGTATTTACACCCCTCCCCCTAAAGGAGGGAGCCTCACTCAGCTCTGAGTGAGACCACAGACAGAGTGACAGTTGGAAGGGGGCAGTTCGTATTGGGTTCCAAACCTTTTACTATGTCTTGTTTGAAAATGTATGGATATATCGTCCGGCCTTACTTTCTTTTGCACCTAAGCCACTTCACAAGATCATGCTGGCCCAGAATCAGCTTTCTCCTTATCCAGCCCTTTCCAAGTCTGCATATCATTCACTCACTTGTGAATGAGTCTACTGTTGCCCACTTTAAAACTAAAAAATATATGCATGTTAATGAGACTGTTGGGAAAGACAAGATTTAGATGAGACACGACAGTCACTCCCTTCTTCAGGGCGAAATCACTTTCATTTCTCTGAAAGTCATGTAGAAATGTTTTCTTTTGTCTTTGAGCTGACTCTAAACCAACTGCCAGTAACAGCCATGTGTGCATTCCCTTTGAAGAGCTCATCACAAAGAGAAATGACCCGGGCTGTCACTATAATTCCATTATCACCCGATCTCTTCCTCCACGCCACCTATCCATTGGCATATCTGACAGGTGCCAAGGAGACGTCAGACAAGCACGTAGAGCAGGGCTAGCCAACACGGTGCCCGCGGGGGCAACGTGAGTCGCCCGCGGGGTATGTTCTAAAAATAGCTCGCCAAGCAAATCCAAAATGTATAAAATACACAAAACAAAAAAGGAAATGTAATTAAAAGAATCTACCCTATGCATAAACGAAACCTAAATCATAGCGAACTCTATTTAGTTACTACAACTCTATATCTATCTAACACCCCTCCTCCCCCCACCCCCACAATGAATATCGACCAATCACGTTCTTGCTTGATTTGCGGGACCAGCGTTGCAGTCGGGAAGAAAAGCACCTCCCTGCTGATTTTCCTTCTGGCAGAATCTACACAACACATCAGCCCCGTTGAGCAGCCTATCGTGCCAGCCTATACAGCACATGGGGGGCAGAGTTTTACTCTGTGTGTTGCAACTTGCATATATATGTATTGCACTTGACGCACACACACGCATGGCGTAATTTCCACCTGGGGACAGGGGGGAAATGTCCCCCGCTCTTTTCGAAATTCCGTTTGTGTCCCCCCACTTTACAAATATGTTTATTATTATATTTTTTTAACGCAAGCCGTCATCGCCACGGAGGAGCACACAGCCTCAGTGAGCGAGCGAGACAGAGGGAGAGCGAGAGAGAGAGCTAGGAAGGGAGGCAGGGAGGGAGAGAGAGAGAGAGGGGGAGAGAGAGCGAGCGAGAGAGCTAGGGAGGGAGGGAGAGAGAGAGAGAGCTAGGGAGAGCACACCTTTATCTATTTAATATAGATAAAGTAAGAAATCATCCCAATGTGTATAGGACAGTAAAAAAAAAAAAAACAGTTTGAAAGGAGAGTGATTAGTAAAATAAGCATAAATAAAAAGAAAGAATGCTAACTAGGTAACATAAGATAAGAATAAACCAGTTTAAATGATTTGTTATTGGTTGTGATCATATTCTAAAGATGTTTGGATTATTGAAAAGTATACAGCTCCCTTTCATCTGAGTGATGAGAGCTGTTTCCATCAATTCATGTTGTGCTCAAAGTGCTCCAGATTGATGCATTTCACTTCAACATTTAAAATTAATCTTCCCGGGGGTGCATGCCCCTAGAGGAGGTGAGGACCCCCCTAGAGGAGGTGAGGACCCCCCTAGAGGATGTGAGGTCCACCCCCAAATAAAGCAGGTTAAAATAATTAAATTGCATGCATGTTCTTTTAGTAAACACTGAAAACGGGTCCCACAGACCCAAACAGCACACAAAGGTTAAAGGTCAGCATATCATAATGTTAAAATGTGCTAAATATATACACTGCAAAAAACAAAAAAAAGAGGAGTAAAAGTAGCCCCCGACTTGTTTTATTTTTTTAAAGTAGCCCTCACCCTAAAAAAGGTTGGTGACCCCTGACGTAGAGCATCGGGGCAAGCAAAGGCATGGCTCAGCACCAGGGGGGCGGGGGGAACAAGGGCACTTTAGAGTGGTGCTCTAAATGTTATCACTTTGTCTTGAGGGCAATGTTTTTATAAAAGGTATTTTGGTTAGAATCCTGAAATACAATCTGTAGTCAACACAAGCTTAAGAGATGTTCACGTTTTGTTCAAAGTCATAAAAGGGGTCAGTAAATGCTCCACAGCGTTTCTGAAAGTCAAAATTATGATTCCCACATACCCAGGCGTTGCTGTGATCTTGTACTTGACCACCGATGAGTCTCCTCTCTCTCCAAAGATAAGGGCTCTGACAGGTTGAGGAGTCATCGGGATGTCGATACTCTCAGGAGTGCCTTCGTTTGTTGGAATTTGGTCCTCCTCTCTCTCATTCGCTTCAGAAAAAAAATGAAAATTTGAATTTATTTTCAACAAAAAGTACTTAATGTTAGGATACTTAAAAAAAAGGCACAAGCAACATGTCTGTAGTGCAAGTTTACACTGCATTAATATTACAATACAGATTCAGATTTGGAGGATGTAGTTTCTGATTGATTTTGCTTTTATTATCTAGTCTGCACTAACTGATATCAATTGACAGGTTTGACTGAAGTTCATAGTCCTATTTCTCAGACAGCAATATGTTCTGCTCCAGAAAAGTCAGCAGAAGGAAGATTAAATTGATAAAGCTTTGGCCGAATTTAACACTATTGTTAATTCTGTGTTATAGTTTCTTTGACCGTCTTGAAAAAGACTGCCGTGGCGCTTACATTTTGTGGCATGTGCCTTTACTGTAATAACAGATGTGTTTGGCTATATCAACATAATGGTAACAATACAATAAACAACAGTTTTCTAATAATGTCAAACTAAGCCGCCCCATCGTGAAACCAAAATACATGAAAAACATATATTTTTGATAAAACACACAGCCGTGCTACATGGGTGAATTGAGAGAGACACAATATATGGAACGTACGAGACGATAATCAGCTGCATACATCATGAGGCCAAATGATCTACTGATTGAAATGTGTGCAATGTAAACAATGCAACACAGCTCATTGATGCTATCATAAATAATATGAATGGTGAAAAACACACAGTGGTTACAAACAAGGCTCATTTGCCAACTACCTTGGATCTCTTCCTTTCTCTTCAGAATCTCAAACACCACAGTCCGCAGCTCGTCCACTGGCTACAACAAAATAAAAGCAAAGACACTTAACACAGAGGGATTTTTATTAATTTCAGACTACAATACATTCACCTTTGATTATGATCACATGCCAACAGATCAAGCTGACAGGAGTAATATCAAAAGCTGAAATATGCAGTGATGGACAGTTCAATCTGTGAATGTTGAAATTCCCTTGCTTTCTAAAAACACACTCAAAAATGTGGACTGAATGGGCTCCAAGCGTTTTAGAGTAAATGATAAGTGCAGAAGTATTGCTTCCAGTGTATCCGCCAGACCAGGGCGGAGAGGGCGTCCAACCTGAGAGCGGGGTGGGGTTTACGTCACGTCGTGTCACGTGACTTGAATTTTGAATTGAGCCGTCCCTTATAGATACTATCTCTTCTCTTTACATATGCACACACACACACACACAATTTTGAATTGCGCCGTCCCTTATTTTCGTCACAGGACCGCGCTTTGCTGGCGGCGAAAATAATCCCACCAGACTCCTTTGCCCCTGTCCTTGTCCTTTTTCCTTTTCGTCATTTCAAGCGATGAAAACTCTCGATCTTCTCTCAAATGATTTTTTTTTTTGGACTCGGCTCGAGTTCAGGGCGTTCCAAGCTGAATAAGAGCGTCAATGACGGCAAGACGCCCCCCTGGCGGAAACGCTGATTGCTTCACAGGGCTCTTGTTTTAAACACAGTGACTAAGAGGTGAATTGCTACCGGAGAGTTTATTAAATCTTATGTGACGAAACATATTTGACCTCAGGCAGTGATTATCCCATGCTTAAAACACTCCAGAGCGGGAGACAGATTTATGACGTTATAATTTCACATGTTCCATGGGAATATTCGTAGGAAATTATTGCATGAACTTCTAAACTCAACCAACTAAATAAAAACCAATCACAAAAAGTAGTATTTCTCATAACTCATCCAATGTTTTTCTTTTTTTGCCACAAAATGGTCATAGCTATGTGACATCATTTTACAAGAACCAGACTCTCTGTATTGCTGTAGCCGTGTTTACCTCATTAATCTTCCATTAATAGACAGCAAATCTTGTATCTAACAGTGTACAATCAGATGTTGAACCATGTGGAATTATGACTGCTGATACACACTGAACTTATACCACCTCCGTTTATAGCCTATGAAAAAACCTATTAGAAAACGAAGGCTAAAGCTAACGTTAGCAGATAGTGACAATGTACGCTAGTTAGCTAGCTCAACGATAATATTGCGACAGAAAAACTTTTCAGTGCACATCACGCTCTGCCGCTCCGACAGGGAGCTCTGCCGCTCCGACAGGGAGCTCTGCTCTGAACACCCGAACGGCCCGTTCTAACAGCTGTTCACCAGCGGTCCAGTCTGTGCCACAGTGACTCCGGACCACACAGTTAATATTAACGAATGCACCCGTAGGTAATGTAGCTGCTGAAGCTAGACCATCATCGCGGAGCAGCAGAGCCTTATTATACATCCATGAGCAGAGCCGACAGGCAGGAAGACTCGAGCACACAGCTCGCGCTTCATTATAATATATAAAAAAAGAACACCATGCGTGTCATGATGGCACATAACAGCTCGCGGCCGCAGATTACTCCGGGTCCCAGACCCCCCCCATACCCCAAAAATATTTTTATTGCAGATCTACATGAATCACACAAACGACCTATTTTGGATTCAAAACGGCGAATTTCACCGAAAGGTGACAAGTTTGCATCCCTGGAGACATAAAAATGACTATTTTCCTAAACAGGGGAGCAATGTATTTTTTTTCCCTTGCAGTTTTTATTATCGATGGCGCCATCACATGTTACCTAGCAAATAAAGCTGGGGGGCCAATGGGCTCTTCCTGCCCTCCGCGCCCTTGCTCAGACCAGACCCATCTCCCAACCTTTATTTTACAACTACAAGCACTTATTAAATGTGTAAAACGTTGTAACTTATTAAAGGTCCCATGTCATGCTTTTCTGGTTATTACCCGTCCCCTTGTGTGCTATGTAGCTTTTTCTGCATGTAAACGGTCTGCAGAGTCACAAACCCTCAAAGTGCACCCTGTAGCGAGTAAAACTCTAACACAGAAAATAGCACAATATAAATGTATTTTAGTAGACCTCAACAATGGAATTATGATCAGTAGAAATGGCCATGACATGGGACCTTTAACTAACTGTGGTTTTTTGAAGTGTATTTGCCGTTGGTTATTTAAGATTCTTTAATACTGCATTATTACGTTTTTTTAAATAAAATAATGATTTTTAGGTGGATGTAACTTTATTACCTACAGTGGTTTTGTGATCACTGGATTTCAACACATCTGACATCCATTCAGCTCCAGCTAATTGAAGTATCAGCCTAAGCATCCCAACTAAATAAAGTGATTCTGGGACTGGTTTCCCATGAGTGTGAGTGTTTGTATTCATAAAACAAGGTATTTATATTTTTTGTAAAAAAAAACATTTATTTTATATTTCTATGTACACTACATTCTTTGATGGAATAACAATAATACAGGGACCAAATAATAAAGGCAGTCATTCTTGCCAAGCAGGTTTGAGAAATACATTTATAAAATCAGCTCACTGCCTATCATTTAAACTGGAATAACTTTACAAGTAAAAATTATTGTAAAAAGTTTAGAATCTGAAAACACCAAAGTATGCACGCACATTTGACCTTCCCCCGCCCTGTCATGTTAACAGTGACGAATGCTGAACATTTGAGTTTTTCATCGAATACAAACTGGTGGTGATTGAAGTCAGACGTCTTCATCGTAGACCAACTTGACGAACACCTTGTCTTCAAGCGCCTCGTTCTGTCTGTAGACGTACATGGGCGTGTTGTCTGCCGACGGGCTGGTTTCCCCTCCCTCCTGCTCCTCACTCCTCTCTGCATCCTCCTCTGAGATCAGGTCAGCGTAGGAGGTCACGCAGAGGTCGTGCTCCTGGAGAGACGCCGGGTATCGGAGGGAGGATCTCTCGATTCGCACCGAGCGTCTGACTGGAGTGAAAGAAGCGAACCTCCTGGCCGTTCACCCTCACCGGTTCCTTCCGTTGGCTCGGAGGGCCACTGAGGAAAAGAACAACATAATCCTGAATTTCAGTGCATTTGACATTGACAATGAAATAGGTGCGTTTCATTGTACGGTTTTTTTAATTTACAGGGACTGCTTAAACAACCAAGCAGCTTCTAAACATCAGATTTTAAAACAAAAAGAGGTTTACAAAACATGAAACACCATTAAAGATTTTGGAGTTTTAGATAGATAAGTACTTTATTGATCCCAATTTGGGAAATGTTTGCGTTGCAGCAGCATAAAAAACAAGGCAATGTACATAAGAGAAATTAAGACACTAGAAATAAACAATCCAAAATATTTCTGAAATAGAAATAAAAATAGCATTAAAAAAATGTGGAAAATATACACGTGGAAATACAAATTTCCAGTAACAAAATATAATGCAGGATATTATATACATAATTGTGCTTTAGTTTAGTTATATATATTATTTATTGTCCAAGAGATGATTATTTGGAACCGTTGTTACGAAAAGTTACAGCTTTTCCTGTTTCTGTCGGAGAGAGGGGAGTTGGTCCCAAAGCCTGACGCTGTATTTACACCCCTCCCCTAAAGGAGGGAGCCTCACTCAGCTCTGAGTGAGACCACAGACAGAGTGACAGTTGGAAGGGGGCAGTTCGTATTGGGTTCCAAACCTTTTACTATGTCTTGTTTGAAAAATGTATGGATATATCGTCCGGCCTTACTTCTTTTGCACCTAAAGCCACTTCACAAGATCATGCTGGCCCAGAATCAGCTTTCTCCTTATCCAGCCCTTTCCAAGTCTGCATATCATTCACTCACTTGTGAATGAGTCTACTGTTGCCCACTTTAAAACTAAAAATATATGCATGTTAATGAGACTGTTGGGAAAGACAAGATTTAGATGAGACACGACAGTCACTCCCTTCTTCAGGGCGAAATCACTTTCATTTCTCTGAAAGTCATGTAGAAATGTTTTCTTTTGTCTTTGAGCTGACTCTAAACCAACTGCCAGTAACAGCCATGTGTGCATTCCCTTTGAAGAGCTCATCACAAAGAGAAATGACCCGGGCTGTCACTATAATTCCATTATCACCCGATCTCTTCCTCCACGCCACCTATCCATTGGCATATCTGACAGGTGCCAAGGAGACGTCAGACAAGCACGTAGAGCAGGGCTAGCCAACACGGTGCCCGCGGGGGCAACGTGAGTCGCCCGCGGGGCATGTTCTAAAAATAGCTCGCCAAGCAAATCCAAAATGTATAAAATACACAAACAAAAAAGGAAATGTAATTAAAAGAATCTACCCTATGCATAAACGAAACCTAAATCATAGCGAACTCTATTTAGTTACTACAACTCTATATCTATCTAACACCCCTCCTCCCCCCACCCCCACAATGAATATCGACCAATCACGTTCTTGCTTGATTTGCGGGACCAGCGTTGCAGTCGGGAAGAAAAGCACCTCCCCGCTGATTTTCCTTCTGGCAGAATCTACACAACACATCAGCCCCGTTGAGCAGCCTATCGTGCCAGCCTATACAACACATGGGGGCAGAGTTTTACTCTGTGTGTTGCAACTTGCATATATATGTATTGCACTTGACGCACACACACGCATGGCGTAATTTCCACCTGGGGACAGGGGGGAAATGTCCCCCGCTCTTTTCGAAATTCCGTTTGTGTCCCCCCACTTTACAAATATGTTTATTATTATATTTTTTTAACGCAAGCCGTCATCGCCACGGAGGAGCACACAGCCTCAGTGAGCGAGCGAGACAGAGGGAGAGCGAGAGAGAGAGCTAGGAAGGGAGGCAGGGAGGGAGAGAGAGAGAGAGGGGGAGAGAGAGCGAGCGAGAGAGCTAGGGAGGGAGGGAGAGAGAGAGAGAGCTAGGGAGAGCCACACCTTTATCTATTTAATATAGATAAAGTAAGAAATCATCCCAATGTGTATAGGACAGTAAAAAAACAAAAAACAGTTTGAAAGGAGAGTGATTAGTAAAATAAGCATAAGAAAAAGAAAGAATGCTAACTAGGTAACATAAGATAAGAATAAACCAGTTTAAATGATTTGTTATTGGTTGTGATCATATTCTAAAGATGTTTGGATTATTGAAAAGTATACAGCTCCCTTTCATCTGAGTGATGAGAGCTGTTTCCATCAATTCATGTTGTGCTCAAAGTGCTCCAGATTGATGCATTTCACTTCAACATTTAAAATTAATCTTCCCGGGGGTGCATGCCCCTAGAGGAGGTGAGGACCCCCTAGAGGAGGTGAGGACCCCCCTAGAGGATGTGAGGTCCACCCCCAAATAAAGCAGGTTAAAATAATTAAATTGCATGCATGTTCTTTTAGTAAACACTGAAAACGGGTCCCACAGACCCAAAACAGCACACAAAGGTTAAAGGTCAGCATATCATAATGTTAAAATGTGCTAAATATATACACTGCAAAAAACAAAAAAAAGAGGAGTAAAAGTAGCCCCCGACTTGTTTTATTTTTTTTTAAAGTAGCCCTCACCCTAAAAAAGGTTGGTGACCCCTGACGTAGAGCATCGGGGCAAGCAAAGGCATGGCTCAGCACCAGGGGGGCGGGGGGGAACAAGGGCACTTTAGAGTGGTGCTCTAAATGTTATCACTTTGTCTTGAGGGCAATGTTTTTATAAAAGGTATTTTGGTTAGAATCCTGAAATACAATCTGTAGTCAACACAAGCTTAAGAGATGTTCACGTTTTGTTCAAAGTCATAAAAGGGGTCAGTAAATGCTCCACAGCGTTTCTGAAAGTCAAAATTATGATTCCCACATACCCAGGCGTTGCTGTGATCTTGTACTTGACCACCGAGAGTCTCCTCTCTCTCCAAAGATAAGGGCTCTGACAGGTTGAGGAGTCATCGGGATGTCGATACTCCTCAGGAGTGCCTTCGTTTGTTGGAATTTGGTCCTCCTCTCTCTCATTCGCTTCAGAAAAAAATGAAATTTGAATTTATTTTCAACAAAAAGTACTTAATGTTAGGATACTTAAAAAAAAGGCACAAGCAACATGTCTGTAGTGCAAGTTTACACTGCATTAATATTACAATACAGATTCAGATTTGGAGGATGTAGTTTCTGATTGATTTTGCTTTTATTATCTAGTCTGCACTAACTGATATCAATTGACAGGTTTGACTGAAGTTCATAGTCCTATTTCTCAGACAGCAATATGTTCTGCTCCAGAAAAGTCAGCAGAAGGAAGATTAAATTGATAAAGCTTTGGCCGAATTTAACACTATTGTTAATTCTGTGGTTATAGTTTCTTTGACCGTCTTGAAAAAGACTGCCGTGGCGCTTACATTTTGTGGCATGTGCCTTTACTGTAATAACAGATGTGTTTGGCTATATCAACATAATGGTAACAATACAATAAACAACAGTTTTCTAATAATGTCAAACTAAGCCGCCCCCATCGTGAAACCAAAATACATGAAAACATATATTTTTGATAAAACACACAGCCGTGCTACATGGGTGAATTGAGAGAGACACAATATATGGAACGTACGAGACGATAATCAGCTCCATACATCATGAGGCCAAATGATCTACTGATTGAAATGTGTGCAATGTAAACAATGCAACACAGCTCATTGATGCTATCATAAATAATATGAATGGTGAAAAACACACAGTGGTTACAAACAAGGCTCATTTGCCAACTACCTTGGATCTCTTCCTTTCTCTTCAGAATCTCAAACACCACAGTCCGCAGCTCGTCCACTGGCTTACAACAAAATAAAAGCAAAGACACTTAACACAGAGGGATTTTTATTAATTTCAGACTACAATACATTCACCTTTGATTATGATCACATGCCAACAGATCAAGCTGACAGGAGTAATATCAAAAGCTGAAATATGCAGTGATGACCCGGTTCAATCTGTGAATGTTGAAAATTCCCTTGCTTTCTAAAAACACACTCAAAAATGTGGACTTGAATGGGCTCCAAGCGTTTTAGTAGTAAATGATAAGTGCAGAAGTATTGCTTCCAGTGTATCCGCCAGACCAGGGCTGAGAGGGCGTCCAACCTGAGAGCGGGGTGGGGTTTACGTCACGTCGTGTCACGTGACTTGAATTTGAATTGAGCCGTCCCTTATAGATACTATCTCTTCTCTTTACATATGCACCCACACACAACCACACAAACACACACCACACACACACACACACACCACCACACACACACACACACACACACACACACACACACACACACACACACACACACACACACAAACACACACACACACACACACACACACACACACACACACACACACACCACACACACACACACACACACACACACATCACACACACACACAACACCACACACACACACACACACACCACACACCACACACACACACACACACACACAATTTTGAATTGCGCCGTCCTTATTTTCGTCACAGGACCGCGCTTTGCTGGCGGCGAAAATAATCCACCAGACTCCTTTGCCCCTGTCCTTGTCCTTTTTCCTTTTCGTCATTTCAAGCGATGAAACTCTCGATCTTCTCTCAAATGATTTTTTTTTTTGGACTCGGCTCGAGTTCAGGGCGTTCCAAGCTGAATAAGAGCGTCAATGACGGCAAGACGCCCCCCTGGCGGAAACGCTGATTGCTTCACAGGGCTCTTTGTTTTAAACACAGTGACTAAGAGGTGAATTGCTACCGGAGAGTTTATTAAATCTTATGTGACGAAACATATTTGACCTCAGGCAGTGATTATCCATGCTTAAAACACTCCAGAGCGGGAGACAGATTTATGACATTATAATTTCACATGTTCCATGGGAATATTCGTAGGAAATTATTGCATGAACTTCTAAACTCAACCAACTAAATAAAAACCAATCACAAAAAGTAGTATTTCTCATAACTCATCCAATGTTTTTCTTTTTTTGCCACAAAATGGTCATAGCTATGTGACATCATTTTACAAGAACCAGACTCTCGTATTGCTGTAGCCGTGTTTACCTCATTAATCTTCCATTAATAGACAGCAAATCTTGTATCTAACAGTGTACAATCAGATGTTTGAACCATGTGGAATTATGACTGCTGATACACACTGAACTTATACCACCTCCGTTTATAGCCTATGAAAAAACCTATTAGAAAACGAAGGCTAAAGCTAACGTTAGCAGATAGTGACAATGTACGCTAGTTAGCTAGCTCAACGATAATATTGCGACAGAAAAACTTTTCAGTGCACATCACGCTCTGCCGCTCCGACAGGGAGCTCTGCCGCTCCGACAGGGAGCCCTGCCGCACTGACAGGGAGCTCTGCCGTCCGACAGGGAGCTCTGCCGCTCCGACAGGGAGCTCTGCCGCTCCGACAGGGAGCTCTGCCGCTCCGACAGGGAGCTCTGCTCTGAACACCCGAACGGCCCGTTCTAACAGCTGTTCACCAGCGGTCCAGTCTGTGCCACAGTGACTCCGGACCACACAGTTAATATTAACGAATGCACCCGTAGGTAATGTAGCTGCTGAAGCTAGACCATCATCGCGGAGCAGCAGAGCCTTATTATACATCCATGAGCAGAGCCGACAGGCAGGAAGACTCGAGCACACAGCTCGCGCTTCATTATAATATATAAAAAAAGAACACCATGCGTGTCATGATGGCACATAACAGCTCGCGGCCGCAGATTACTCCGGGTCCCAGACCCCCCCCATACCCCAAAAATATTTTTATTGCAGATCTACATGAATCACACAAACGACCTATTTTGGATTCAAAACGGCGAATTTCGCCGAAAGGTGACAAGTTTGCATCCCTGGAGACATAAAAATGACTATTTTCCTAAACAGGGGAGCAATGTATTTTTTTCCCTTGCAGTTTTTATTATCGATGGCGCCCATCACATGTTACCTAGCAAATAAAGCTGGGGGGCCAATGGGCTCTTCCTGCCCTCCGCGCCCTTGCTCAGACCAGACCCATCTCCCAACCTTTATTTACAACTACAAGCACTTATTAAATGTGTAAAACGTTGTAACTTATTAAAGGTCCCATGTCATGCTTTTCTGGTTATTTACCCGTCCCCTTGTGTGCTATGTAGCTTTTTCTGCATGTAAACGGTCTGCAGAGTCACCAAACCCTCAAAGTGCACCCTGTAGCGAGTAAAACTCTAACACCGAAAATAGCACAATATAAATGTATTTTAGTAGACCTCAAACAATGGAATTATGATCAGTAGACATGGCCATGACATGGGACCTTTAACTAACTGTGGTTTTTTGAAGTGTATTTGCCGTTGGTTATTTAAGATTCTTTATATACTGCAATTATTACGTTTTTTTTAAATAAAATAATGATTTTTAGGTGGATGTAACTTTATTACCTACAGTGGTTTTGTGATCACTGGATTTCAACACATCTGACATCCATTCAGCTCCAGCTAATTGAAGTATCAGCCTAAGCATCCCAACTAAATAAAGTGATTCTGGGACTGGTTCCCATGAGTGTGAGTGTTTTGTATTCATAAAACAAGGTATTTATATTTTTTGTAAAAAAAACATTTATTTTATATTTCTATGTACACTACATTCTTTGATGGAATAACAATAATACAGGGACCAAATAATAAAGGCAGTCATTCTTGCCAAGCAGGTTTGAGAAATACATTTATAAAATCAGCTCACTGCCTATCATTTAACTGGAATAACTTTACAAGTAAAAATTATTGTAAAAAGTTTAGAATCTGAAAACACCAAAGTATGCACGCACATTTGACCTTCCCCCGCCCCTGTCATGTTAACAGTGACGAATGCTGAACATTTGAGTTTTTCATCGAATACAAACTGGTGGTGATTGAAGTCAGACGTCTTCATCGTAGACCAACTTGACGAACACCTTGTCTTCAAGCGCCTCGTTCTGTCTGTAGACGTACATGGGCGTGTTGTCTGCCGACGGGCTGGTTTCCCCTCCCTCTGCTCCTCACTCCTCTCTGCATCCTCCTCTGAGATCAGGTCAGCGTAGGAGGTCACGCAGAGGTCGTGCTCCTGGAGAGACGCCGGGGTATCGGAGGGAGGATCTCTCGATTCGCACCGAGCGTCTGACTGGAGTGAAGAAGCGAACCTCCCTGGCCGTTCACCCTCACCGGTTCCTTCCGTTGGCTCGGAGGGCCACTGAGGAAAAGAACAACATAATCCTGAATTTCAGTGCATTTGACATTGACAATGAAATAGGTTGCGTTTCATTGTACGGTTTTTTTTTAATTTACAGGGACTGCTTAAACAACCAAGCAGCTTCTAAACATCAGATTTTAAAACAAAAAGAGGTTTACAAAACATGAAACACCATTAAAGATTTTTGGGGGTTTTAGATAGATAAGTACTTTATTGATCCCAATTTGGGAAATGTTTGCGTTGCAGCAGCATAAAAAACAAGGCAATGTACATAAGAGAAATTAAGACACTAGAAATAAACAATCCAAAATATTTCTGAAATAGAAATAGAAATAGCATTAAAAAATGTGGAAAATATACACGTGGAAATACAAATTTCCAGTAACAAAATATAATGCAGGATATTATATACATAATTGTGCTTTAGTTTAGTTATATATATTATTTATTGTCCAAGAGATGATTATTTGGAACCGTTGTTACGAAAAGTTACAGCTTTTCCTGTTTCTGTCGGAGAGAGAGGGGAGTTGGTCCCAAAGCCTGACGCTGTATTTACACCCCTCCCCCTAAAGGAGGGAGCCTCACTCAGCTCTGAGTGAGACCACAGACAGAGTGACAGTTGGAAGGGGGCAGTTCGTATTGGGTTCCAAACCTTTTACTATGTCTTGTTTGAAAATGTATGGATATATCGTCCGGCCTTACTTTCTTTTGCACCTAAAGCCACTTCACAAGATCATGCTGGCCCAGAATCAGCTTTCTCCTTATCCAGCCCTTTCCAAGTCTGCATATCATTCACTCACTTGTGAATGAGTCTACTGTTGCCCACTTTTAAAACTAAAAAATATATGCATGTTAATGAGACTGTTGGGAAAGACAAGATTTAGATGAGACACGACAGTCACTCCCTTCTTCAGGGCGAAATCACTTTCATTTCTCTGAAAGTCATGTAGAAATGTTTTCTTTTGTCTTTGAGCTGACTCTAAACCAACTGCCAGTAACAGCCATGTGTGCATTCCCTTTGAAGAGCCTCATCACAAAGAGAAATGACCCGGGCTGTCACTATAATTCCATTATCACCCGATCTCTTCCTCCACGCCACCTATCCATTGGCATATCTGACAGGTGCCAAGGAGACGTCAGACAAGCACGTAGAGCAGGGCTAGCCAACACGTTGCCCGCGGGGCAACGTGAGTCGCCCGCGGGGCATGTTCTAAAAATAGCTCGCCAAGCAAATCCAAAATGTATAAAATACACAAAACAAAAAGGAAATGTAATTAAAAGAATCTACCCTATGCATAAACGAAACCTAAATCATAGCGAACTCTATTTAGTTACTACAACTCTATATCTATCTAACACCCCTCCTCCCCCCACCCCCACAATGAATATCGACCAATCACGTTCTTGCTTGATTTGCGGGACCAGCGTTGCAGTCGGGAAGAAAAGCACCTCCCGCTGATTTTCCTTCTGGCAGATAATCTACACAACCACATCAGCCCCGTTGAGCAGCCTATCGTGCCAGCCTATACAACACATGGGGGGCAGAGTTTTACTGTGTGTGTTGCAACTTGCATATATATGTATTGCACTTGACGCACACACACGCATGGCGTAATTTCCACCTGTGACAGGGGGGAATGTCCCCCGCCTCTTTTCGAAATTCCGTTTGTGTCCCCCCACTTACAAATATGTTTATTATTATATTTTTTTAACGCAAGCCGTCATCGCCACGGAGGAGCACACAGCCCTCAGTGAGCGAGCGAGACAGAGGGAGAGCGAGAGAGAGAGCTAGGAAGGGAGGCAGGGAGGGAGAGAGAGAGAGAGGGGGAGAGAGAGCGAGCGAGAGAGCTAGGGAGGGAGGGAGAGAGAGAGAGAGCTAGGGAGAGCACACCTTTATCTATTTAATATAGATAAAGTAAGAAATCATCCCAATGTGTATAGGACAGTAAAAAAAACAAAAAACAGTTTGAAAGGAGAGTGATTAGTAAAATAAGCATAAATAAAAGAAAGAATGCTAACTAGGTAACATAAGATAAGAATAAACCAGTTTAAATGATTTGTTATTGGTTGTGATCATATTCTAAAGATGTTTGGATTATTGAAAAGTATACAGCTCCCTTTCATCTGAGTGTTGAGAGCTGTTTCCATCAATTCATGATGTGCTCAAAGTGCTCCAGATTGATGCATTTCACTTCAACATTTAAAATTAATCTTCCCGGGGGTGCATGCCCCTAGAGGAGGTGAGGACCCCCCTAGAGGAGGTTGAGGACCCCCCTAGAGGATGTGAGGTCCACCCCCAAATAAAGCAGGTTAAAATAATTAAATTGCATGCATGTTCTTTTAGTAAACACTGACAACGGGTCCCACAGACCCAAACAGCACACAAAGGTTAAAGGTCAGCATATCATAATGTTAAAATGTGCTAAATATATACACTGCAAAAAACAAAAAAAGAGGAGTAAAAGTAGCCCCCGACTTGTTTTATTTTTTTAAAGTAGCCCTCACCCTAAAAAAGGTTGGTGACCCCTGACGTAGAGCATCGGGGCAAGCAAAGGCATGGCTCAGCACCAGGGGGGCGGGGGGAACAAGGGCACTTTAGAGTGGTGCTCTAAATGTTATCACTTTGTCTTGAGGGCAATGTTTTTATAAAAGGTATTTTGGTTAGAATCCTGAAATACAATCTGTAGTCAACACAAGCTTAAGAGATGTTCACGTTTTGTTCAAAGTCATAAAAGGGGTCAGTAGTAATGCTCCACAGCGTTTCTGAAAGTCAAAATTATGATTCCCACATACCCAGGCGTTTGCTGTGATCTTGTACTTGACCACCGATGAGTCTCCTCTCTCTCCAAAGATAAGGGCTCTGACAGGTTGAGGAGTCATCGGGATGTCGATACTCTCAGGAGTGCCTTCGTTTGTTGGAATTTGGTCCTCCTCTCTCTCATTCGCTTCAGAAAAAAATGAAAATTTGAATTTATTTTCAACAAAAGTACTTAATGTTAGGATACTTAAAAAAAGGCACAAGCAACATGTCTGTAGTGCAAGTTTACACTGCATTAATATTACAATACAGATTCAGATTTGGAGGATGTAGTTTCTGATTGATTTTGCTTTTATTATCTAGTCTGCACTAACTGATATCAATTGACAGGTTTGACTGAAGTTCATAGTCCTATTTCTCAGACAGCAATATGTTCTGCTCCAGAAAAGTCAGCAGAAGGAAGATTAAATTGATAAAGCTTTGGCCGAATTTAACACTATTGTTAATTCTGTGTTATAGTTTCTTTGACCGTCTTGAAAAAGACTGCCGTGGCGCTTACATTTTGTGGCATGTGCCTTTACTGTAATAACAGATGTGTTTGGCTATATCAACATAATGGTAACAATACAATAAACAACAGTTTTCTAATAATGTCAAACTAAGCCGCCCCATCGTGAAACCAAAATACATGAAAAACATATATTTTTGATAAAACACACAGCCGTGCTACATGGGTGAATTGAGAGAGACACAATATATGGAACGTACGAGACGATAATCAGCTGCATACATCATGAGGCCAAATGATCTACTGATTGAAATGTGTGCAATGTAAACAATGCAACACAGCTCATTGATGCTATCATAAATAATATGAATGGTGAAAAACACACAGTGGTTACAAACAAGGCTCATTTGCCAACTACCTTGGATCTCTTCCTTTCTCTTCAGAATCTCAAACACCACAGTCCGCAGCTCGTCCACTGGCTACAACAAAATAAAAGCAAAGACACTTAACACAGAGGGATTTTTTATTAATTTCAGACTACAATACATTCACCTTTGATTATGATCACATGCCAACAGATCAAGCTGACAGGAGTAATATCAAAAGCTGAAATATGCAGTGATGGACAGTTCAATCTGTGAATGTTGAAATTCCCTTGCTTTCTAAAAACACACTCAAAAATGTGGACTGAATGGGCTCCAAGCGTTTTAGAGTAAATGATAAGTGCAGAAGTATTGCTTCCAGTGTATCCGCCAGACCAGGGCGGAGAGGGCGTCCAACCTGAGAGCGGGGGGTGGGGTTTACGTCACGTCGTGTCACGTGACTTGAATTTTGAATTGAGCCGTCCCTTAGAGATACTATCTCTTCTCTTTATATAGGCACACACACACACACACACACACACACACACACACACACACACACACACACACACACACACACACACACACACACACACACACACACAACACACACACACACACACACAACACACACACACACACACACACACACACACACACACCACACACACACACACACACACACACACACACACACACACACACACACACACACACACACACACACACACACACACACACACACACACACACAAACACACACACACACACACACACACACACACCACACACACACACACACAACACACACACACACACACAATTTTGAATTGCGCCGTCCCTTATTTTCGTCACAGGACCGCGCTTTGCTGGCGGCGAAAATAATCCCACCAGACTCCTTTGCCCCTGTCCTTGTCCTTTTTCCTTTTCGTCATTTCAAGCGATGAAAACTCTCGATCTTCTCTCAAATGATTTTTTTTTTGGACTCGGCTCGAGTTCAGGGCGTTCCAAGCTGAATAAGAGCGTCAATGACGGCAAGACGCCCCCCTGGCGGAAACGCTGATTGCTTCACAGGGCTCTTGTTTTAAACACAGTGACTAAGAGGTGAATTGCTACCGGAGAGTTTATTAAATCTTATGTGACGAAACATATTTGACCTCAGGCAGTGATTATCCCATGCTTAAAACACTCCAGAGCGGGAGACAGATTATGACGTTATAATTTCACATGTTCCATGGGAATATTCGTAGGAAATTATTGCATGAACTTCTAAACTCAACCAACTAAATAAAAACCAATCACAAAAAGTAGTATTTCTCATAACTCATCCAATGTTTTTCTTTTTTTGCCACAAAATGGTCATAGCTATGTGACATCATTTTACAAGAACCAGACTCTCTGTATTGCTGTAGCCGTGTTTACCTCATTAATCTTCCATTAATAGACAGCAAATCTTGTATCTAACCACCACACTCATTGCCAGTATTGGTACTTAAACAGATCACAATAGGGTCACTACATAAGATTTAATTTGATTATTTTAACTATATGATTGAAAAGTGAATGACAAAAGCCTTCATTTGGATATGAAGAGCAGTTTTATTTAGTAAGTGCTGAAAAAGTGTTTTCAATTTTATAACGATCTTCTAATATATCTTGCATATGCTGACTAGATGTTGCAGTATCAATAAACTCCCACAATGTAATATAAGTTCTGACAAGAGTACTTTGTAAAGCACCTTTCATTGCTAAAAGCAATCCCAAATACTGCTCTCAAGGTGCTCTCCAGAGGGACAACTGTATTCTGTGTATTTATTGGCCTTTCTTTACTTGCAAATATGTTTTTTTTTTTTTTAATACTGCTTGTGTGATGAAATAACATCAGCTGATGGAGAACCCAGAAAAATGGCTGGAAATTTCCAGTGATAGAGTTCTTCTAGATAAAACAAACCGAGGAACGTGTTGAATCGCACTGATGCAAGTGTGAAATGCAATACCGCTCGCCCCCTGATTTTGTTATGTGATAACGATTAGTGCACCTAACCTCAGTGTGTTTTAGGGCTGTCCCGAATACCATTTTTCGGGCTCCGGATATTCGGTAGTAATCAGCAGCGAATATTCGGCACGTGTATTTCAGTGTATTCAAGCAGGGCTCGACAGTAACGGTTGCCATTGGCAACCATTCAGAAAAAATGTCAACCACTTCTTGGCCTTTGGTTGCCATCAGTGGCAACCAGTTTTTAACAAAGAAATAAGGACAGCAAACAGCAAAATGTGCACCCCAAAATAGATAAATGTTAATTATTTGTTGTATTAAGAGTGATATTTAATTATTGTTGTGACCAGTCGGAACCTGATACTCAAGTTGCAGTTAAAATATTGGCATAAAAATATAATCACTTCTATAAAAAGGTAACACATTTTAAATATAGTTAGACATATTAAAGGTTTAATTTCTTCTAATTAGTGTCTACAGTGTGTGCCTATTGAGCTGTTTAGAGCCATGTGGGACAAAACCTGATCATGCCCCTCCCTCTCACTGTCTAATGCCCCTTTCACACCAACGCGTTTTCAGCGCCGGCTCGGAGCTAGAGCCTGAAAAGTACCGTTTTTTCCTGTTCACACCGCAGCGGCGCCGCCTCTTAGTTCCGGAATCCGGTTCACTTCCAGCTCCAAAGAATTGTCGGTCTAGAAGCAAGAGCTCCGGAGCTAAGAGGCGGCGTCGCTTACGTCTCTCTTACGGCCCCTACACACGGCGGCGTGCGTTGACGCTTCAACGCTTCTGCCCATTCACTTTGAATGGGGTGACGTCACGCTTCGCCGAACTGCATTGTGGGAGCAAAGCGTAGCTTTTCTCGCGGTGCTCGCTGCAAAAGTAGAGCAATGTTCTACTTTTGAAGCTTCGACGGAGGCGTCAGCCAATCAAATCCTGCGTATGCAAATCTGCCAGTACAAGCGCTAGCCAATCAAACCGCGTGTATGCTGGGAGAGCCAGACCGCAGTTCATTTCCTCATATGCCAAAAAATGGAGGAGAAAATAATCGTAGCGGGTAGGGAATCACCCGGTGCTTTCAGTCTCTGTTCACCTACCGGGATACAAACCGGAGGAGCCAGGCATGGAGGGAGGGTGGCAGAGACAGTGGGTGAAACTTGTAGGTTTTCGCCTGTTTGGGGAGTTTATATCCAGTGTACTTCGTTTGAATGGACAGCTAGCAGGCATAGACAGTATTTAGCCAGCATGGACTGTTGCGTAAAATAGCACCATAGACATTAATGTCATAAATGTTCATCATATAAAGTGTGACATGTAAAACCTTTTATGCAATTGACAGCAGAGATTCATGTGATTGGTTGTTGGTCGCGTAAACTCCCCAAGCTCAAGACACGCCCACCGCCAAGCGGCAACGCACGCCGCCGTGTGTAGGCGGTGTTACGTCGAGGCGTGCAGGAAACTAAACCCACCTCCCCTGAACATGGGTCGACTGAAGAGTCTCGTCATGCCTGCCTACAAGCAGTAGTGCTGAGCAAAGTGACTAGAAGGCAACCACACACACTTATAAAAAAAAAAAACACACTTTATAAAGTCAGGCAACACTAACCAGGCTTCGTGTGATTCTGTTTATTTGTACCTTACTTTGACCATCCGTTCGCTGTTATTGATCATTGTGGAGAGCAGGCAGACGTTTTGTTTTGTATTATAGCAGCTATCGGATGGAATCAATACATGGGCTGCACAGGTTGTCATGTCCGACTATCACAAGTAGAATCATAATGAAAAATACGCCGGTAAAATGTGCCTGTAGAAAACGGCTTCGCAAGTAGTCAGTTTAGCTTCGGTTGCTATGCTAACATCACCCATGTTATACCAGAGAAACTTTCATAACAGCGTTGTGATGCCAAACAGCGTCAATTCAGACTGACACCAAACAGCGTCAATTCAGACTGACACACATTCACTTAAGGGAAACTGGGGATATGTATCAGCTGCTTGTGTGACAGTCAGACAGTGAATACTTTAGAGCCCTGTGAGCTAACCCGGAGCTAACGGGAGAATAAACTCCCGTGGAAGAGCAGCCAGCACTGCAGCGGTCGGTAAATTCCGCTGAAATACATTAATAAACAATGAACCACGGCACTCTGGAGAAAAGTATAAGGTTGGAGAAGTCGTTATTTAATTTAATCTGGCTTCGTATGATTAAAAAGCAACACGATCATCGACCCGACGCAGTCCCCTGTTGTTGTTGTTGTGAGCTCCGTTGGGGAGAAAATCAGCGATGTAAACGGTGACGTCATGACGCAGCAGCGGCAGCTCTGGGCGGTGTGAACAGAGCGGGAGCAGAAAAGGGAAACCGGAGCTGAACCAGAAAAGCTCTAGCTAGGAGCTAGAAAGGGAAAAGCGCTGGTGTGAAAGATGACTGTAAAAACTACACTGCGCATGCTCAGAGTATTTTCCTATTTAATGTGTGTGGCAAAAAAAAGAATGACCATAGGGGCACTGAGCTGACCATACGTCATCTCACATAATTCAGAGCTGATTGGCTGTAAGTACGTGTGCCGCGAAAAGTGTGGTGTGTGAAGAGGAGACGAGAGAGGTGCAGTGACGCGTCCTAAAACCCGGAAGTAAGCTGTGCATGGGTTCCCTCGACAAAAAAGCAATGAGATTTCTCCATAGGATTTTAGAAAATAGCTCGAAATAAGATCTGTGGGAAACGTACCTGTTAGATAAATGCACTTTTTGTTCAGCCGGATAATATCCACATGTCTACCCTACTTTTATAATTTTTTTATCATAAATCTATCGATTAGATTTATGATAGACTTTTGAAACTACAAGAAGATAAGGAGGACTTTTCCAAAAAAGTAAAAGACATTTTTGTCCAGAAGGATAGGCAAATGGACTTCATCTTCAAGTCAAGGTAAGACCGCAATTTTATTGAAAATGGGATCTTACCAAGAGAGAACAATTCAATATTTAAATGATAAAATTACATTTTTTTGGTATCCTTTTGTTGAACTGTCTGTTTAAAATTAATCGAAGCATCAGACAAAAAAAGCTTTTGAAAATATTATATTTTGGTTTAGGTCAAAATATAATATTTGTAAACCTGAAGAGTCAGTGCCAGTGCCTCACCAGCCATGAACCTCACTGCAGAAGCTTATATATAGACATCTAAGTTTTTTGTGCCCCACCACTTTTGTACATATAAAAACGCCACTGATAATGTGACATATTTTGCTTAATATTTGGAGTACAAAAACAATCCTGATATCATTAGAAAGCTAGGAATCTCCTTTTTCCAAAAGTGTATACAACTCAAAATGTGTCTTCGGGTCAATGCGACTGATTTCGATGGAGCAGGTCACATATACTCAGATCAATAGGAGACAGAGATGTTAAGTTATAATCAAGGGTTTTTATAATTATTATTTACAGCAGGGGTGGGGAACCTTTTTCCTCTCAAGGGCCATTTCAATGTTTACAACATCCTCCGAGGGCCCGTACAAATTATTGAACTCAACCTCTGCTTAAAAAAAACTAAAATCACAGCCCATAAATGTAGCTTTTCTTTCATTCTGTGCAAAGAAAAAGCAACCTCTTAATCCAGATATTTTACCATGACTCGTGCATGCATGCGGTGCACGGTTGTGGAATGACCACCAAAACAGAAAGATATGGACACAAGATGTGTGCAAATGTAATGTATGTATAGGGGGTGGACCTAACCTCCTCTAGGGGGGTCCGGGGGCATGCTCCCCCGGGAATTCTTTTTAAATGTTGAAGTTAAAAGCATCAATCTGGTGCACTTTGAGAGCAACATTAAGAGATCTATGGATACATCTCTCAACACCCATATGAAACAGAACTGTAAGCAGATTTTATTTTTCTTTATGGATATTTTACAAATCACTCCCCTTTCAAACTGTATTCTTGTTTATTAATAACAACTTTTTTGTTACTGTCATATAGTATTTTATACCTGTTTTTCATTTAGTCTCTTATTTTTTTATAACTATAATGATCATATCAAGGTGTGCCTTAACCTCACTGAGCTGAGGTTATTTGAGCCTCTCAGTCTGTCAGGAGAGAACAATCTTCCACCTGGTTGTAGAAAAAGCTCTTTATATTTGAATCGTTAGCATAGCTAGCTAACCAGATGCTAATAACAACAGATCGCCACTGGGCTTACAACTAAAAACAGCCACGCAAAAACTGCGGCATGTGTACAGCTCCTTATGGGTACTGCAATATTTGAAGAGATGGAGCGGCGTTCCGGTGCTCTCCGTCAGCACTCTACACGGTTAGTGCTAGATCGTATACCTCCTGGGTTTTACGCAGCCTACACATGGCGGTGTGCGTTGCCGCTTGGCGGTGGGCGTGTCTTGAGCTTGGGGAGTTTACGCGAGCAACGCGACCAACAACCAATCACATGAATCTCCCGTGTCTCTCCCCAAGGGCTGGAAAATTGAAGAAGTGACCAGACAGTCGGGTTTGTCAGCTGGAAAAAGCGATGTCTATTATTTTAGGTACTAAACGAACGGGGGCTTGCAAAACTTTTAGCTGCTGCAGGACACAAGAGTGTCACCCCATTCAAAGTGAATGGGCAGAAGCGTTGAAGCGTCAACGCACGCCGCTGTGTGTAGGGGCCGACAGGCGGCGGAAGTGACGTAATCGTGGATGAGAAGTCGGCAACTTTTGCAGCAACCGACAGCACATCTGGTAGTAAAAGTAGACACATTTATGGGGTCTTCGCGATCTGGAGTCCTGCAGGAATCCGGAGGACGCACTCAGTGGCTTTCTGAGTGTTAAATCTCATCTGTGCTTTTCTTCTTGTGAGATGTCATTTTTTTTAAATATTAGTAATAGCCTGCTGTCCTTCAAAGTTATGAATTCTCAAAATATTATATTTATGATATTTTTGTGGAAAAAGGATGTATTCATGCTCGTGTCTTGTCCTGGGTGGCAGGTTACGTTACTTGCACCTAAAACCCAGGAGGTATACGATCTAGCACTAACCCACTCTACACCATGGATGTATAATAAGAACTGGATACAGCGTGGGAGGCGGGGTCTCGTTCTTTCCTATGAGAGCTGCTCATTGGCGCAGGAAGACAAAATGGCCCAACTTTTGAGAGAGCGAAACGTCACAGATTACCCGTCATGCCTGGCTGTTAGAGCAGAAGAACCCGTATGTGTGTTCACAGAGCATGCGCCCCTTAAGCCCCGCCCCCCGAGCACCCACTCTCGGCTCACTAGAATGAATGGAGAGAGAAAATAAATCTAGATTCGGCTTTTAGTGCATTTTACTACTTTAAGGACCGAATTATTCTAATATGGGCTTTAAAATAGTTCATACTGGGTAGTTTATTTAGTTACAAAAAAATTATCCACCGATTTACAGACGTCTTTCCCAATGTTCGTCAATGGGAAAAAGTTGTAATGGGCCGGGTGACGTCACGGACTGATACGGAAATTGCAGTACTGCCGTTTGGACTAGCATATCGTTGACTTTTTTATGATACCGATACCAATACCGATACTCAACCGATACATATCGTGATACTTTCATGTTGCATAAGGGAAAAATGTAATCATCCTGCAATTACTCCCATGAAGCGCTTTATGATATAGTTAACATGTCAAATGAATATTCAATTCAATTGTGGGACTTGGACCTTTTAGTACTGAACAAACAATGAAAAACACGTTATCTATGAAGAAAACTGATTCTGCACTAGTGTTGTCACGATACCAACATTTTGGTTTCGATACCGATACCAAGTCAAGAATTGCGATTCCGATTCTTTTTCGATACTTTTCTTTTATTATTTTCATGATCAATAAAATTGTAGTTTATCTGTTAAGTGTTTTCTTACAACATGGTCTCTTCTTTATACTTGAGTTTATGTGATTTCTTTGATAGTTAACTTTATATTTTATTAACATGTAATAGTACAGTAATATAAATAATTATTGACAAAATGTACATTGCAGATGCAGAAAAGATAGCCATATTAGACAGTTATCATTGCCATTAATTGCCTCGTCAAACTACGAAAACGTTCGTTTGTCACAAAATAAATTACACTTGTTTGACTTAGATTTGAGGACATGGGCTTGAGCATGATGTAATTATGTTATCTATCACATTCGCTAACCTGTCTGTCTTTAAATTCTTTTAAACAGCTCTGGATGCCGGTCGGCGAGGTGCTTAGCCAAGTTTGATGTGTTGGCTCCCTTGGTTTGCGGGGATCTAAAACATTTCTTACAGACAGGCCTCGTGGTGTCCGTAGGCTTGCCCTCACTGTCAGAGATATAACTAAAATACTTCCAAATTTCGCTTCTGGCGTCTTTTTTGTCAACAAGCCGAGGCGCAGCGGCAGTTGCACTCCCACTTGCAGCCATGCTTCTTGTTTTCTCACATGCTCTGGCAGCTAGCGCGTGCACGAGAGAGGGGAGGCACTTAGAGCGTGCTTGAGAGGGGAGGGACTGCAGGCACGGCTGCAGTGCAGGGAGTGGAAGCAGAGCGCTGAACACACACGGCTCTTATTAAAACAGCGCTTTCTCACCGGAGTACTTTTCCCCGTCATTCTTAAAGTACCGATACTCATGAAACGGAGGAATCGTAACGTTTTTAACGGCAGGGTATCGCGGTACCTTTCAAGTATCGGTACACCGTGCAACACTATTCTGCACTATCATTTATATCAACCATCAGGCGTGAATAGTACATCTTGTCAATGGAAAAAGAAAATAGCACCAGTATAATCAATATTTAACCTGAGATTCGACTGACCAGAGAACACATAAAGGATCATGAGATCTCGGCATTGCACATAAAACAAATAGCATCATTAAAATCAACATTTGCCTGATGAAAGAAAACAAATCCCATCACAGTTCAGTTTTGTGCATTCATCTTCAAGAAGATTGAATCCAAACGGGCCCTTTCACAGCGTAGGATATCACCTGCTAAACTGAACACTCTCTCGCTTGGCACGCTGCTTCCCTGAACACAAAAGGCACTTGGTTGCTAGGGATGCTCCGATCGATCGGTCACCGATCGAGATCTGCCGATACTCACTCTCTACCGATCGAGATCTGCCGATACTCACTCTCTACCGATCAATGCTCTCTAAACATGCCGATCACGAGAGCCGATCGCATGACGTAAAATACATGACACTTTTCTCTGTGCGCAGCAAAACAAGCTCGCCAAAATGGCTTCACCGGTCTGGCATTATTTTAAGGTGTCCGAAAAAGACAGTAAAATAGCGGTATGCAACGTGTGTGTGAAGCAGAAATCCTGCAGCTCCACCCGCTGTGACGGACCTGTGAGCGGAGCGAAACACACAAGAGTTAGACCTAACACACTTAGCTATTTTATCTACCTCTGGAACAAGCTAAACTAGTTATACATATATTTATTCTTCACTGTCGGGTCACTCATTACTGGATCAGTGAGCTGCAGGAGATACTGACAGGCTGTCAGGAGAGAGAGAGGGGGAGAGAGGAAAAGAGAGCGCTTCCGCTAATTTCTCCCGTGGTATTATCCAAAGTGAATGTAAACTTGAATAATGTACATCATTTGAATGTAATAATTATATTTTGGTTTAGGTCAAAATATAATATTTGTAAACCTGAAGAGTCAGTGCCAGTGCCTCACCAGCCATGAACCTCACTGCAGAAGCTTATATATAGACATCTAAGTTTTTTGTGCCCCACCACTTTTGTACATATAAAAACGCCACTGATAATGTGACATATTTTGCTTAATATTTGGAGTACAAAAACAATCCTGATATCATTAGAAAGCTAGGAATCTCCTTTTTCCAAAAGTGTATACAACTCAAAATGTGTCTTCGGGTCAATGCGACTGATTTCGATGGAGCAGGTCACATATACTCAGTAATAATAATAATGTAATAATAAAAAAGAATATCCAATTACGAAATAGAAAACCGAATAGTAGGGCAACGACCGAATATTCGGATATTTGGGTACAGCCCTAGTGTGTTTACAAGAAATCTCCTAGGGGCATATTTGATGACTAAAAATGATTGGGTAAAATATTAGTTTCGATTGAATATCATTGACGTCTTACCTCCAGCACAACGCCAACAGCCTCTTCGAACATTGGCAGGACCTCCATGTTGCCCTCCTGCTCCATCAGACGGGCCTGGCAGATCCAGTATTTGGCAAACTTCTTGGACACAGCCGGCAGCCGTGAGAGGACCCCCTTCACCTGCTCCGGAGGGCAGCCCTGTGGACGAGAGGGGCATATCAGAAAAAGGTTAACCTATAAGAAATTAAGCCATATCCTACTTTATAAAGAAATAAAGTAAAGGGGTTTGAGGCTGTTTAACAGTCATCAGCCCTCTGTATAATAATAGCAGGTCTTTAGCCCGCCAAAAATGTTGGCTGTGAATGGCTTGCTTTTAAACAAGGCCGGACAAAGTAGTCCTTTTTTTTTTTTTTTTAATCCACCCCCACTTTAACATCTATTTTTAATAATTTCTCATAGAGCCTCATTCAAAGCCCATCAAACTAAGTCCATGCATATTTCCACCACCACATAACTTCCATGGGAATGTGCAGTGGGAGATTACATCGCCATTAAAGAAGGCCATGGAAACCAAAGAGAAGGAAATTCCTGCGCCGTGTACCTTTGCGAGCAATATGATGCAGTCAGCCAGGGATCTGTCCACGGCAGAGATGAGGGAATGGGCCTCGTCTTCCTCATTCATGGGGCCCCAGAAAGGCTGGTGCATGGCGACAGTGAGTCTGACCGCAGGTTTCACCGGCATCGGGGGACGCTTGTAGGAAATGCCCTTAGCTTCCCGCCATTCCTGCAGCTTTTTCCTTTAAATCAAACAATAGGGTAGGGTTAGATAACACATTTCATACTTCATTGGAAAGCACATAAAACAAGGGAAGAGGAATGACAGAAGTCCAAGGACAAATTAGGGGAAACTGGACTTTTACAAATTTAAAGGAACAGATCAGCCTTTTATGAAAATCATCTCCTTGTATAACTTGCTTAAGCATGCTGAGTCTGCTTTTATCTAGTTTCCGACTTCTATTTGACAAAACATAATAATATATATAGTTGTCAGGGGATACTTTCATATTGATGTGGATCAGTCATATTTTTGAGCGGCCTGTTGATGCTGTCAGATTGGTGTTGTGTCCACAGGATCGATTGACATCATAGTGTATGTGCATTTCAACACTATCATTCAAATAAGAATTATCACTAGCTCAGATTGGGTCGGGACATGGAAACATTAATGGGGATATCTTTAATCTTCCCATACCAGTTGATCTGAAATTGATCTCATCCCAAATTGATATTTTGATCTTTCTTTAGCTGTATTTGGCAGCCAAAAGTCATTCCCATGATAAAAATACATCATGTTAGTCATGTTTGTAACATCCAGAGAATTGTGACTAAAAAGTCTCTGTCCACTTGGGGTGGGCGGATCGATCCCAAAATATCGATACTTCCGATATTACGTTACGTTTCAAAATATCGATACTAGAGCCAATAGGATCGATACTTTTATACTTTTTTTCCCCCTCTCCTCTACTCGTCAATTTCATCAAAAACTATGTGCAGACGAACACAAGTATATGCGCTCTTATCTTCTCTCTCCACTGCTGTCCTCCTCTCCTCGAGGCTTGCGCACACGCAGCGTGCTCCTTGTCTGAACGCCGATTATCAAGCTGACTGACAGCAGCCAGCAGGGCAGGACAGCAGCAGCCAGCGACTCGCGAGTGCGACACACACACGCGCATGATGGCTGAGAGAAAGAGGAGCGTTGTGTGGAGCTATTTCACAACTGTCAATGAAAACTTAGCGAACTGTGATGTGTTTATTTGTTTATAAAAACTGTCCTGTCTTTAATCATGAAAATGAATTCAGATTTAGTCTATGATGCATTCAGCTCAAAAATCATGTCATGCAGCTCTCCCCTATATGAAAGTACATAAGAAGCTTTTAATTTTAAAAAGTATCAGTATCGGCAATACAGGCCCTGAAATACTTGGTATCGGACCAAATCCAGATTTTGTGGCATCGCCCACCCCTACTGTCCACCCACGCAGATGTTATCACTTGGGAAACAAAGAAAGTACACGCCCTGAGATGTAATCGGACAAACCGTTTGCTATATTTCTGTAAAAAGCTGTTGATTATGTTGTCAACACATATTCTACTTCCAGTCTTCACCCTTTGTTTTAATGTTTTATTATTTATTCCTTTATTGTGTTTTCTCAGATTATTTTTGCCTGGTGTGACATAAGGTAATGACAAAAAATGTAATCCCTGAATTACAAGAAAAGAGAATGTTTAATCGAACACTCAGGTTTAGCCCCGATGTAGTAAAAGTCTAACAGTACCCAGCTAACTGTACAAGTCATTGTTAAAATGCAGCCAAAAGGCCATTATCATCAAACGCAGTTAGTAGGATTTACAAAAAAAAGAGGTTTAACATAAGCACAGATTCAAGGGAAAGCTACTCTACATGAAGCAGGGCAAAACACCAAACAGGCATAGCTAGTTTTAAAACAAGGGGGGGTGACTTGAGATTTACTTACACCCACTGGTGAGCACTTGTTGAACAGGAGCCTTCAGTGAGGGTTGAGTTTACTAAACACAACCGACACATTATTTTCACTCCTCACTAAATGAACCTTTCCATTTGAGTAACACACATGAAGAACTGGGGTATTGCAGCCCTCCTGCCGCGAGAAAATATCAAAGTCATGAGCCATACTCTCACTGTCAACTACAGTATGGTAGTTTCATGATATAGATTTACAGGTCAGGTAGATTTACAGGTCATCGTACTATCCTACTTACATTCGTTCCTCCTGGGCAGCAGTCAGTTTTTTTCCCTCCGTCTGGGGAATGACCCTGACCGGGAACTTTGGAGTCTTCGTGAGTGTGGCCTGACTGGTGTGGCTGATGGTCCTACCAGCCCGTGGCACTGTCTGGGACACCACTGGAGCGCTTGTTCTTTTAAAACCTGCTTGTGGTGGAGGGGCATTTGCTGAAATGTGTCCCTTCTTATCATCTGTCTTTTTGCATGTCTTAGATTTCACTGCCAGCTCAGCCACAGCAGCTCTTGTAACCCCTATGACTGTAGGGGGGACGACTTTGCATTGTTGGCCCTTTCTTTGCCCCGTCTGTTTTGTGGACGTGACTGTAGGTTGACCACTCGATTTAACAGATTTTGACATCCCTACTCTCCCTTCTGGTCTAATAGCTGCGTATTTGGAGGAGGTGGACACTGATTTCAGTCCACATGACAGCTGAGTCTTATAAGATGGCGGTTTACCCAAAAGTGGTTTAGAGTTAGTCATGTTCTGATTTTGTACTCGAATCCCAGCTCTTGTTCTCTCTGTGTTATTTAGAGCAGTGGTAGGTAGTGTTCTCCTCTGAGCTAGGTCAGACCTCTGGGAAACAGAAACTGATGACGAGGTGCTGGATCTCACCTTGTTAGCAACAGAAGCTGTGGTGGCGGTGTTCGTATGAGCGGCTGTTGAAGAGGTGTGTGTTAAGTTCTGACTGTTTCTTGGCTGAATCACTGTAGGAATGAGTCCAGTTTTTGTTTTGACCATAGGGCCAAGACTCACCCTGACGCTGTTTGTCTTCATTTGACATGACCAGGTAGCATTCGAGCTGCCGCCAAATTTGCTGTTTGATTTTGTTACAGCTGTACTCTCTGAGTTTTTGGCTGAAGACGGTTTTCTGGTGTTTGGCTGCTTTTTGAGGTGGCTGGCTGCGATAAGGTTGAATTTGGAGGACACTGCGTTGTACGTTGTTGTCAGCACAGGGTTTTGTTTAGGTTTTGCCTGTGCAACGCCAGAGGTTGCAGATTGGCGATTGGTATTCTGTCGTACAGTCAGGATTTTGCCTTTTACATTCACGTTGTTTGCGATACCAAATGCACCTTTGGCCGGATGTTTTGCAGATTGAGTGTTTTGAGTTTTTGTACTTTCATATCTTAATCTGTCAGCAGGAGCCTTGTTCTCTTTTCCATTAACAACCTGTAAAACAACAAAATGAATAGAAAAAACAATAGTGAGGCATGGATGATAGCCAAGTCAGCCCCAAATATTCAAATAATTTAATTTAATTTAAAAGAGGCAAATAAGGGTTTGATTCTGTTGGAATAAGTGGGGTTGCAATTTCACCAACAAGGTAAAGTCAGCCACAAATAAAGGTTCAAATCATTGATTTTAATTTAAACGAGGCAAATAAGGGTTTGGATTATTATGGGATGAGTAGTTGGAATTTCCCCAACAAGTTAAATAAACAATCTCCTACACTCACCTGTGTAGACATGATAGGAATCTTAACTTGACAGCCATCTCGGAGGTATGGCCTGTGAAGTCAAATTTAGTTCATCATGTATCAAAGAAATAAAAATAACATTTTAACAATGAATACATTGTTAGTCTTGCACTGTTGTTTCTCTTACTTAGGGTTGGGCTGTTTCAGCTTTCCTTTTCCTGCCAAGTATTCCATCAGCTTCTGCTTACGCAGCTCTGTGAGAAAACAAATTACACAGGAATTCAGCATTGGTCTCGTTCCATTATACTCAACCTCTACATTTATTCCATATTAAATATGCATGTGTAGTGTTTGAACCAAAAATATGAAGGCCACATACTGTAGCATTAAATATATATGTCTGCATACATAAGAATAATGTATGTCTTGAAATTATCGGTATGCCCACTAATGTTAGAAATGTATGTGTTTATATTTTTTTTAATATATTGGGATCTCAGTGACTCTACCTGTAAAGACCTGTGTGAACTTTAACTTTCACCAAACGTGCAAAATAGGAACTGAGTAGGCACTTGCTGCCATCTGGCTGCAGGTCGGTAATAATAAACCTAAATGTTCACTCTAGTGAAATATCTACATTTTCTGCAGCATACTAAAGCTTAAACAATTGGTTAATTTATTTGATTAGCTGAACATCAGATACCTAGTTTACAATCTGATTATAACATATTGAACAGAGGATTTATATAGAAAAGAATGAGAACAATAATCTATGATACAAAATAACATTATTTTTCTCTGAAAATCACTAAATCCAGCCTAACTATAAGCAGCGTTGCCCTTTATTTGCACTAACAACCCATTTTTTTATTTAGTCAAATGATGTTACATGTTCCTTTTATTTTAGGCACTATTACATGCCTGTGCATTTCTTACAGACACACTAGTCTTATAATTTAATCACGATTCGATCACGGGGGGGGGGGTTGCTTTTTACGGCAGGCCACAATATGCACCCCTTGCTATCTTAAAAGGGTCACATACATGAAACTCGCTCCATTTATTGGTACTAGTCCTACAACTATACCCTCAAATATGCATGAGGGTGGGATTAATAGAAACATCTTTTTTGGGGGGGTGCATTTTACGGCAGGCCTGGTTGCCACGATATGCACCCCCTTGCTATCTCTGACAATAAACGTGTCACATACATGAAACTTGCTCCATTTATTGGTACTAGTCCTACAACTATACCCTAAAAAATGCTTGCGGGTGGGATTAATATAAACATATTTTTTGGGGGGGTGCATTTTACGGCAGGCCTGGTTCCCACGATATGAACCCCTTGCTATCTCTGACAATAAACGTGTCACATAAATGAAACTTGCTCCATTTATTGGTACTAGTTAGGGCTGTGCAATTAAATCGTATTTTAATCGCAATTACGATTTTGGCCTGCCACAATTACGAAAACAACATAATCGAAAAAAAATATTATTTTGCTTTGCTAGGTTGTGACAGTGCACTGCAACATATTTGATCTAATTAATTTGTCTCATTTATCTTATTTATATATGTTTAGTAGCTTGTGGAAGTGCGCTCCAAAATATTTGTTGATCTTGTTTATTGGAATTTATTATTTTGATATTATTTATTTAAATGTATCATTTATTGGTTTTTCAGTTGAATTATACGTTCAGGGTAATCAACAGTTAAAAAAGATACTGTTCAAATTATTATTTGTATTTGTTTTAAAGTTCAATAAATGGATTTTTTCAAAGTCAATGAATAATCGTATTTAATAATCGTGATATCAATTATTGACCCAAATAATCGTGATTATGATTTTTGCCATAATCGCAGTGCTTGAGGGTGGGATTAATAGATGCATCTTTTTGGGGGGGGGTGCATTTTACGGCGGGGGTGCATAATTCGGCACAACTCAAGCATTTTTGGTTTCAATATGTATTGTGTGCTATACTGATAATAACGACACACTCTATCTTACTCTCACGTACTTTACTTGTAATGTTCCACAAGATACAATGCAACATCCTAGCCGTGCTAACTTCAGAACTGACGCTCATGCCTGGTCCCTCGGCTCATGTCGTCCCCTCGGGCTACCTGTGCGTCAACAAATAATGTCCCCCTGACCAACGTATATTGCAACACCCCAACCATCAAAATACGAAGCGAAAAGTTTAACCACAAGAATCAAGACTATATGAGCTACCACTAAACGACTCAGTCTGAAAATTACCCTGGACGTTTACTTTTAGTTTTAAGCATCGTTTTGAGGTGTAAACGTTTCATTTTAAAATGCGCATAATTTGGCACAACACCGGTTTGTAATTCTTTTTACCAAATCACGTACGTAATAAAACGCAATGCATACTTATAGCACCTTAACGTATATGGCTTTGTTTATCATTATATGTAACACAAGTGCAGTATCATCTTAAATCCATATTACTACCCTAACGCTACGCATTTGATCTTCAACAAGACTAATGTAAAGCCTCAAATGACACATATGCAGGGCCACCAAACTATCACCATGAGGTTCATTTATTTAGCTGGACAAGGAAATGTTTGCTCGCTTACATGCTAAGACAACACTAAGCTAATGTTTGCTACAAACACTACCATGGGTTAGCTTACACAGGGCAGCTAACCCTAACACACTTAATTAGCTCACAATGCTAACCTTTTCTGGAAGGTATCGATACGGTCTCTCCTTCTTCCATTTCTATCAGACTCCTCAGCAGATTTGATAGGAAAATGGCTCGTTGGACGTGTGTAGTTGTGAATGTACGTTATAGCAAAAATGCTCAGTAACGTCTCTGGTTAAATTAACGTTAGCTTCATAACAACTGAGCTCGCGGATCCAGGTTTGAAACTGCCGCAACTGAACGCCTACTCTTCTCTGATTGGACGATTTGAAATTTGAAATAAGTACCACGCATGTGCATAACCCCAGCGCTGATTGGAGCAGAAAATGTAAACAAAAAGTACAATGTAGAATATACCAGAAATACCCTGTTTAAATTAAACTCTTGCAGTAAAACAGTGTAATTTATTATTGGATTATAACTGTTGAAGCATTCATGCGATCATCACAGCACTTGGTACAGGTGGATCTTATTTTAAGTAGATTAAGTGGCAGATAAGAAGAAAAAAGTAGCATAAAATGGAAACAGTAGGCTACATTTGTTTATAATAGTTAATATCATAGACTATATATATGGTTAATATATAATACAAAATGCGTATATCTACTGATGCATCGGTTTTTAATCAGGGAAAACGCCGTTAGACGTATTAAGGTTGTTTACTGTATACAAAATAATCAAAGTTAATGTTACAAAACAGGAAATAAAAATACTAAAGTTAAGTAGGCTACCTTAATTTTTTTTAATATACAGGAGTCTCTTGCCAAATATCGAAGATGCCATTTGTGATATGAATGAGAGGAGACTACAACCCAAAATCAGCTTAGAATTACTGCATTGGAATTGAACTACAGCTGATGTCTGTTGTGAATGCCTTTATCATAAACCAAACACTGATTGAACATATAAAACACACATTCTAATAAGTTATAAGGCTTTATTAAATATTTCACAGTACACAATTTAAATACTTGTTAGTTACCATTCTTTCAAATAAATACACATTTTGAAATGGTGCATAAATAATAAATAATTAGATAAAAAAGCATTAACAGTGCATCATGTTAATCAGCAAAATAAATACATAGGGTGTTCACCAGATAGCACAATAATGCCACCTTCTGGTGAAACATGACTTTTGTCAGTACACTAAGCTTTTCACTTTGTGTACTTGGTACATACAGTAAAGAGACTTTCTAAAAATCATTGCTTTTTTTAAATCAAAAAGTGCAGTGTAATTTACACTATCCACATTTTCCTCTTAAGAGGGTCAATCTAGACTGCCAGTTTCTTTGGTAGGTTTTTAACTCTGACGTTCAACATTTCCTTGGATGTCACCAATGTTGAAGGAGCGGTAGCGTTTGGCGGTCTCCTGGCACATTTGCACCGGCTTGTTGTTTTGCTCTGCTGTGCTGATGTACCAGTCGGGTTGAGCGACAGACATGAGGGTGCTGATGTTTACCCCGGTGTCCTTTTTGTAGAAGAGAAATCGCACCATGGCGCTGTCTGAGCTGATGTTCGACAGACTGTCATCCAATGGCTGAGGTGTGAAAAGATAGAAGAATGTCAGAAGGTTGACTATCACTTCAGACAAAATTACTAGCTCAAAAAGTAAATTCATGTACAAATGTGCTGCTTTTCTTTCAGGTGTTTGCAATCCAGGCCATATTGGAACTATTTCCCATTATTATTACAAAGGGAGTAATCTTTATGTGAGATTTATGTAATAATTCATGAGTTTTACCTCCAGATGCAAGGTTGGACTGTCACCATCCTTACGGCATGACAGGTACAGACTTTGCCCCCTGATGCCCAGAGCCACAGTTCTGCCCTCAATGGTGGATGCAGGGTGCAAAAAGGTCGACATGTTCAGGAAAACTGAGGAGAGAACACAAGATACAGGTTCACTTTGATGAAAGCGGAACAACCATGTCACCTTCTGTCATGCAGGAGGAACATGTACAGCAGCAATAAGACAAGGCATCAAGCAGGTTAATGATTTATACATTTAAAGTTAACATTTGTATACAATAAAATCAGTTACACCAGTCTAGTGAAACTGCTGCTTAATATTTCTAATACATTTCAAAGGGAAGTGGGTAATGGTTCTCCACCTTGTGACCTCCTTTTAAAGGCTTAAAGTAAGATGATTAGTTAGGAACACTATCTCTATATATAAAATAGAGAAGGATAATCTTACTTTCCAATCAAACTGTCACAAGTAATCACCTTTTCTGGGTTCATTGCCTCCCTGCAGCGTCACTGCATGGAGCTCCATGCTGTTTTCGACCATAACTAAGCTCCTCTTCTCGCCGTCGGTTATGTTTTGAGGTTCTTCGCCCGTCCGTGTGATCTGAGCTGGTGGAGCAGAGGCACGCTCGAACACAATTTTCTCTGTGGGGAAGGAAAAGTTACACACTTGATTAGTTATGTTGCTGTTGTGATCTCATTGTGAAGGAGAAATAACTGCCAGAGAGTTGTTATTTTCCTGTTTTAAAAAGACATTAATGAATAATGTACTGCTGCTTAGCATACATTATATAATACAGTATGCATGTACAGACTTTAAATACAGCTATAGATAAACTCAGTGTTGGATGTCCTACTATTATAAGTGAGTTAAAAGAGCAAATAAATGAAAAAAAAGTCTGTATGGATGTAGGTGTTCAAGTTATTTAAAAATGATAAACATTGTGTGTAAAGGCCAACAAGATGTCAGATGTTCACTCCATGAATGGATTAGATGACAGCATTTCTGTTTTTATATATACAGATTCACTGTGGGTAGCGCACATTTAAACCTCTATGCTAACAGAGAAAAAAAGCCCACACATTTTGTTAAGGGATACCGTGAAATAAAGCCAGTTTTATTACCTTCCACTATGCTATCCATGATGAAGTTGAGCAGGTTTTCATCTCTGAATTCAGTGCTCAGCGTTGATTCTGAGCCCTTCATCCTCTCCATGGCGATGATGAGGTTGACCACTTTCCTCATTGTCAGGGGATGATGGGTAATCTCAAAGTCCAGCCCCGACTGCACATCGGAGCTCCACATCTGGCTCATGTTGCATTTCATCTCGAATTCCATATTTTTTTCTGATTGAAGATCAGGAGGACAGAGAGATGTTTAAATGTCACTCAATCACACCGCATAATCAACATGTTTACATTACATTACATGTTTACAGCTTCATTTTGCCAGTTTTATCTAATATTATTCTGTATCTTAAATTTGATTATATACCCATTCACTTCCTTGTTTAGCTACAGTACACCTATATAAACACTTTTGCTGTTTTAGCAGTTTGTTACACTAGGTATTTTAAAGAGAGTATCAAAGAAACCAAAGCAAATATCCTGTTTAAAATCTTCTCAAGATTGAAAGAGAAAAATATGCCAAGAAAAGCCATTTACCTGTTAAGGTCAATATAGAAGTTGTTTTTAGTATATGGTTAAGATCCCAGCAGTTGCCTGTTGTTGGTGTTCTGTCTGTCTGTGGTGATCTGCATGGCTTTATACACTGTCGAGGTAATTTCCCCTCCGCATAAGGAAGTGGGATGGTCTTTCTATGCGCTCACTGTGACATGTGTGATGAAATACTGTACTTGCACACCTTCTGCTCAGGCTTAGTGTGATTGTGACACACACACACACACATTGAGCTATAAGCTTGATAACACTATTGCACATGTTGAATAAGGAATCAGAGTGGTAATACAGCCTACTTTCTAACATTTAGTACATAATTGAATGCAGTAATAACAAGTGTGTTGTCTATTAAAGAATATTTTTATGTTTAAATTCTGGAAAACAAACATCTCACCAGCTAACCCCCCTACCATGTTTTATTCAAATAATTTTCATTGAAGTTTACTGCATGTTTTTTTAGATTGTAAATTGGACTCAAACACCAATGAATCACATTGAATAAAAAAGATGAATGAAGTACACCTGAGTAGAACTGCCAAACATGCAACATCTAAAGCTTGAAAAACAGATTCAACAATAAAATAGAGTTATCATGGGTTCACATTCATTCAAAATACATCTTGGTGTTTTTTCTCAATCAAATTACACACAAGACTCAAAAACAAATCTTTTCCTTTTATAAACAATATTTGTATTTAATACGCACATAAAATCTGAAGGAATAATTGACGGAAAATTCACCAACAGTCACTGACTACAGCATCATGACCCTGCTCCATCACAGGTCACAGGGTCCTCAGGTAATCTAATATGAATGTGCCATCTGATAATAATTAGTGTAGAAGATTTAAAGTTTGGGGACAATGCTGGAAATATGAAGTAGAACCTGGATATTGCTACTTATGGACAGTATTCCTTTACACCTAGTTAAATAGTGTCAAGTCTTATTGTGTGATCTTCTGCTAAAATCGCAGGTTAATTTATGTACAATATGCTTGTTTGTTTGTACAAATTTGCAAGTTTCTGATGAATAAATAAATAAATAGTAGTCTAAGCCTACAAATTGTATTTATGTTACAGGCAGCACTTACATTTCTTTGTATAATTTTGTGAAGTGACTCAGTATTGTTTTTCTTGCTGGTTTGTCCGTACAAATAAACAAAATGTTAAAATGGTTAAAATGCTGGATTGTTGTATTACTTAGGAATTGCCAGTTGGTATCATTCTTCTCATCTAACTAAGGATATTTCCAAAAATCAATTATCCGACCAACCAAAACATCTTGCTCCAAAGTGTTAAAGATGACGATAAATCAGTAAAGGTTTGTGGTAATTGTGTGTCATTAGTGTGTGGCCAGTGGGTTTTCATGTTTAAACAATATGAACGTCTTTGAGCAGGGTTTTGTGGTCCTTTCCATGTGAACAAATATTCCACCAGCCATAGTAGACTTGCTTATTGTTTAGAATTACATAACAGCGGCTCAATCTCACATTTCATCACTTCCCTGTTGTGATGCAAGGGGAAGCTGCGTCACCCACGCAGGCCCGGTTCCAGAACAAAATGACTCAGGGTGCATCTGAGATTAGAGAGGGTGCAGTGGTAAAAGAAGATTTCTTTTGAAATATTGAAGTTAAAAGCATCAATCTGGTGCACTTTGAGAGCAAAATGAAGAGATCTATGGATCTATGTGCTCTTTGCTTGATTCATGCCTTCCCAGTCCCTTTTCACGTACAAGAGCATGGCGCCAGTTGTTGTAGCCAGTTGTGGTGAAGGCATCTGACTTACTTGAACCGAAATGTCTACATGCATAGCAGAAGATGGCATCTTTTTTACATGAATATTCCAGCCAATCTCTGTTTTGAAACCATGAGCTGCAAAATGAGCGCCTTACTAGGGCTGCTCGATTATGGCAACAATCATAATCTCGATTATTTGGGTCAATAATTGATATCACGATTATTAAAAACGATTATCCATTTACTTTCAAAAAATGTGAACAGTATGTTTTTAACAGTTGATTACCCTGAACTTTAAGTATAATTCAACTGAAAAACCAATAAAAAAAGTAATAATAATAATAAAAAAATAATAGTTTTATTTCGATTACGTAGTTTTCATAATCGTTGCAAGCCATAATCGTAATTGCGATTAAAATACGATTAATTGAGCAGCCCTACGCCTTACCCCACTGTACAGGCGAGTTGGGTACTTTTTTTAATATACCTGCAGGCTCTGTTTTGCCGAGGTCATCCGAGGGGTGGCGGTGTTTGGGGCAACGAAGACGGCTGCGGCTGCTCCGCCTCCGTGGGCGAGGCGGGAGTACGTTAGTGTCCACGACAGTGGCCGCGGGTAACGTAATGTCCCCATGATCTGAAGTGTTATTACCTGCAGTAGATGCAGTGTTACTGCTGGCGATAAGGGCTGGTTGTTTTAACCATTTTCTGATGTCCATCATTGACTGCTGTGTAAGCACCTTGCAGATGACGAACGCGCAGCGGCACAGGTCACGCGCACCTGACATAATAACGTTATTTACCGTTTAAATTGACCAAATAAATGCAGCAGACAATGTTATTTAACCACAATTACAATTGATTTTATTTCAACTATATTCTTCTTCTTATTATCATTATTACTACTATTATTATTATTGTTATTATATATGTAATATTTTTCACTTTTAATCTTTTTTTTTTCACTTTTAATTTTTCAAATGAGGGTGCATAACGACTCAACTGAGAGTGCAATGCACCCTTATGCACCCCCGTAGAACCGGGCCTGCACCCACGGCTCCCAGCCTGGATTCAACCCGAGTGAACCCTGGAGGAGTGAAATAGTTATATCAAATACTGAGTGTATATGAAAACTACAGTCAAGTCCAAGCCAAACCAATTTTTGTTTAAGCGCCCAAGGTGTCTTTCAAAGTGTGTCTGGTCCGAACTCACTCTGCCGAGATAAGTTACAAAGTATGTTTTTCCAAAGTAGCACAGCCTTCTGTCCTTTAGTTTTTGTTTAGCTGCTCCATCGCTGTTGATCCATGTCTGAGCTAACTTTAACGTCTCTTCTATCCTTCTTTGACACTTCAATCAATAAATTGTCAATTGTCATCATTCAAAAATCATCAACAACCTGTTACTCTCCTTCACCAACACTGTGGCCGCCAAAGGATAGTCATACAATTACACGCTACTAGCTAGCTACATTCTTTAAAGAAAAGTGCAGTAGAGTATAGGCGTAATAACAAACCTCATTCCACCAAGTGTGAAGAGTATCATTGTTCTCAAGATTGTATATGTTGTGTACGCTAAAACATTTTTCATGAATTATACACTATTAAAAGTTGTGGTGACAAAATTGGCAATTTCAACAATCTTCGTGCTAAGCGCTAATTGGCTAAGCTTCCAAATGTATTTCTAATCTGCTGCTACAAGCTCTCACAAAAAAACCTGTAGTTTATTTGAATATTTATTCCATTAAGATACTTTTTTTTTTATCTGTTCATTTTAAACGTTTCTTTTACATCGTGATTTGTAAGTCTTATTTAAAACACGGAAAAGGTGCATCAGGTTCAGAACAAACGCTGGTGCCCATTTTTTAACACAGCTTCACAATTTGCTTCAAAGTTTGAGTTAATAATTGCCCCAAGTTATTTGTAAGATTGCACAAATTCCACTGTCTTGATGCATGAGAATTCCTATGTGATCATGTCTTTGGTTTTACATATAGGTTAAGTTGTAGATAGGATGTCAAACAACCACTTTGCCTTCTGGACAATGATGAATGGAGTCCAGAGCTTACCCTTTCTCTTCATAGTAAAACTTACTGTTAAGTTTAAGACATTGGGGGAACAGAAGAAAGCTGGGAAATTTATTTTTTAATTGAGGAAAAGTAGTGGAAAGATTGGATTTGTCTGGAGTTGTGTGTGTGTGTGTGTGTTTTAACCACAGTGTCATGTTGTTGCTCTTACGCTGTGTGAATCACTCCTATATTGCTGCTGACTAATGATCTAACTGGAGTTGCCAGCGGAAAATAAGCAGAAGTAGAAATGACTTTTTTAAATATAAAAATATGCTAAACTACAAGAATTAGCCAACAATTTAGCAGATTTGCTGCTGTGGAAAAACTTGATAATCCACATCAACTAATGCACTCTGTCAGCATTGAGTGGATATTTAAAAAATGGATCATCCCACTTGAGAAAACGATATATTGCTAATAAAAATGTTGCCTAAAGAAAACAATTAAATAGGGAAACCTAATACTTTGTTATATCCATAGTTTTAATTCTTTCATATCACTTGTTCATGAGGATGAGTAACATCCGGAAGAACCAGTTTTACGGATACATTTCCCAGTGATTCCCAGTGATGTAAGAGCTTAGATTTGGGATTACTCAAGTGAAGAAAAGTTAACGCATTTCCGTAAAACGGCGTAATCTCAGTTCCTTGTCCACCCCCAGCCCACATGTGTGTAAATTACAAACCAGCCGCAACCTGCAGCAATAAACAAACAGTGGATGTTTCATCACCATGGGCCATTATTGTTACTCTCTGGTTTAACTGGCTTTCATGTGAGTAAAGTACTGCTACCAACAATTGTACACACCAATGAGTAAAGAGAAAGGAAAAAGGCTAGTATTCTTTGTCATATCAAGCAGGGGAAAGTTAAAAAAAATGACGATTATATATCTCAAATTAGTTGTTTAAAATTATATTAAGCTTATCAATAACAAGACAGAAACTTATGGAGGCCTGAAACTGGATACAACAATTAATAATACATAAAGTTCAATTAGAATACAGATTCTTTAAATACTGAAGATTTCTTTTTTATGTTGGAATTAGTATAACAAGTGTATAAGTCCTCAGAGGAAATGAAATCCATCACAAAGGTCCATAGAGAAATATAACTCAAGTTTATTAATCACTTTCTTCATCATCAAAACTCATTAAGACAGAAATTATAAAACAGTATTTACATCTTGTTTCTCTGTTGTTGTTTTTTTTAAGTTAAAGCATGCCAGAGAGAATGAAGGACACTACGATAATTTCCCCCTAAACACCAGTCGCTCCATTCACTCTGTTCCCAAATTCAGATCATGACAAATACAAAAAAGAAGATTGTTGTTAACCACAATTACTGACACTGTTCTGAGGTAAAAAAAAAAGATGAAAGAAAATAGATCCACAGGCTTTCACACATATCAACAAACACACATCATTAACCACAACCAATTACAATTTAAAACAGGCACAATCTTAGCCACAAAAATCTACAAAATGAATACAAAGTCGTGAGAACTGGGAGTGTTTGTCAAAAATAATTCAGGAATGAAATCAAAGTACAGTCGTTCAAAGATAGTAAAGGCAACAGAACGGTGAGCCACAGAGATGCTTAAGCTTCTTGCTTTTGTGCTGACAAAACATTTAAAAAACAAACCGAAGAGCCGTGTCATGTTAAGGAGTCAGTATGGAAGTGATTATGAAAGCCTGGTCAGTAACATTATTGCGACAGGAACTATTAGACAGCAACTTTGGCACATTTTTGGCTTTTTGGGGAAAATACTGCTTTCCTTGCTAAAGTGCTTTCATTTTTAGATCACAGAACAGTTCGGGCTTTCCAGTCCCAAAATTGGGGAATTTAAAACATTCTAAGTCAGAGCCGGGCATTCAGAAGAAACTCCACATGGTTGAAATAAACATCAGTACCTTTCAAAATAAAGTGTGTTTTTGTCAAGTAGATTTTGCTTGTATGTCTATATGATAAAAGGGGGCTATTTTGTATTTATATAGCAATAAATGCCTTTAGTGCCCCATTTGTGACCTCAGCTGCCATACATTTCTAAATGGTTGTCAAAAAGTTTTCCCTTAAAAAACCTAAAAGGAAAAGGCTCAACTTCTTGTTTTGACGTGTCAATAAGCAGGTTTCTTTAAAGGTATTATCATGAGCTCATAGGCAGTCTGCCCGATATTATGCAATGTTTCCCTAAGGAGAAACCCATCTTTAAATATTTCCACAGGGCGCACCAGAAACTATCACACCCATATAGTGAGTGGAAGTGTTGGATTAACACCTTGGCTTGGTGCCAGGCAAGCATTTTTAAAGATTAACAAGAGAGACAATGATCATTTTCAAGATCACAACAAATATATTTTGGGATAAATTGTACAGATTATATCTGGATAACAGATTAATCCCAACAGATGTTGACCCTTTATAAAATATAAGCTTTAGTGATATATATTCATAGGTAAGCACGCCCTCTGACCTTTAAACTGAGTTTTAGTATCTAGTCTAACAGACATAGAGTTGTCAGGGGTGAAAGTAATACTAGATAATAATAAACCAAATTTGACTATTTGACTTAATTATTTAAAATTGTACATGGCTTTTCCTTATTCAATCAATACGAACTAAACATAAGACACACCAACAAAAAGATCATGAGGTCACAAAATAGTTGACTAGTTAAAAAGCACAACTAATTTGAATACTACAATCATTAGTGCATAGAAAAGGGGCATTTTGGCTATTGCTCTTATTCATATTTAATAACAGAATGTAATTGTTGCCCTCTTTGCCAACTGGGTTGAATTTAACCAATAATGTCGCTAAAAATCCAGTCTGCTGTGAATTTAGTGTTGCCGAACTCCACATTGAAATATAAGGCTAATTGTGAACATTTTCCACTTAAAATAAAAATAAATTGGACAGTACCTTTCTGTATTAGAGGATAAGGTCAACTGGACACCACACTAAAACTGAAGTCCATAACAGATTTCCGAGTTAAGGTTAAATAATCTGCTTGTGTCTTATTCAAACTAATGTTCCTGACAAAGTCAATATCTGCTCAAATAAATGGTTGGCATGAGCCCAGGACAGCAACGACCCACAATGCACCATAAAACAACTTGTCTAATTATTCTTCATAAAGCTGCTCGTGTCTTTAGCAGAAAGTCGTCTAAAACACATGACATTAAGACAAAGTTCAACTATCATGGCTACTTCCGGAAACTGGCTGCCTTCTTCAAATTCTATACATGTGTTCGTTTGAAAGGTCAAATCTTTAGATATCATTTATATAAGGTGGTTTCAGAAAAATATGTCTTGTGTGGTGCATCAGCAGAGTAGCCTGAAATGTACTGACTCAAATTACAGTAAGTTACTTTTCTTGGTCTTTTTTTAAAACACTTGTGACATAAACTACCCTAAATGAGAAAACCTGAAAAAAAGGAAGGCAATTCATTTGAAAACATAATTAGATTCCTCCTTTTGTGTCAGGGTTTTTGTTTCAGATCCACACTGAAAATGATATTGTCATCTGCAGAAGAGGAAGAGAGAACAAATGAAAAGATAACCTCATAGTTCAGTACAATCACTCAATTTCACATCATTTTTTGATTTAG